>NC_057389.1:36397450-36741409 GCF_019320065.1 Cervus canadensis
TTGCTTTTCATGGCAGCCATTGTAACAGGTGTGATATGGTATCCCATTGTGGTTTTGATTTGTATTTTCCTCATGAATAGTGATATCGAGCGTCTTTTCATGTAGCTGCTGGCCATTTGTATCTGTTCTTTGGGAAAATGTCCATTCAGTTCCTCTGCCAATTCTTAATCAGATTGTTGTTTCTTTGTTGAGTTGTATGTGTTCTTTATGTATTTTGGATATTAAGTTCTTTTCACATACGATTTGCAACTATTTTCTCCTAGTATGTAGGTTATCTTATTTTGTTGATGGTTTCCCTTGCTACACAAGTGTTTTTTTTTTTTAATTTGCTGTTGTCCTACCCATTTTTTTAAGCACTTTAATTTCTAATGCCATGTTGATAAATTTAACTACTCCATGTCAAAGAGTACAGTTTCCATTTCATTCTATCCATCTTTCCTTTTTGCCTTCCTCTCTCTTTCCTTTTCTCTTTCTTTTCTCTTTAACCCTTCTCTTGCTCCCTTTCACTCTCTTTCCCTTTCTCTCTCTGTGAGAGAGAGACAAAGAAGCTCTTATTTCCCCCCTTCACAAATTAAATTTTCCTCATGTGTTATTTAAATGAAAAGACTAAGTAATTTGTTCTTTCTAGTTTAAAAGAATGGTTAAATTCTGTCTTGTATATATTTCATCTTTACAAAAAAGGGGGAGATATTCACTCACATGTAAGAAATCTGCAGTATATGCACATATTTTAATATATATCCTTAGTTACATGGTTTAAAAATAGAACTACTATTTAAATATCATTTTTAGAAAAAAATGTTACTCTTAAAACTCCTTAATTGAGAACAATCCAGTGGTCTGTCTGCAGGAGCTGCCACTTTCCCTGCAGGAAATCTATTTCACAGCATAGATTTGGGCAGCCTAATCTATTCACAGGCACACAAGAGAAACTGGGGACTTGATCAGAATTGCTAAGCAAGTCGTCCTAATAATAAAACCTAAAGAAATATGAAGGCAGGCATCCCCAGGGTTAGAAGTTGCCAAAGGTAGACCTTCAGGTCCAGTGGGACTCATAGGCATTACTTAGCTGTCAGCACTTATAATTGGGTTGATTTCTAGCTTCTCTCTTTTTTAAAAAAAAAAAAAAAAGGATCTATGCATTAATTCCTTTATAAATACAAAAGTTGATATACAGGATACTATACTATACTTTTAAACATTTGTAAATATGAAAATTTTACCTCCCAGAGAGATGAGATAAACAGTACTATCTATCTAAAATATTGGAAGACATAATTAACTAAAACATGCCTTACTCTTTCCACTTAATCTCTAACAGATTCTCCTCATTCATCACAATATCTGTTAGTTTTTTCCCTTGTGCAAGTCCACAAATTCTTCTCTAGTCAAAACTTTTATCTTATTTCAACCACTAGAACTGAAAAATGCCCCCCACCCTAAACCAGGTGAAATATTTAAATAAATCAGTTGTACCAGGTAGGAAGAGTATGCAACAGCCATACCCAGGCAGCCTCTGCTCAACTTCAGTAGATTATTTCCAGATAGACTTTTTTTTTCCCCAAGAGAAATTAGAAATCTCCCATTTTTTAAGTGTTATCAATAAGTAATGTCTGTAAGCCAGACCAGACCTGAGGTCTGTGGTTGGCAGCTTCTGACCCTATAGCTCCCAGCTTTTAGGTTTTTCTATCTTATATTGTAGTCTCTCAAACATTGCTAGATAAAACTTTCCAAAACTCTGTCTTATGTTATACTTTGCTGCTCACGAACTTAATACAGTTTTCATGGCTTACAGTATCAAACCAGAATTTTGATTTTAAAAAAGATTTGTTCAATAAGGGTTTGAAGTCCATCAGAGCCTTTAAGTAGAAAGGTGATATGGTGGTTATTGCATTTAGGTAGTTCACTGATAGCTGTGTTGGCTGGCTTTAGGACACAGGTTAAGAAGTATTGAATATTAACTTTACAGTTAGTCCTGGTTTAGGAAAGAAAAAATTGAACTGATAGATTGGATATTTTGGAATGAGCAGAAAACCCAACATAGTTAGAAAAATATCAATGAAATTTAGGAAGCAAAAGCAGTTCAGGTATCAAAAGTCTCAGTAATGGATAAGGATTTTGGAGATTCTGCCGCTATTTTCTCTACATTCTGTCAGTCTATTCATTTAAAAGATGACTCATTTTATTTACTGTGTGTAAGACATTGTGACATTAATGTTTTTCTGTTTCGCATACATTTTCTCACTGAATATTTACAGTAGCTTTGTGAGTTGGGACCAGTAGTAAGATCTCCATTTTGTCCATGAGAAAGGGGTATCCAAGAGAGACTGAGTTTGTCATGGGTCTGATCAGTTGAATCTGAGGTAATATACTTGTCTCCCAAAATGCTACTCAAAAAATTTCACTTGCCTGGTTCTGTAAAGGCAAATGTTATGGGTACCATAAGCATTTGTGGTGTTTGTCATCCTATCTCTTGACCTATAATATCCAACACAGTGACATAGAGCCCTCTGATCAAATTGCTGACTTATAATTGGCCATTTACTATGACTTTAATTGACTTTTCAGCAGTTAATCCTAGAAAAGCATTAGTATTTTGTGAAAATATTTGTCTTTTGTTGAGAGAGGTCTAATTTTTCCTCCCTTCCCAAATATTATTTTTCCCTCTGTACTTAATCTTTTAAATGTTTTAGGAGATGGAAATGGTGGGGGAGCAATGTCCATGTAAGAATCGGATTGTAAATTAAACTGGATATTTGTGCAAAACGAGGTCATAAAGTTAAAGCACAATTTTGCAGGCAGCTTAGACTTAACCATGCATATTGGATAATGGACTTGTGGTTTCTTCATCAGGTAAGCTGTGTGCAGTGAACTGAATCTCTGCTGAGTGGCCTGACTATAGACAGATTATGAAGTTTTATTCCGGATGAAACTTGAAAATTTCTCAGCAAAATGCCTCTTTATCTTTGGAGGAGACATTTAATGCTGTGACATTCTGTTGACTATTTCCTAGTGTTAATGTTTTGAAGCTAAACTTGGTCTTTGGATGTATATGTGATTCCCACTGAACTTTGAAGCGTGTTGTAACATTTTCTGACACTCAAAGTGATATTTCCTTGGGTGTTTTGAAGATAGGGGAAAATTGGTCTTTAAATAATGCATCTGAGAAATATACAATCTATACTAAATGCACATGTGCATATTAATTGTGCTGTTAGTAGAAAATGTCGGGGAAGGGAGAAGAAATGAAGTAAATATAACAAATAAACCAGAAATTCCAGTATACAAATTGGAGTGGACTAAAAGAAGATGATAATCCCTAGTCATTGCTTATGTAGAGAAAAAAGTGCTAATTCATAATATTTTAGCAAACTCAAAATGACTAATTATCTTTAACATTTCATTTGAATTTTCAACAACAAAAATGAGAATATCTAACATTGATTGAGCTCTTAATATGTGCCAGGCCTCATGCTGAACATTTTCATATAGGTTATCTCATTAGGTTTTCCCAACAACCCCATGTGTTTGAATTCAGTTATACCATTTTAATGTGTTTTTAAAATCATATACAGAAAATTTTTCTCATGCTATTTGAAATAATTTATAAAAATACTAAATCAAGAAGAAAAGAAACTCGAAGAATGAAGAACTGAATATGGAGTATTGATATCAAGAGATTCCTAACTAAATACTTGGAATATTAATAAATTAGGAAATGTGTTTATTATTTTTCACAGTTTTTTTTTCCTTATGGATGGAATATATCTTAGAGCAATATCTGAATTTCTAAAAGGCTAATTTCTCTTCAAAAAAGTATTTTTTATATCTTTATTAACAACAGAGTAGATAATGACCAATTCAACCTAGTAACTGTGCCCTGATTTTTCAATTAAAAATGGAGCACTGTTCATTCATTCATGTGTACATGCGTGCAAACATCTTTTCAGTTCAGAACTAATTCAGCACTTTATATGTGCTTAGTGGGACAGAGGTGAATTTTATTCTTCTTTCAAGGTACCCAAATGACTGGCATTGGGATAGAATTTTTTCTTTGGATAATTAGATCTTTGCTGATTTTGTACAGATAATGTCAAATGATTGGTTCTAAATTTATAGTCCTTTGTGCACATTTACTTGAATGAGATTCAAGTATCTAAATGTGGAGAACAATCACTTGCCTATTTTATAGCTTAGAGCAATGGAAACACAGAAATCCTTAGATGGTGGAGAGATAATAGATATTCTTTGGTCATTGCTTCATCAGCAGCATTCTGCCTTGGAGCTAGCTGTGCCAGCCGTAGTTTTCATTTTAGATGCAGTTTTGAAAGAGATTCCCTTTCTATGACTGTCATTTCCGTTTGAAATGGTTTATTGTATTCTTTAGAATCTAGGTTACTTTTTATAACATTGAGTCTCTGGGGAATTAGGCAGAACAAAATGCTCCCTGACATAAAAGTGCCAACTTTAGCTGACTTTACAGAGCTCATCCTATATGAGTTGAAAACTTTTAATGCCAGCTCTTTGGACACCTGATAGTACCTAATACCTGCCAGATACAGGTAAAAAGTCCACCCAAGGGCTTTGTGTCCCTAAAGTCAGTTTCCAGAGACAGAAAGTAGGGTCATTCACAAATCCCGCTTTTGAAAAAGAATAAATATGAAATAACAGCATCCCCGACTCCATGGACATGAGTTTGGGTAAACTCCGGGAGTTGGTGATGGACAGGGAGGCCTGGCGTGCTGTGGTTTGTGGGGTCGCAAAGAGTCAGACACAACTGAGCGACTGAACTGAACTGAATATCATTAATTCTCAACATCTTAGTTACAGTACTATCTCAGAGGCTCATGTGCATCTTACTTGAAGAAGGCAGGTCACAAGAGAAGCTCCAAAGCCTAGTAAATAATGACAAAACAAAACAAGAAACTTGGAGATATGTGGGCGAAGGATGAAATACTGGCTCAGCTACTAATGGATCCCTCTACTGCTCGTTGATTTGTAGCAATATTAGTAACAGATATCTTAACCTTTTTGTACTTCTATAAAACTTAGATGATAATATTATTTTTCCAGTAGGGTTATTTGATGTACATTAAAAATGCCTGATCATCAAAAATGCCTCTAGGATATGAAAATATGATAATAGTGGCAGCAACATCTTCTAATAAAACCTAGAGGGGCTTTCTTGATCAAATCATTTCAAAAAGCATTTATTGAATGGATCTTCTAAGCAAGTCACTTTATCCTATAGTACATTATAAAAATTATTCAATAATTTAAAATGAATTTGTAAGAAATCCAGCTTATTGTATATAGTAATTATGGTGACTAAAATGGTACTTCATGAAGATTTGTCACACATTTACTCACTTGAGAATTGTGTTAAAAGAAGAAACACTTAAAAATTAAATTATTAGGTTTTGTTTTCTTTAGGATGAGAAGTTAGTGGCCTTATTATCAGTCACCTAGCAGTATCTAATTTAGATATTTGAAGCAAAGTTGTGTTAAGGATCATTTTTTTATTTCTCACCTTAGGTTATTCTGCAAGTGTATCTGTATGTATATTGTGACGTATAACCAATATGAAATGGGAAGATGGAGTAGATACATTTAAGATTGCTTTATATCCAAAATGTTGCATTTGCATAATCATTCTACTTGTACACAATCTGGAAAGTCATCATTTTGAAATTCAGCTTGGAAAATTCAGTACTATTTATGCTGCTTTTATCAAATGCGTACTACATGCCAGGCTTCGTTCAGGCAAATTGGAATAATATGGTGAACAAACCAAAAAGAAAAATAAACCAAAATCTTTATTATATAATCTTCCTCTTGAATTGTCACAGTATTCAGGTTATTTACTTTCATACATAAACATTAAGGAAAATGTTAGAACTTAAGATTGCTAAATAATTCGTTATATATATATGTGTGTGTGTGTATATATATACACACATACATTTTCATGTAGATTTATGTATATACATGTGATTATGAAAGAATCATGTCTTTGTGTATTTCTCACTCAGTATTCATACATCAACATTAAGGAAAATGTTAGATAGAACTTAAGATTGCTAAATAATTCATTATATATATATATATGTGTGTGTATATATATATACACACATACATTTTCATGTGTAGATTTATGTATATACATGTGATTATGAAAGAATCATGTCTTTGTGTATTTCTCACTCAGTATTCATACATAAACATTAAGGAAAATGTTAGATAGAACTTAAGATTGCTAAATAATTGATTATATATATATGTGTGTGTGTGTATATATATATACACACATACATTTTCCTGTGTAGATTTATGTATATACATGTGCTTATGAAAGAACCATGTCTTTGTGTATTTCTCACTCAGTATTCATACATGAAAATTGAATTAGTACGGGCTATAGAACAAATAACATAGATAAATGTTATTCCAGGATTGCACACCCACAGAATAAATGTTCAATGCATTATATATTTTTGTTATTATTATTGCTTAAGTAATCTGAGTAAAATGTGAAGCTGAGAAAAATGAATTTTACTAAAACACCATAACATGTTTCTCTTTCAACTTATTAAAGTTATGAGCAAAACTAACCTTTCAATTCTTATTAAAGATTGTTAAATGCTTGTTTTAGAATCTTCTTTGGTTAAAGTTACATTATGACTATAGCAGAACTAGTCTTTCTGGTTATTCAGGAAACACAGCAACTGTCCCTGTGCCTAAGAACCTAACTTTTCCTAACAGTCTATCCTGTCTTATTTGTATGCTTTTTCTATATAAAGAAAGAAGGGTTGCTTTATAACTCAAACACTTCATATGCTGCAGAAACATCAAGATGTAGCCTAAAAAAATTCAAACAAAATGAACAAGTAAGCAAATAAGCCATAGACCTGGGCTTAAATCCCTACACTGTTTTCTACTAGTGTTAAGCCCAGAGGTAAGAAAGTCAAATGCTGTTTGTCTTATTTTTTTTTCTCATTTTTCATAATAGAAAATTTCAGCCATATACAAAAACAGAGATTATTATATAATGAAGTCTCATGTACCCACTACATAGCTTCAACAATTCTATTTAACCTATATTCTTATACTCCCACCCTGGATCAAAATCACAGATGTTGCATAATTATATCAATAAGTGATTCAGTTGTAACACCAAAATATAAGGACAGTCTTAAAACATAAATAGATATCATTATTACACTTAAGAATTTACAGTAATTTTAGTATCATCAAAAATTCAGCACAAATATGTATATAATTATCTTTTTTAACAGTTTGTTCAAATCTAGATTCAAATGAGGCCCATAAAAATATAATCATTTCAGTCTTATAATTAATTTTTAATCTATCATTCATTACCACCTTCTTTTTTCTTATTATCTTTAGATTAAAGGAAAATGTGACTCATTTTTTTTTAGAGTTTTCCACAATCTGAAGGATTTCTGATTTCATTATTATAATATCTTTCACATAATCTTATCTTTTATCTTTTTTCTATTTCCCATAGTTTTTAAAATTAGATCTAGAGAGTTAGAGTCAGTTTATTGTTTTTATTTGTTTGTTTTGGCAAAAAAACTTCATAATGAGAACCATCTTTGCATCAGGAAATGTATAACATTTGGTTGACTCTCTTTTTGTAATAGCAGCCTAAATTCAATATATTATTAATACTGTGCAATGGTTGTATTCTTATTCTATCATTCTATCTTACTTTATTAGATGGTATGTTTCTATAGAAAGACAATCCCTTTATATCTATACCTAGTTGGACACAGTTGAGCAACCTTGAGAATAGAAAAAACAAAATAAATGCCTGATTCTTCCTCTTTATTAACCAGTTTTCAAAATGAGTTGGCCCCCTCCAGTGCTGACCACTGAATGGCCTCTGCGTGAGGGGTGGGTGTGTGTGTGTATGTGTGTAACAGTTTGTGGTATTTCAACCCGTTGCAGATACCATCTTTGCTGATGTTCAAATCATCCCACTATTTTTGCCAGTAGGAACATCTTGTGTGTGTGTATGTGTGTGTGTGTGTGTGTGTGTGTTGTGTGTGTGCTTAATCACTCAGTTGTGTCTGATTCTATGCGACCCCATAGACTGTAGCCCACCAGGCTCCTCTGTCCATGGGATTCTCCAGGCAAGAATACTGGAGTGGGTTGCCATGCCCTTCTCCAGGGGACTTTTCCAACCCAGGGATCAAACCCAGGTCTCTCTCATTGCAGGCGGATTCTTTACCAGCTGAGTTACCAGGGAAGCCCAGGATCCCCTTTCAGATGACATCTAAGCTTTGTTGATATACTCTGGTATTCTTCCATTCCTCCTTGCTTTCTAACATATTATAGGTTCGTCTTGTACATTTCATGCTACAGACTGGGAATCAGCTATTTTTCTAAGTAGTCTTAGTTCTTGTTAGTGGAAAACGATAATTAGAGACTACAGTCTTGGCAACTGAGGTGCTCATTGGTAGAGGATGGGTCACTTTTGAGGCCTTTCCATGGCTAGATCTCAAAAACATATGTTCTTTTTAAATTGTAAGATAAAATACAGCGTGATTTCTTACAGAATTGCTTATTACCTCATTGTTCTTTCTGTCAGTGTTTCTAAGAGCTTATAAATGAAAATGGGGATAGAAATAATACATTAATAGGATTATTATGAATATTTAGAAGTAATTTAAAGCATTCATAATGTTTGATACATGGTAAGGTTTCCATAAACAGACTATTATTATCATTCGGCGTCATCACCATTATCAATATTCTAGTAAATGTATACCTATCTTCCTACCACCTTTATGCCCTGAGAGAAATCTTGTGTCTTCAGAAACTCTACATGTGTGTAGGATGTGTCTTAATCCTTTGGACTGCTATAACAGAATACTATAGACTGCGTGGTTAATAAACAATAGACATTTATTTTTCATGGTCCTAGGAATTGGAAGTCCAAGTTGAAGGTGCCATCAGAATCAGTGTTCGGTGAGAGCCCACTTCCTGGTTCATAGACAGCCATCTTCTTGCTGTTTCCTCACGTGGTGGAAGGGATGAGGGAACTCTCTGGGGTTTCTTACAAGGTCACTAATCCATTCATAAGACCTTCGCCTTCATGACCTAATCATCTCTCAAAGGCCCCATCTCCCAGTATCATCACATTAGGGATCAAGTTTCAATATATAAATTTGTGGGGGACAAAATTATTCATTCTAGAGCAAGATGCAATGTGGTGCCCTTAAGGTATTTTATTTCTAATTTAGCTACTTGAAATAAAGAAATAAATTTGAAGTTTATAGAACTTTATCAGTGTTCTTATGCAGAGGTTCTAAAACTATACAATGTATTATCAGCACTGCATAATACTGAGGGACTGGAAGAATGACATAGGTCAGGCAAAATAGCAAATATTTCAAAAATCATCTTCTTGAGATTTGAAGATAAATTTTTTTCTAGTATGTCTAACTTGTGAAGCCTTAATAGTTTGAATTAAGTCTGCTCAGATGGGCTAAGATGAGTTAGGTTTTTTTTTTTCCACCTTCCAATGCCAAAAAAAAAGATAACCACACCATAATGGTGGGGTGTCCTAGATTCTCATTATTAAAACACGAAAATAAAAGGTTGTCTCCACTGATTTCCCAGAAGGAAAAATCACTTTCCATATAATTTTGTATTCTGGTCAAGGCTTTTGGATACAAAGAAACAGCTCATTTAAGCTAGCTCAAGTAAAGGATATGATTAGTCTACCTTTATATCCATGACCACAAACTTCAAGTAAATCTTTAATACCTACCTGGTCTATTCATTATCCCTTTCTCCTTCTTACTTCCTCCACTTCTTCTTACATTCCTAAGACCTCCTTCACCATTACCACTCTCAGCTAATGACCTTGTTTCCCACCTCACTCTGAAAACTGAATCATCATAGGAGAACTTAGAATACACCCGCTACACCTACACACCTACCAGCATTCACACCCACACGTATGCTTTCCCACTGCTGTTGTCATGCTTCCATCTAAATATAATTCCTTCATCTTGCCCACTCAAGGAGATGACTCCAGCAATTTGTGTTCTCTTTCCTACCTCATCCATTTTTAATCCTCTGCTGATTATTCCTACCAATAGTATAAACATGCCATTGTTTTTTTCTCTTCCAACTTAAAAAAAAAAAACTTTCTTAAATGAACCCTGCTAGCTATCATACCCTATCTTTTTTTCCCTTTTGTAGCAAAATTAGTCACTTATTCTCTCAACTTGTTGTAAAACCGTCCCAGTCTACCTTTCCCTCCCACTATGCCGTCCAGACTGCATTTGTCATGCTTGACAATGACCTTCACATTGCTAACTCCGATGGACCGGCTTCGGTCCTCATCTTGTGCGACCACTTGACACAAAGCAGGACCACTGGACACTATTGATTATTTCCTTCCCCTCTCTACATTCTTCTCCTTTGGTTTCACTTGCTATATTCTCGCTAGGTTTCCTTCTTATCTCACTTTAATTTTTTTCTCAGTCTCCTTTGCAACTCCTTTCTCTTCAGCCCGCATGGTTAACACGAGAGCACATCAGGACTGTTCTTGGATTTCTTTCCAATCTGTATTCACTTCTTTAGGCTAGCTCATAAAGTTTCATGGCTGAAAATGTCATTAATATGCTGATTGCATCCAAATATTTATCTCCAACCCAGACTTCTCTCCCAAACATCAGGGTGTACGTATACAACTGCAGGTCCAAAGCTGAACTTCCCTCTAAAATCTGTAATGCATGCAGCCTTTCCCAACTCATTTAATACCAACTCTACCCTTCTATTTGCTTGAGTATAATTGTCTACTCTTTTCTTTCCTATCCTGAATGAAACCCTGTTATCTGAAACTTCAAAATATTTCTAAAATTCCATAATTTCTCACCACCTCTTTTGCATCCCTTATGCTGTAAGGTGCCATTATCTCTTACTTGGATTACTATACAGGAGTCTTCTGGGAGCTTCGTTGGTGACTCAGTGGTAAAGAACCTGCCTACCCATGCAGGAGACATAGGTTTGATCCCTGGTCTGGGAAGATCCCACATGCTCTTCCATAGAGAGGGTCATGGCTAAGTCTTTCATCACTGATGAATCTTTGCTCATTTGTCAGCTTTCCAATAAAACCTAAACTGACCACCCTATTTAAAACTGCAACCCTAGTACCATTTCAAGATTCCACATACTTCTCAACTTACTCTATTTGTCCATAGCACATATAAATCATGTTATTTTCTGATGTTCATCTGTTTATTACGCCTACTATTCATTGTCAGTCCCCTGACCCCACCCAACCCCACCCCACCCTTCACTGGAATGTATTCTCAGTGAGGGCAGGTTTTTTAAAAAAATATTTATTAATCAATGTGCCATAAATCCTGAGAACCATTCCCAAACAGAGTAAGTATTCAATAAGTATTTATTGTTTGAGAACACAATAAGCAATCTCAGAGATATCCCCATAAATGATGTCTAAGACTGTCTCAGAAAATCCAGGATTTCAAGGATACCCAGGATTCTTTGGAAACTGGGGGCCTACACTAGGCTTTAGGAACCAGAGTACCTCTGTCCATGCCTCTCTCTGATTTTCTCAGAAGTCGCATGTACCTTTTCTCATTATATCTATGCTTCATTGTTCTGTCTTTGTATATTGACTTCCTCTATTTTCTTATAGCAAGTTATGATCTCTTTGTTTCTCTTCTCCCCGTCCTTTCCAAATCATGCCTTTTTCTTACTCTACTGGAGAATATACTGACTTAGTCTCTCAGTATTTGGATTTCAGTTTCTTAGTAAAGGAATATGATTGATCCAACCAAGACATCTAACCAATTAGCCATGGCTGAGATATGGGTAGGGCTTCCCTGGTGGCTCAGTGGTAAAGAATCCACCTGCAATGCAGGAGACGCAGATGTGGGTGCCATCCCTGGGTTGGGGAGATCCCCTAGGGAAGAAAGTGGCAACCCACTCCAGTACTCTCACTGGGAAATCCCAGGGACAGAAAGCCTGATGGGCTGCAGTTCAGAGGCTCGCAAAGATTTGGACACAGCTGAGTGACTAAGCATGAGGGCTAGAGATACGGATGCCATCCAGGTCTCAACATGCGCTGTGGAGAAACGCAGTTCCCGCTGAGGTTGACTTTGGGTGGATGATGAGAGTTGCATGTTAAAATGATCACTCTGGTTTCCCTGAAGGAGCTGGATCACAACAGGTTGAGGGTGGAACTGGAAGCACCTGGGATTGTTGATGTAAGTAAGAGATGAAGGGTGGTTTGAAGGGTGGGTTGTTGTTTAGTCACCAAGTCCTGTCCAACACTTTGAGACCCCATGGACTGTAGCCGCCAGGCTCCTCTGTCCATGGGATTTCCCAGGCCAGAGTACTGGAGTAGGTTGCCATTTCCTTCTCAAGGGGATCTTCCTGATCCAGGGATTGAACCGACGTCCCTGCATTGCAGGTGTGTTCTTTACCACTGAGCCACTGGGAAAGCACATTGGGTAGATAGAAAACCCTAAATGTATCCATTACAATTATCATTTTTAATATCACATATCTCTATCATTAAAGTTGTGAATATAGATGGAAAGCAGATTTAGATCAAGTAGGGTCTCTTAGGTCACATTGCTACTTTAAAAAAATTATTCTGATGCTTCTTTATTATAACAGATCACAAAATATGGTGTCCACTTAGCCTATTTAGTGATCTATTAGCTTAAATTTGAGTAGGCTTGCAAATTTTAAAAATGTAGAAGAACATCCATCCTCCTTTGTCTTCATCTGATCCTATTGTGTGTATGTGTTTGGCTCTAAACTCTGGTTTTAAATTTCATTTACTTCATCCTTGCTTTTTTTTTGTTGTTGTTGTTAAAATTGTATTATGTCATAGTGCCTTGTTATTTTGGAGAAACTTGAAGTTGACAACAAAATAAGGAATGAGAACTAAAATAGTATGTCGTTAAATTCATAACAGAAGTTTCTTTGAGTAAAATATTTTTTGTGACATAAATAAAACACTTTTTGAAAGTATTCCAACTATGTAAAGCATGAACTTAGAAGACCTATTCCTTTCTAGTATGAATACTAAACAACTTTCTATATGCTCTTGTACCTATTACAAAATAGTAAATGTCCCATCTAAATAAAGAAACATCAGGATGTCTTCCTGTTTGTGCATTTGTGTATGTTTGATGTGGTTTGAGTCCAATACTTTTAAAAAGTCAGTTATTAATCTGATAGATTTTAAACTTCATCCTTACTAAAGATGCTTTTGGTTTATTTGTGGGGGCATTTTTTAACACATGCTGATGATGAAACCATTGTTATTATTATCTTTCTAGATGTTAATCAACAGGGTTTACTTATTCATTCAAAAACCTTAATTTAGCACCTACTATGTACCAAGTCATATTCAAGGTGTCTTATATGCCACAGTGAACAAAATAGACACACTTCTACATTCCTGCCCTATAAGAATGTATGTTACAGTGCAAAGACAGAGAGTGGAATAGACAAATTGAGAAGCTCATGTATGAATGATCATTTATAAAGAAAATTAAACAAAGTAAAAATGTAGAGAACCACTATTGTGGAGAAAAACTGCTCAGCATAAGACAAGGAGACCAGGCTTATGAGGAGACCGCTGATGCTGATAACTGAATAAGGAATACAAACATCCATGTGAAGGCAAATGCTAAGAGTTTGAGACTGAGAAGAGTTTCTGGTGCTCAAAGAGCAAAGAGAAGACCAATATAGTTTGTCTAAAAGAGCACAGGAAAAGTAATAGAAGATGACTTCAGAGAAGTAAGCAGGACCAGAGTCCATCATGTAAGGAGGTTTGTGTGTTTTATTTGTAGGATAACATGAGAAGCCATTGGGAAATTTTGAGCAGAGTAACATGGTCAGAGTTAATATTTTAAAACTGCCTACCCTTGATTGTAGCAGGGGAAATGGGAGCTGGGAAACTAATTAGGCAGCTATAGCAGTTTTGTAGGCATGAGATGATGTATTCATGGCTTATATTAGTAGTGAGAAATAGAATTACATGAATATATTTTGAAAGTAGAGACCAGAGAACACACTGTAGTTTTATTTTGGACATACAAAAGTGAAGTGACAAATTTGCAGTTAGAGATGCCTTAAGTCAGAGGAGAGATCAATTGTCTCAGATATTGACACCAAGATTTTAGAGTCCCATAATCCCTAGGATACTCCTGATGCCCCAAATAAACCAAAAACACTCTTAGAAAGTATGAACTTTGTGTGTTCTTATATCTAATTACATATAAAGATATATATATATATTGTAGGACATTCTTGAATTTTTAAGGATTTTTTCAGACTCTGGGGCAGAGTTTCTCTCCCTGCATGGAAGTGTGTTCCATGCATCAGAATCAGCTGGTACATTTATTAAGGTGCCCTCACAGTTAGCCTCTCAGTAGGAAGGACCCAAGAATGGGCATATTTAATAGATGCTGGAGGTAATGTGTTGGTTTACTAAATTTGAGGACACTCCTGAGGTGAATTACTCTTTAAGTCCTAGAGCTATTGTGTTAAATACCAATTTGCTGTGTTGATAATATTAGTCTTTTATTTTTCCCCTCTCATCATGAAACCCACCTGTACTATAAAACCATAGTTCTGTAAAGATAATATGGTTTGGATAAAACTGCCCCTTGAATTTGAAAACCATTTGAGTTCTTCTCCAGTACGAAAATTGCCCTACTATCTGCAATTGTACATCCTTGGGAACCAAGTAGTAATTTGGGTTTCTTTTCTTTGTTTTGCTTTGTTACATTTTTGTGGAGAGTTTTCTCCTGTGCTGCATACTGAAGAATATCCAAATTCTATGCAGAACAATTATAATTAAAAACTGGATCTGGACTACTAGGTTTAGTGTAAACTACCTTGTACATGGGCTTCCTTGATAGCTCGGTTGGTAAAGAATCCGCCTGCAATGCGGGAGACCCTGGTTTGATTCCTGGGTTGGGAAGATCCCCTGGGGAAGGGAAAGGCTACCCACTCCAGTATTCTGGCCTGGAGAATTCCATGGATGAGTCCATGGGGTCGCAAAGAGTCGGACACAACTGAACAACTTTCACTTTAACCTTGTACATTGTATTTTGCTACCGAATCAAAGGTATTCCCTTAGTTATTTTTTATATGTTCAAGCAACTTGCCTTGGAAAAGCTAGATAATAAATATTCAGAGTGCAAATGCTACAGCTGCAATTTAGGAGGCTGGCAACCACTTGCACAAACCACCTAAATACCCCCACCGTCTTGAAAATTATGTTTATTCTTTATATTAATTGGTTTGAAATCACTGACTTAGTTACTATTAGGTTAAGGCAAGCACAGAGCTCTTCTGTCTGTTTATAATGAATGGTGGAGAGAAGAGATTACTGCATTTCAAAGTGGCCTTAGCCAATTTGGAAAGCAACGTATTGGCACCTATGACCATCATATTACTCCACAAGTATGGAAATGCAGTTCTGTGATATTTAAGATTGAAACACTTAGGTGCAGGTAACAAATGTATCCAGAATATACATGTTTTGTGTATTCTTTATTATGTTTTTTTTTTGTTCTGCACAAAGTCATTATTTCTGGTGATAGTTCTTGATTTTGAATTCTTTCAGATATGGGAACATGATTTCCACTTCAGCATTATCGTCAAAACTTGGATGTTACTCAATGTGCTTGACTCCTAAAGCTTTTGAAAATCTTGACACTTGTTTGACTACCAAATATTTTGACTCCGGTACTGGTGGTATGAGACAAATAACCATTAAGTCCATTTCTTATCTTTGCTACTCTGTTCAGACCCTCCAAGAGAAAGAATAATACTCTATCATGTATTAAGCATTGTACCTGTTGTTTACTTAAAATAGATAGTAAGTGATTTACCCACTTCTGTATCCCTCAGAGTGAGTATCTAATAGCTTTTGCATAGTAAATGAACAATCATCTTCTAACTTGAATTGACCACAAAGGTTACATTTGGAGACTTAATTTTTAATTTTCAATATTTTAATTTTTATGTAAAATATAAAAATATAAATTTTTATTTTTTAATTGACAACAGTTGATTTACAGTGCTATATTAGTTTCAGGTGTACAACATAGTAATTTAGTATGTTTATAGATTATACTCAACTTAGAATTATTATAAAATATTGGCTATATTCCCTGTGCCATACAAAATATTCTTGTCTTATTTATTTTATACCTAGTATTAACAGTTTGTACCTCTTAATTCTTTTCTCATATCTTTCCCATTCCCCACATCCTTTTCTCCACTGCATACCACCAGTGTGTTCTCTGTATCTATGAGTCTGTTTCCACTGTATTATACCTAGTTGGTTTTTTATATTCCACATGTAAGTGATAGCATGCAATAGCTGTCTTTTATGTGACTCCCTTCACTAAGCGTTACCGTGCAGGTCCATCCACATTGTTGATGTTGTTCAGTTGCTAAGTTGTGTCTAATTCTTTCTGACACCATGGACTGCAGCATGCCAGGCTCCTCTGTTCTCCACTGTCTCCTGGAGTTTGCTCAGATTCTTGTCCATTGAGTCGGTGATGCTATTTAACCACCTCATCCTCTACCAGCCATCCTCCTTTGCCTTGAATCTTTCTCAGCATCAGGGTCTTCTCTAATGAGTTAGCTGTTTCCACCAAGTACTCAATGTATTAGAGCTTCAACTTCAATGACAGTCCTTTCAATGAATATTTAGGGTTGATTTACTTTAGAATTGACTGGTTTGATCTCCTTGCAGTCTGAGGGACTCTCAGAAATCTCCTTCAGCAGCACAATTTGAAAGCATCAGTTCTTCAGTGCTCAGCCTTCTTTATGTTTCAGCTCTCACATCCAGACATGACTAATGGAAAAACCATAGCTTTGACTATACAGCCTTTTGTCAGCCAAATGATATCCCTGCTTTTTAATACACTGTCTAGGTTTGTCATAGCTTTCCTTCCAGGGTGCAAGCATCTTTTAATTTTCATGGCTGCCGTCACCATCTGCAGTGATTTTGGAGCCCAAGAAAATAAAATCTGTCACTGTTGCCACTTTTTCCCATTCTATTTGCCATGAAGTGATGGGACTGGATGCCATGGATCTTAGTTTTTTGAATGGTGAGCTACTTTTTCACTCTCCACTCTCCTCTTTCACCCTCATCAAGAGGCTCTTTACCTCCTCTTCACTTTCTCCCATTAGAGTGGTATCATCTGCATATCTGAGGTTGTTGATATTTCTCCTGTAAAGCTCTTACATATTGTTACAATAGCAAAGTTTAATTCTTTCTTGTGGCTGAGTAATATCCCCCTGTAAATGTTTACCACATCATCTTTATACATTTATCTGTTGATGGACATATGTTGCTTCCATATCTTGGCAATTGTAAATAATGCTGCTGTAAATATTGAGGGTGCATCTGTCTTTCTGAATTAGAGTAAAAACTTTACTTTAACTGTGAATATCAATAATCAGAATAATAATGGCCAGTAATCATTAAGCCAGTAATTGCTAATTGCTTTGCAAACATTTTCTCTAGTTCTCAGAACAAAATGAAAAATATAAGTGGCATTCTTCACTTTTCTTAGAGAAGCTAGGCTTTGGAAGAAGGCAGTATCTGAATGAAAACCCATTTGTTTGTCCTATTGGACCATGTGCATTTCCAAGATAACAGGTTTATTTTATTTATTTCTGGATAATAAATTACCCTAAAGCCTAGCAGTTTAAAACAGCAGGCAATTATTATCTAATAATTCCACAGAGTCAGGAATCACAATTGGCTGAGCTGGGTGATTCTGGCTCAGTGTTTCTCATGAGATTGTGGTCAGATTGTTGAACACTCTGGTGTTGTCTCAGGACTCAGCTGGCAAGGACCTGCTTATAAGCTCACTCACAGAGCTGTGACAGGCTCCTCACAGTGTTCCTGTTGGACGAAGGGCCTCAGTTTCTCTGGTTGCTGGCTGGAGGCTTCCCTCAGTTCCTCACCTCATGAGTTGTTTCACAGGATAGCTCGTGACATGATGGGGCAAGGAAACTGAAGAAGTGAAGGAAACAGAGATGGACCAAGAAAAGACAGCAAGAGTACATCCAAGACAGAGGCCTCAATCTCTTCATAACCTAATCCTATCACTTCTGCTATGCTCTCTATTCTAAAAGTGCACCACTAAATCTAGCCCACACTCCGGGAGAAGAGAATTACAGCTCCACCATTTGTGGGTGAGAGTATCAAAGAATTAGTGGCTGTAACTTTAAAATTACCACAGCATGCTTATTCTCTCTTGAAAAAAAAGAACTATATGAACAGAAGGATGCTGGCCTTAGCCTGGCTGAATTTGGGTCACATCAGATAGTTATTTAGTTTTCAGTACCTTCCACATGTCATGTATTTCATCTTTGGGGTGAACATTTAAAAATTCTATTTAAAGAACAGTCCTTTTCTCAAGCCCAGAATATAATCAATAGTTTAGAAAAGAGAAGATTTGCATAAATATCGGTCAAGGCTTTAGGCATTACTTGAGCTGTTTTCCTGTATAGTAAGATGGAAATGTTTTATTCCATTTTAGAAGCCCCAAATGTTAGTTCTTCAGCCTGTACTAATGAAGTCACTTTCAGGTTCTTGTTTATGTGAATTATTTTGCATAGACATTTAGAGGCCAATAAGAGTTAGAAGTTCACTTTATTAGTACACACACACACCTGTACACACACACACACATATACACCTTCCGTTGTATTCAAGCGCATGTTTCTTTTTTTTTTTTCTTCTTTTTTTTTTTTTTTTTTTTTTTTTTTTTTTTTTTTTTTTTTTTTTTTTTTTTTTTTCTTTTTTTTTTTTTTTTCTTTTTTTTGGGTGTATTTTTATTTTTTATTTATTTTTTTTCTTTTTTTATTAGTTGGAGGCTAATTACTTCACAACATTGCTTTACAATGTTGTATTAGTTTCTACTGCATAACCAGGTGAATCCGCTGTGTGTATCCATAGACCCCTCCCTCGTGAGCCCCCCTCCCACCCGTGCCGCCCTCCTGGATCATCACGGAGCTCGCAGCCGAGCTTCCGTTGCTGCGCAGCCTCTCCTTCCCCCATGAGCTCACAAGTCCATTCTCTAAAGCCTGCACCTGTATTCCTGCCCTGCAAATAGGTTCATCAGTATCGTTTTCCTGGAATCCATATCTATGCACTAATATACGATATTTGTTTTTCTCTTCCTTTTTTTTTCTTTTTTTTTTTTCTCTTCCTTTTTTAAAAAAAACCACAGATTCCACTTTGCCAAAGAAGAGGCTAATGGTTTACATTTAATGGCTTCAAATTATATGTGTGTGTGTGTGTGTGTGTGTGTGTATATATATAAACTTAGTCTAAGAAATAAAAATGACCTTTCAATGTTCCTAGCTATTCAAAAGTAAATTATTTATATTTGTGATATAGAGAAAATATGATTGCTGGTTTTGGGTATTTAATAACTTAGTAAATCGAATTATTTGTGGTTTTCCTCATATAACATAATTTCAGATTAGCATTACCGTAGAGTACTCAGTCTCTAAGTCACGTCCTCCTCTTTGTGACTCCGTGAACTGCAGCCCGCAGGCTCCTCTGTCCATGGGATTTTCCAGGCAAGGATACTGGAGTGGGTTGCCATTTCCTTCTCCAGGGAATCTTCCCTACCCAGGGATCAAACTTGTATCTCTTGTGTCTCCTGCATTGGCCGGCAGATTCTCTACCACTGTGCCACCGAGGCGGGGAAGGCAATGGCGCCCCACTCCAGTACTCTTGCTGGAAAATCCCATGGACGGAGGAACCTGGTAGGCTGCAGTCCACGGGGTCACGAAGAGTCAGACACGACTAAGCGACTTCACTTTCACTTTTTACTTTCATGCATTGGAGAAGGAAATGGCAACCCACTCCAGTGTTCTTGCCTGGAGAATCCCAGGGACAGGGGAGCCTGGTGGGCTGCCGTCCTTGGGGTCGCACAGAGTCAGACACGACTGAACCAACTTAGCAGCAGCACAACAGTGCCACCTAGGAAGCCAATTTCAGTTTAGAAATACTCTAAAGCAATGATTCTCAGTGTGTGGTCTAGAGTGTGGGGAGTACTGAGACCCCTTCAAAGTGTCCTTGAGGTCAGAGCTCCACTTGTAATACCAAGACTTTATTTGCCTTCTTTCCTTTCATTCTTTCAAAATGTACAGTCATGTTTTCCAGAGGCCACATGAAGCACATTATCACAACCACTGAAGGCAAAGCAAACATGAGAATCCAGCTAACTTCTGTTAAGCCAGTCATTAAAAAGATCTACAAAAATATGAAACAATGCCACTCTTCTCAATAATACTTTCTGCTTTGTAAAGTATTGTAATTATTCATAATAATATTATTTATATTGACATGTTATGGAATCATTACTATTACTTTAAATGAATTGATGAATTTTTAGATGTCTCTGTCATTTTCTAGCATGGTACGTATCATGGTATGACCCCACAACAAAAGCATTGGGGAGGTCTCAGTCATTTTTCAGGATCCAAAGGGATTCTGAGGTCAGAAATTTGAGGATGACTATTTTAGAAGAACAGCTTTATTTTTCAGTTATAGAATCTGAGTTCCAAAGAGAATATGATGTGCCCAAAATTCTACAGCTCATATGTAGCAGCACTGGGACGGAAATCGAGGTAGATCTCCTGATTTGGGTTATGCCATATGGCTTAGCCTATAATGTTCATAAAACCAGTAGGAGATGCTCTGAAGCAATGCCCAACTATGAATATGAATGTTAAGCTGGAAATAATAGGTACAGATTCCATTCTATAAAGAAAAAATGTTTGCTGTTCTATTTTCTCCAGGACCTAGTGTTTTCCATTAGCTGTTGCTACTTAACAAGCTACCCCGCAAACCTAGTGAACTAAAACAAGTACTGTTTATGATTGCCCAGGAGGCTGCAGGTCAGCTGGGAGGCTCTGCTGCTCTGAGCCAGGCTCAGGCCTGCGTGTGTGGTCCTCACATGCTGACTGCTGTCATGGGGTGAGTGGGTCACAGGTCGCTCATCCTCCCTGGGTTATCCAAGAGCTGTTCCCATGGAGACAGCAGGATTCCAACAGAGCCAGGGGAAACTGCCAAGCCTCCAGTAGCCCAAGCTCAGAACTGGCTCACCATTGCTCCTTTGATTAAAGTGAGTGGCAAGGGCAGCTCAGATTCAAGATGTGGGGAGATACTTCACTCACTCTTGAAAGGAGCTGCAATGTTATGGTACAAAGGAGGATGGACACAGTAAGAGGAATAATTACAGATGTATTTCCATAATATTTCAGAATAATTTAAAAATAATGGCATCGAATAATATTGTGAGGTGGTAAATATAGTAATAGGAATTAGACTCAAGTCTACCGAGGATTTAGTTCAAATCTCATTTCTGACGTTTGAACACTTACCCTCTTTAATTTTATTTATTTATTTATTTAAAAAAAATTTTTTTTTCCATTTATTTTTATTAGTTGGAGGCTAATTACTTTACAGTATTATAGTGGGTTTTGTCATACATTGACATGAATCAGTCATGGATTTACGTGTATTCCCCATCCTGATCGCCCCTCCCACCTCCCTCTCCACCCAATTCCTCTGGGTCTTCCCAGTGCACCAGGCCCGAGCACTTGTCTCATGCATCCAGCCTGGGCTGGTGATCTGTTTCACCCTTGATAATATACATGTTTCGATGCTGTTCTCTCGAAACATCCCACCTTCGCCTTCCCTCTTTAAATTGTAGCTCCTTCTTCTGTAAAATGGGGATAGTAACAGTTTCTACCTCAGAGGGCTTAAATGAGATGATGCTTGAGAAGCACTTGGCTTCACACAGGAAATGCTTTTAAAATATCGTTCAGTAGTGATTTTAAAAATACCGTGCATTCATTCAGCTCACAGGATTCTTCCTGACCCTCCCCCAGATGAAATAGCAATGCCATGTTGATGAGTGTATGTCTGCATGAACAGCTTGTGTGCCAGTCAGCCCCAGAGGCCCCCTTCCTGCTCTTCACATAAGCCCTCTCAACACAATTCTATTTCATCTCAGCAAATGTACTAAATATCTGGTATTTGCCGCCTTTCCACTCCAAGCCATCGTTACAGATTTGAGAAATGTGTTTTCTCTGTTTAAATAAGAACCCACAGTTGCACATAGGAGGTGGATTCCTTAATAGATAACATTTAAATTATACAGAGTGCTAACAGACGAGATTATGCAGGCACAGAAGGAGTTCCATATATGGAGTTTGAGAGCAGTACTTTTTGGTTTTTGTTTTGTTTTGTTTTTTAGTCAGGACACATGCTAATAATTCATGTCACAGCTCAGCCAGTGTTTTAGACCAAAAATTCTTCTGCAAGTTCATCCTGACATCCTTAAATGTGCACATTCTCAGCTGACCTTCCATCACAAAGAAGGTACGTGGAAGAATGGATTAAGATGGAGAAGCTCTGCCAACGTCCAGCATCAGTAAGCAAGGCCTGCCCTTCCTCTGCCACCCCTGATTAGAAAGCAGATGGGCTGGTGTAACAGTTGATGGCATTTTATTGCACAGCTGTGCATATCTACTAAGCCATTCAGTTGGCCTTGTTAAATTTAAACATCTTCCATTGTCACTCTTGAGTTAACAAACACTTCGGTGTGACCATATCCCTTTTTCACCAGGGAACATTATTCCATTTGAGCAAGAGGTACTGGCTACTTCTGGAAACTATTGTGGCAAATTGGTTCCCAAAATCTATCAGCCCAGAGAAAGTCATTACCAGAGGGCCATGGCTACTCTCAGAATAATTTTCTTTAGCCAAGAATGACGGTATATATTAAAAGTCAGCAACATCAGGAAGTTTCTTTCAACGTAGGACCTTTGCTTGAACTAGGTACTCCCTTTTATGAACTGGTACTAGGAGCACTGAATATTCATTGGAAGGACTAATCCTGAAGCTCCAATGCTTTGGCCACCTGATGCTAAGAACTGACTCATTGGAAAAGACCCTGATGCTGGGAAGATTGAAGGCACAAGGGGACAACAGAGGATGAGATGCTTGGATGGCATCACCAACTCAATGGACATGAGTCTGAGCAAGCTCAGGGAGATAATGAAGGACAGGGAGGCCTGACGTGCTGCAGTCCATGGAGTCACAAAGAATCGGACACTGCTAAGTGATTGAACAACAACCAGGAACACTGCCTTTTTTTTAATGATTTTGAGGCTGGTACATGGGAGGAATATGTCCCACAACATAAACAATATGCAGGTTTGCAATTCTTTCATCTTGCAGTTGAGTAAATGACATCACTGCTCATCACTGCTCTCTCAAAGGGAGCAGGGATCTGGTGGGCCACAGCTAATGGATAGCATGTATGTGTGTGTGCTAAGTCACTTCAGTTGTGTCTGACTCTCTGTGATCCCAAGGACTGTAGCCCACCAGGCTCCGCTGTCCATGGGCTTCTTCTGGCAAGAATACTGGAGCAGGTTACCATTTCCTTCTCCAGGCGATCTTCCTGACCCAAGGATCGAACCTGTGTCTCTTACATCTCCTGCATTGGCAAGTGGATTGGTTACCACTAATACCACCTGGGAAGCCATGTCGCATGTCAACAGTTTGATTCAGAATTTTTGTACACGTGCCACCCTTAGTAAAATATGTATTAAGGGGGAGAAGTGCTAGAAAGAAATTATCAGACATGGTTCTTCAGCCTCCAGGTTAGTCTACAGTCTAAGACCAACACATCCACAGATCCTCTATTGCAAAACTGGTGATGAAGAATACGAATAAGGATTCCAGCACAGTGCCATGGGAAACCTCAGGGGAAAAAAGAAAAGAATCCCCACTGAGGGAAGATGAGACTGTGTCTTGGGAAAGGTGGAAGTTGAAATGGGCCCTGAAAGTTTGCAGAAATGTGATGTGAAAGATAAAGCTATTTCAAGTAACTTCATAATTTGAACCAAGGCTAGGCGGTCAAAGTGTTACTAATGACTGTGGGCAGAAGACCGAGGCTTTAAGAGGTAGAAATATAACAAATGAGGCTAAAATATACAGTTTTGAATTCCTGACTAAGAATTTGCATTTAATTCTGAACCTGCTAGGAAGGCCATCAAGAAATTCTCCATATTTTTTTTCTTTGCTTTTTAAAGCATAGAAGAAGCATCATCAACTTTGTAAACAAAGGAACAATAGCAGCATGTTCAGTGTAGATTAGAGGAAGGGGTAACACCTAAAATGTTGTTGACTAGTCCATTGAGGATTTTAATAAAAGATGCAAAGATCTAATGCAAGAGTAGAATAGCATTAAATATTCAAATAAAACTCGAAGGAATACAAATTTGCAGAAAACCTTTAGAAAGGAAGCTCCATCTTCCTTTCTCTTCTATTATTGCATTATTGGTGAGCATAGGTCATAGATGATTAAAGAAAACCAGATCTTGAATAGTGGTGGCATCAGAAATATCACCTCTTGTCCCTTATAAGAGAGGAAGAACTGGGAGAAGATACCTTAATTTTGGAGCTTATAAAAACTTAATGCAGAAGAAAGTTTGTTCTTCTCTGGGTCAGGATAGATAGCAGACATGCCTTTCCTGACTCCCATGGCAAAGTAAATGAATTTTTCTCCATAAAAACTCCTACTCAGTTGCTATCCAAAGGATGGTCAACAGACAAACAGCATCGTTTCTACCTAGGAAGTTGTTAGAACTACAGAATCTCAGACTCTACCTACTTAATCAGTGTTTGCATTTTAGCAAGATTTCCAAGTGAATTCTGTGCATACTAAACTTGAGAAGCACCAGCTTATTTTTTTAGCTAAAAGTTCTCTTTTCTGTATTGCTTCAGGGTTTAGGGCTCATGCATATGGAAAAAACAGGGTTGGGTGATGGAGAGGAATCTTAGTAACCATAACCCAGTCAAGTTCTTCTTCAAAACAGACCGTTTTAAAGAGTTTAAGGCGGCGTCTGACACAGAAGGCTTTGTAAGCCACAGCTGCTGATTGTTCATTATGAT
The DNA here is from genome assembly GCF_019320065.1 of Cervus canadensis. Taxonomy (NCBI): domain Eukaryota; kingdom Metazoa; phylum Chordata; class Mammalia; order Artiodactyla; family Cervidae; genus Cervus; species Cervus canadensis. Next base: position 36,422,493 of record NC_057389.1, read on the forward strand.
TGTTGTGGCTCTTTCTGCCTGTTGTTATTATTTCTAATTGCTTTCTCATATCTGTAATGTTATTTTAGTTGCTTCAACTTTCCAATCACAGGGAAGCTTAAGAAATACTTCATGGAGCTAAACTGGCAGAAAGACCTACCAGTTCACCCTGCTCCATACAGAGATAGTAAATACTGAGTTTTGCATTGAAATCCAATAAAGAAATGATCTTTAAAGTACAGTATCTGACATTTTGCTTGATTATGATCGATTTCCTATTCTCTTACACCATACATTTGAATTTGAAAATGGTAATAACAAAAAACTCAGTTATCTCTGATGTGGGACAATTCTGGGTCATGACTTGATGATGTCCTCACTCAGGTGCCGCTAGGTAATCAAGTCTGACCCATGCTAGGCCAATTATTTGAGGCTGCTCGAGGTCTAGAAACAATTTGACAGCAGAACATTTGTGTCTGGCAGCCCATCTTAAAGAGCAGAGTGAAGAATAAGGTGCAATTAAGGAGTCAGAGCAGTCACTCAGAGTGTCTTGGGAACACTTCCATTGCTGAATTTGAAGAGCTGTGGCTGACAAGTGACTTTCTCTCTCTCCCTCCTGAAAGATCCCTGTAACTTTAATTGACTGTACTCAGTTGCAACTTTGCACTTACATACAGGCCTCTGCATGGAGTGGAGTCCATTCTGACTATGGACAGATAGACTTCTAATCACGGTCACTGAGTTAGTCATGAGAAGAAAGTTTGCATTCTTGTTCTCATTCTCAATGGCAGTGCAGTTGACACGTGAACAACACAGATGTTAGGGGCCCACCCATCCCCATCAACACAGTTGAAAATCCCCTTCTAATTTATAGTCGGCTCTCCATATCCACAGTTCTGCACCCTCAGTTCCATATCCATGGATTCAGCCAACCATGGATCATGGGATACTGTAGTAGTTCCTACTGAAAAAAAATCCATGGACAAGTGGACCTATTCAGTTTAAACCATGTTGTTTAAAGGTCAGTTGTACTAGGTAGCTGTTGCTGTGTTGAATCAATGGAGACAGAATATAGATAACTACCTGAGAATAGTTAACAGTCCGATTGGCAAAGTTAAAGTAAGTATCAGGAGAATAATAAATCACTTTAATTCTCCACTGGGAAAAAAATGGCACCATTGATAATTCAGTTAATTCTTCTAAATATTCTCATCAGCCTCCACTGTTTAATATCTTGGTACAGGTTTGTATTTTTGGCATATTAATATCCTTATAAAATATAACATTTACCTAGTAGATAACAAAATGAATATGTAAACTATAACTAAAATGAGGAAAAAGCTTATTTAAGTGCCATGTTATGTAGTTAGATATGTAAGAGTTGTGAGAACCTGTTCAGCTATTTCATAAGCGTTTTTAAAATAGTGTATATTCCTCCTTAGAGCTCATTTAGTACATACATTTACCAATATCTAGCATTTACATCTGAGTGACTTCACTTTCACTTTTCACTTTCATGCATTAGAGAAGGAAATAGCAACCCACTCCAGTGTTCTTGCCTGAAGAATCCCAGGGACCGGGGGAGCCTGGTGGGCTGCCGTCTATGGGGTAGCACAGAGTCGGACACGACTGAAGCGACTTAGCAGCAGCAGCAACGTTCACGTCTACATAGATTTACAGAGTTACATACCTGTCCTTTCTGATCAGGGTTTAGTAACATTTCATGCAGTTTTAACACCTCTTAGATAAATTTCAATAAATTTGTATTTTGGTTTATCCGAGGCCATCTGAATTGATGTGGGTTATGTTTTAATGATAACAATTCAATTTAATCACTCAGTTTCTAGAATCCTATGAATAAAATATAAAAGGTGAACTTAATTTGCAAGACACTAATGAGGAGCATCAGTGCATCTCTTCCTTCTGATATCTTTTAAAAGATATTTAATTATTTTTTACTCATTATCATTATGAAAGCTGTAAAGTCAGGTCTTATGTATTTGCATATGTTTTCTCTTATTTTTTAATCACATGGAGAGACTGCTAAACATTCCTTCAGAGAAAACTCAAAGAAAGGAAGAAAACTGGGTCTGCTTTCAGCTAATCCTACACAGTATATTGAGCTGGCTTTTGAACTTGACCACCCTGGCACTGTTACGGATTGTTGATCTTTCATCTACAAAAATCAATGATGCAGGAGTTTATATTTGCTTTCCATTTGCAACATTCTATACTTGGTTAACCCAAAATGAAGGCAAGAAAGTTGGGTTTTTAAGCCAGCAGTAGCCAAGGAGTGTATACAATATACTGCTCCACTGTGTCAGATTCCATAATCTCAGACATCAAAATAACCTTCAAATGTTTTACTATCACTTTGGACAGTCCTATAAGTGTCACTGAACAGCTAAGTCTTCTCACTGTGAAAATGCTTTTATGTTTTTATAAAATAGCAAAGTGGCATGTAACTAAATACATGTTTTCATTTATTTTAAATAATTCTTATTTAAAAAGAAAGTATTAGTTAAATTTTTGAGCACTATCTACCAGGTACTTTTCTAAAATGTTTTACAAGGATCAGTTTATTGTTCCTGCTTAACAACTCTGTGATGTAGATATTACTATTATTATCTCAATTTTCATATGAGAAAATGGAGGATCAAGAGAGGTTAGGTAACTTCAGTTCAGTTCAATTAAATCAGTTAGTCGTGTCCAACTCTTAGCGACCCCATGGACTGCAGCATGCCAGGCTTTCCTGTCCATCGACAACTCCCAGAGCTTACTCAAACTCCTGTCCATCAAGTCAGTGATGCCATCCAACCATCTCATCCTCCTTTGTCCCCTTCTCTTCCTGCCTTCAGTCTTGCCCATCATCAGGGTCTTTTCCAATGAATCAATTCTTCGAATCAGGAGGCCAAAGTATTGGAGCTTCAGCTTCTCCATCAGTCCTTCCAATGAATATTCAGGACTTATTTCCTTTAGGATGGACTGGTTGGATCTCCTTGCAGTCCAAGGGACTCTCAACAGTCTTCTCCAACACCACAGTTCAAAAGCATCAATTCTTTGGCACTCAGCTTTCTTTATGGTCCAGCTCTCACATCCATACATGACTACTGGAAAAACCATAGCTTTGTCTAGATGGACCTTTGTTGGCAAAGTAATATCTCTGCTTTTTAATATGCTCTCTAGCTTGATCATAGCTTTTTTCCCAAGGAGCAAGTGTCTTTTAATTTCATGGCTGCAGTCACCATCTGCAGTGATTTTGGAGCCCAAGAAAATAAAGTCTCTCACTGTTTCCCCATCTACTTGCTATGAATTGATGGGACTGGATGCCATGATCTTAGTTCTTTGAATGTTGAGTTTTAAGCCAGCTTTTTCACTCTCTTTCACTTCATCAAGAGGCTCTTTAGTTCTTTGCTTTCTGCCATCAGGATGGTGCCATCTGCATATCTGAGGTTATTGATATTTCTCCTGGCAATCTTGATTGCATCTTGCCTGGCATGAAGATTGCATCTTCATCCAGCCTGGCATTTTGCATGATGTACTCTGCATATAAGTTCAATAAACAGGGTGACAATACGCAGCCTCGACATACTCCTTTCCCAATTTGTAACCAGTTTGTTGTTCCATGTCCGATTCTAACTGTTGCTTCTTGACCTGCATGCAGATTTCTCAGGAGGCTGATAAGGTGGTAACTTGGCCAACTAATATATAAGGAGAAATGTATACTGAAGGATTTTTATATTATACTCAAGGGCTATGTTATCATCAGGTGACTTTTATTGAATTTACTCAGAAGATATTTATTTAAGGCCAGGTACTCTATGTGCCAGGTACTCTGCTCGAATCAAGAGACAGTTACGTCTCTTCACAATGCCAAGCATCTGGATATACAATCATTGTTCAAATCCACATATATATAAATACTTGTTTTGTTAATTCAGTAATTGATGCCAAGTACCTATTTCTGCAAGGTATTGTCTAGCGAGCACTATGTCAAATATCTGGCATTTTGACAAGAAACCTATATTTTATTATAATGTTTCTACGTATTAAAAAAAACCAATTAGTCTTCAGCTGTATTGAAATGCCATTGATATTCCATGCCTCTCTGCAGAAAGCTTCTGTTACAAGATTTGTAGTGATGAAAAAAAAAAAAAGATAAATACTGAAATTTTACTTTAAAAATTTACTGTTAAATCAAGGTTTTATATGAAGAAAGGAAACTAGAGGACCCGAAACACACTCTTTACTACTTTAGTCCTCTATTGCTGTGGTCCCCAACCTTTTTGGGACCAGGGCCCACTTTTTTGGAAGTCAATTATTCCATGGACCAGGGGCAGAGGTGATGATTTGGGGATGATTCAAGCATGGTACATTTATTGTGCACTTTATTTCTATCATTGTTACATTGTGATGTATGGAAAAGTACTTATACAAATCATCATAATGCATGAATCATATCATCAGGCATTAGATTCTCAAAAGGAGCATGCGACCCTCCTATGGACAGTTCATAGTAGGATTTGTACTCCTGTGAGAGCCTCCACTGATCTGACAGGAGGTGGAGCTTAGGCATAATGCTTGAGATGGGGAGAGGCTGTAAATACAGATGAAGTTTAGCTGGCTCCCTGGCCGCTCACCTCCTGCTGTGCAGCCCAATTCTTAACAGGCCACAGAGTTGGGGACCCTGCTCTATTGGCAATACTGAGTTGACTTTTCTCTTGTCCTATTCTTTTGAAGATGGCTGTATTCTAGAAAACTAGCCTTCTTGTTTGATAAATATCTTTTTCATGTGTATACACAGATTCAATTTTATAATACATTTCTAGCTATCTTGCTTGAAATTAGGAGTAAGTTGACCTTCTTTTGTTATTTTAAGTTGTTTTATGGAAGGTGGGAATGCCATTGACTCTAGACAGTTTTATAACTGAGAGATGTATTTCGATAACCAATGAAAAATAGGATTAAATTTGAGTTAAGTCCTGGACTGTGAGTGTTCCCATAACCACATTAGGAAAATTTTGCCATCTTAGAAAAAGAGCAGTTATCCTTTGGGACAGACAGCTGAGTTCTTAGATTTAGGTGGAGAATATTAATGGAGGAGATTAATAAGGAGTTAGCTCTTTTCTGAGAATCTGCTTGCTATGCCATTCACTTTAAACCTAGACTTTCCTTTAAAATCATGAAAAGTTTACTTTTAAATCATGGTTTTGTATGAAAAAAGACATTCTCTAACAAAATAAAGGACTCTATATGTAATCATGCTGATAAAAATGTTGGTGATGTATAATCTAAACTCCACAATTTTTATTACAATTTGTGATGTTTGCAAATAAATGTGCTCCCATGCGTGCTTAGTCACTTCAGTCGTGTCTGACTCTTTGTGCCCCTATGGATTATAGCCTGCCAGGCTCCTCTGTCTATGGGAGTGTGTTGCCATTCCCTCCTCCAGGGGATCTTCCCGACCCAAGGATCGAACCCTCATCTCCTCCATTACAGGTAGATTTTTTACCACTGAGCCTCTGGGGAAGCCCTTGCAAGTAAATAACCCTTTTTAAAATCATTAGCTATTATCCAAAAACCTATTATTATGGAATCACAAGTTCAAGTCCTCAAAAACTGTTCCAGAAAAACTAATTTCTATTATCACACAAAGATGACTGCTCTTTTGAATAGAGAACTTCATATTTCTAGAAAAGTTAAGATATTGCCTGACATTGCTATGATTTACACAGATTCTCAAATAGAGGTACTATAATTCTTTGAAAAATAGTTTGCTTTCACTTTTTCAGAGATTTTACTTTCTCTCTGGCAGAAATGTGGTTAATTAGAAATCTCAAGAACTAAGAACTAGAGGATTGGCATTCTAGTCCTCAGTGTTACACTAACTAGTCACATGTCAAAAAGCAAAGAACTTAAACTTAAAACAAGTCTTTTTTTTTAAGTCTTAAAAAAAGTCTTTGTTTTGTTGCTTTTGAAATTGGGGGGAGCAAAATGTGTCCTTCAGGCTTCCCTTGTGGCTCAGCTGGTAAAGAATCTGCCTGCAATACAGAAGACCTGGGTTCAATCCCTGGGTTGGGAAGATCCCCTGGAGAAGGGAAAGGCTACCCACTCCAGTATTCTGACCCGGAGAATTCCATGGATGTACAGTCCATGGGGGTGCAAAGAGTTGGACACAACTAAGCAACTTTCACTTACTTACTTATAGCTCCTAAACTTGTAAAAATTCAACTATCTGGATGCAGATGTTCTTTGAAGAGATCAATGTGATAAACAAATATAATGTGTGCTTTGAGGGGGGATTTATGGGGGCCGGATGAGTTTGTAAAATATTGGTATTTGCTGGATTTCATTGCATGCTTCCCTCTACATCATTGTTTACAATATAAAATGTGTCTATTCTTTGTAGTTATATTTATGCTTACTAATTAATGATTAGTTAGCTTCCCTTGTGGTTCAGCTCATAAAGAATTCGCCTGCAATGTGGGAGACCTGGGTGTGATCCCGGGTTGGGAAGATCCCCTGGAGAAGGGAAAGGCTGCCCACTCCAGTATTTTGGCCTGGAGAATTCCATGGACTGTATAGTCCATGGTGTCACAAAGAGTCAGACACAACTGAGAGACTTTCACTTTCACTAATTAGTAAATGTATGTTTGCCCCACTCTGTCCCATGAATTGAAAGGATAATTACCCTTTTATTATTTTATCAATAAAATGCTTTTATTATATAGCAAGTCTGCACTGACAAGCATAGTAGATGTCCAGTAAATAATTGTTGGATGAAAAAAAAAAAATTGTTGGATGAATGGAGCCAGGCTCCTTAAATGTGCTGTGCCTTCGCAGTGGACACTGTTCATTTGTACTTACACTCTTAAAACTCCTGGAATTAATGTTGATTTAAATTTTTACGGAGTTCTTTGGAATTTAGATATGCTACACAGTCAAATTTAGAGATCATATCTGTGAATATTACAAAAAGTTAATGGCTCACTTCTTCATAATCACTTCTTTTCCGACTTGAAATCCAAATATTTTTTATTGGCAGGGGAGGGTTCATTACCATTCAGTATGCTGTATAGTTACTATAGTACTATGCTGTACTGATAAATGATTTTTCTCTTCTTTTTTTCTCTTAGGGTACCATCGAGGGCTAAGTGATAACGTGATAATGTTTGAGAGAATGAGATTCATAATCAGATAAACCTAGGTTCAAGTCCCAGTGATACCACTTCCTTGTTACAAGATTTAATACAAGCTGTTAATTTCTCTAAGCCTATTTCTGTAATGTGTGCCTAATTATTCTTCCACAGTGGGATTATTGTGAGGATTAAAGGTGGTAATATACTTAAAGTACTTGGCATGATACCTAACACATAATAACCTTTAGCTGTAGCTGTTATACTTTACATATCATCTTCTAAACTGTTTTTTTTTCTATTTTGTGTGTCTTCTGTGTATCTGTATATGTGTTTCCTTTTACAGATGGATATACAACCGATGACATTGAGTTTTATTGGCGTGGGGATGATAACGCAGTGACAGGAGTAACCAAGATTGAGCTTCCACAGTTCTCTATTGTAGATTACAAACTGATCACCAAGAAGGTTGTTTTTTCCACAGGTTTGTATCAGGGGAAATGGTTAAGAGAAAAGGGGCTTTATCATATTTTTCCAGAAGAGTTCACTTATATCAGGATTGGATCCCAGGAAAGAATGGGGACTCTAGAGAACTTAGGTCTGTGAAAATGCTCAATTCCCCAACAAGCCCATTTGGAAACCATCCAGTTATTTTCAAGAAGGTAACCACAGCAAAGCAAATGTGTCTCATATACTAGAGGAGGGAATAAGTGTTAGAGAGGGAGTATGCAGAGAGAAATGACCCAGAAACAACCTGGGTCAGAGCTGTTCCCCCAGCATAATGCATCTCACAGAATTGATTATTATTCTTTGAAACACACTGAGGACAGCCAAGTCACAATTTGCCCAGGTCTGACCGCAGTGAAATTCTCTAAAGACAGTAGGATAGGAGGATTTCACATTTTCTCGGAGGGCAGGACTTTCCTTATGTAGCCTTACCTACCATTCGAAACTAAAAGATTTTCCAGGTGTTTAGATTGTCTCGATGCCTTTACCATCTTACTCTTCCAGAACTGAGGTCAGGCCTGTTTTAGTCAGCACGGTTTTTAATCAAAAAGCCCAGGAATGTAATAATTTTCTCCATACTCACTAAAAGAAAATTAATAAGCCCCCAGGAATATACCTCTTTTTATTTTTCTTATTGAAATGAATTCCTCAAGCACAGAAATAGCTAGTACTGTAACTGTGGATCTTGAATTGTCCTTCTGCTAAGGACTCAGGCACTTCCTTTCCCTGACAATTACTTCAAACAAGAATACAAAATAGCCTCCAGCTTTACAAAGAGAACAACAGAAACTTTTCCTAGATTTGAGGTCCTCTGAACCCCTGAGACACTATGGAACTGAGTTTCTACTTAAAATATTTTTACTTTAATATTAACATACTTGCTTCAGCCCATGAGGGCTAGACAAAGCTTTCTTTCAATTAGTAAGAATATTCTCCCCTGCCCTACATGTACACACCCTGTTTATCAGTGTGACTCTTTTATGTTCTAAGACCATGTTCTGTTATGTATCTTGTTTAAAATATAATTCCCTAGATTCCCACCATCAAAGGACCCAGTTTCAAGAATCTGATTCTTTAATTATATCTCCCACAAATATTGCTCAGGAGAAGTGTCTCCCCATCCGCATTTTGGTGGGTCAGGAATCCCTTTGTAACTTTGATGGAAGCAATGAAATCAGAAAAAATACTGCATGCACATGAAAGTGTCACAAAATTTCAGGGAGTTGCTATACCAACTAAAGCCTTGCCACTGATCCTCACCTTAAAATGCATCCAGGGGCTTGTTGAAGAGATGTCTTACCCTTCAGTCAAAGTGTGCATCCCTATTCTTATGTATAAAAATGTACAGGGTGGACTTGCTGAGAAACAATTAAAAGGGGAACAAAGGGACTGTCTCAAAGTGTCTTATCATTACAGTTGTAGAGAATGAAAACCTTTGATTCAGTGTAGGAGGCTGAGCAGGGAAGAGCTGGAATTCTTTTAATTACTGGTGAGTGTGGGATATGTTCAACACTGAGTAAGTCTTGCTAATTAAAAGCCCTGTTTTCTCAACTACTTTTGTATAAGGAAGTGCCCTTCACCAGAAGCTAAACTGAATGTAGGGAAGAAATATAAATTGTCTATGGGTCTTTAAAGGAAAGTAAATAAATACTGACTGATAATGATGATGTTTTAAAATTGTCTTTCTAGGTTCCTATCCCAGGTTATCCCTCAGCTTTAAGCTTAAGAGAAACATTGGTTACTTTATCCTGCAGACATATATGCCATCTATCTTGATCACTATCCTCTCCTGGGTCTCCTTCTGGATTAATTACGATGCTTCAGCTGCAAGAGTGGCATTAGGTAGGCATGGATCCGACCGCTGGCAGCATGTGCCTGTGTGTGTTCATGCAATGGTGTACTTTTTCCTTACCCTCAAGTTGGTGATGCCTGACGAGACCTGACTGCACACATTACAAGAATTTGGACATGAGACACTGGATGATCTGATTCAGCGTTTAAATCAATTGAACACTAATTAAAACTCTTTCATGTCAAAATTAGTTAACTATGTAACTGTCAGTAATGAAATTAGTCGCATCTGCTGGATATTTTTATTGAAGCATAGTTCATGTAATAGTGCTTGATAATTGTTCAGTTTTTATCTGTGTTTTCTTACCTGGGAAGAGCTATCTTCCATCTTTTTTTTCTGAGTAAGAAACAAAGAAATGCAGTGTGTAACAAATCAGTGAGCAGAAAGAATTCTAAAGGTTGATTAAGGTTTTGGAATAGCATGACAGGGGACAGGAGACAACAAAGTATAAGAACATTGGGAAATCATCCATGGCATCACTTATCTTATGCTTTGATGTTTTTCCATTATAACATCAGAGGAAGAGAATAAATTACAGTTCATGAACATTTTTATGTTGCAAACTCAAGATATAGAAAATGTATTACCTTTACATGATCTTTATTTTAAATTCTGACTAATCCTTATAAAATGTAAAGTTGTTAACTGCTCCACCAGTAAATCTAAGTTAAATTAGTATTTCCTTAGCAAAGTCATTTATTTATTCATTCAACAACATTTTTTGTATACCTACTACGTGTCATACATACAAGGCACTGGAGATAAAACCAGTGCCCTTCTGGAAATTATGCGCTAACAGTAAAAGGTAAAAAGTAAATTTATTTTGCATATAATATGCAAATTACATAATATAGTAAACAGAGGAAGTAAGCAAAAGAAGGGGAGGGCATACTGGGGGACAGTTTAGCATCATCAGGGTAGACTTCATTCAGTAATTGCTAATGGACAAAGACTTGAAGAAGATCGAGTCACATAAATGTCTAAATGAGACTATTTCAGCGAGATGAAAAGGCCCCCAGGTAGAAACAGGTGAGCAAGGTGACCAGTAGGTGGGTGCAGATTGAATTTTGGCATACAGATGTCAGGCAGAGGGAACTAAAAGATGTTGAAGTGGTCCAGGAGCCATCATGACATCTTTATTCTGAGTGAAATTAGAGTCACTGGGCAAAGTGACATGATTTCACATATAAAGGAATAACTTTGGGAGAATTGATGACCTCTTAGACTGAATCAAGTCCGCTGTGATATAGTCTCCTAAAATACTGTAGAACACCCTTGGAAACCAATGACAGTTATAACTTGTATTTATTTGGTGTGTGATATCCTTTTTCTTCATAGTATTGAAGATACCTTGGGGGAAGGCCCATACCTAATTGTGCTCCAGTTATATCTGTAGTGTCTCACACAGTGAATGGTGTTCAGTAAATATTTGCTGAATACAGGAATGAATGGAACTTGTAAATATCCTGTTATTCCAAAATAAAAGTCTCTTTTTCAATTTTATGCCTGTTACAGGAATAATAAGTAAGTTATTTACTTTTTAAAGAAATGTTTAAAATGTCTTTTATGTGAGTAGTTTATTACTAGGTCAGAAACACCTTAACATAAAATTTACATAAGTAGTGAAATCAGTATTGTCAGTTTTATAATATACATGTAATAGTCATACAAGATAAGCTCTAGATGAAATAATGAAAAGTGAAATTGGAAAATATATCAAAATGACTAATACAGAAAAGATATGAGAACTATAAAACACCTAGATCTAAAGTATAACCATGGTTTTTCTGGCCATGCTCAGAATCAGATGCTCAAATTTATTTTTTCTGCATCTGTTTCATGAACATGTAGACAAGACAAAAAGTATGATTGATCTTATTAGAGAGACACAATTAAATCAGAAAACATATGTTCCTAAAAAAATAATAGAATCGAAAATTAACATTGGGCTGTCATTGGGTAGTGTTTTAATGACACGGGTTTTGGAGTTAGAGAGATCCCAGTTCAGATGTTGACTCCACAACTTCACATCTGTGTGATCTTGACTTCTGACTCCTATTTTCACATCACTCTTTTGCTACAAAGCTGGACCTCATCAAACCTCAGGACTGAACTCCCAGTGCTTTTACCCAGCATTTCTCTGTCTGTCCCTCCAGTTATAGCTTGGAGGGAAACTACTCCCCACTGTTGAAGATGCTCCCTCAGCTGGGCAAACAGTTATAACCTGAGCTAGTGTGGCATTTCCCATAAAGAATCTTGTGATACTTCTGTATTGTTAATCTGTGCATTATGTGCCTACATTCCCAACCCCAAAACACGAAGGCTAGATGCCTGCTTCCTTGTACTTTCCACCTCTAGTTTCCGTGTTTTTGCCCTTTGTTCATAGCATCTATTCATTGGTTTCAATATGCATTCATTGATTTCAATACTATTACTATTATTTGGGGGCTTCCCAGATGACACTAGAGGTAAAGAATCCACCTGCCAATGCAGGAGATGAAAGAGACGCAGGTTCGATCTCTAGGTCGGGAAGATCCACTGGAGTAGGAACTGGCAACCCACTCCAGTATTCTTGCCTGGAAAATTCCATGGCCAGAGGAGCCTGGTGGGCTAGAGTCCATGGGACTGCAGAGAGTTGACCATGATTGAGCAACTAAGCATACACGTGCGCACGCGCACACACACACACACACACAATTATTTTATTTCCCCTTCATTACTTTCTTATTCTGAAAGACTCTAAGCTGGCATTCTATTTCCTGTCTTGTAAGCTTCCTGTCTGTGCTCCACTCTGATGCCAGAGTGATTGTTCCAAACACAGTTTGTCCCTAATGCCTGCCTGGTTGAAGCTGGTCAGTGGCTCCATGTTGCCTTCAATTTTAAGTTCAAGCTCTGCATTAAGCTCTCTGTATGTGGCTTTCCATTATGCGGGCCTTACTTAATCTTCACTTTTCTCATCCTTCTTCCCATCATATCCTTTAATGTACCCACAATGAATTGCCTGAGATTCTTTTGATGAGCTGTGTACTTTCATCCCCACAAAGCACCTCCCTAAAAAAATTCTCTCCACTACCAATACCCTTGTATCTACTATCACTTTTGATCTCCAGGTTTTGGTTGCTTGGGTAACTCGCAGGCATTCTCCAGGACTCAGCTCCAAAGGTGGAATTTCCTGATCATTCCCCTGCCACATCATGGGCTAAATTAGGATCAACTCTGTTTTCTCAACTCTCATCTTACACACATGTCTGTCATAGCATTTAATTCACATCTCCAAGTCCCACACTAGATACATAACTATAACCATAAAGCTATGGTTAAAGGAAATGTCCCCAGTGATTAATGTTTATTATAAATGAATGACTTATGCATATTTCCCAGGCCTATCACAGGGCTGATATATAATAATTGCCCAGTATATATCGTGTGCTTCCCTCAGAGCTCAGCTGGTAAAGAATCTGCCTGCAATGCAGGAGACACAGGTTCAATTCCTGGGTCAGGAAGATCTGCTGGAGAAGGGATAGTCTACCCACTGCAGTATTCTTGGGCTTCCCTTGTGGCTCAGCTGGTAAAGAACCCACCTGCAATGCGGGAGACCTGGATTCGATCCCTGGGTTGGAAGAGCCCCTGGAGAAGAGAAAGGCTGTCCACTCCAGTATTCTGGTCTGGAGAATTCCAGGGACCATATAGTCCATGGGGTCGCAAAGAGTCAGACACAACTGAGCGACTTTCACCCACTCGCTCATATATTGTGTGGGATATATGAAAAAGTAGAAGAGTATACTTAACCTTTCCAGCTATGATGAAAGCAGCGAGCAAATACAAACATTATTACTCTGTCTCATTTTTTGCAGGAATTACAACTGTGCTCACAATGACCACTATCAATACCCACCTCCGGGAGACTCTCCCTAAGATCCCTTATGTGAAGGCCATTGACATGTACCTGATGGGGTGCTTTGTCTTTGTTTTCATGGCCCTTCTGGAATATGCTTTGGTCAACTACATCTTTTTTGGGAGGGGACCTCAACGCCAAAAGAAAGCAGCTGAAAAGGCTGCCAGTGCCAACAATGAGAAGATGCGCCTGGATGTCAACAAGGTAGGTTCAAAAGGCAAGCCCTCCTTGCTTCTTAAAGTCATAGAAGAATGCCTGCCATATAGGTTCATGGTCTTGTTAACAAATGAGAAAACAAAAGCCCAGGGAAGACATCATTTGTGATGGAGACATAATCAGGCCCAAATTTATGACACAACATTTAGATGCCCTTTACCTTAAGACTAGGGTGGCCCAAACCGTGGTCATCTGAGACCACTTTTGTGACTTTTTCCATTTATGAGTAGAATGTGTACTATTATTTACTTTATGTTTATCTAAATTTACTCATTCTATCTAAATTTATCTGTAAAGGAAATTTCATATCAGTTATATCAGTATTACTTGCTGGAAGATAATCTTAAATGAAACTACACTATTAATTCTAGGTTATATTACATAAAGGCTATGGGCCTGAGCGCTGCATCCTCTTTGATTTAAAAGAGAAATAAGCAAGTACAGACGTGTGTTAAAGACTCACCAGCAACAAACTGACACTTGGTTTGTAAAGTCATCAGATGGATAGAAAGAGAAGTGGAAGGGAAAAAAAGAATAACTTTCTAAGTGACAGATAATTAGTTAATGCCTTTCACATTACCACCTTAAATCCTTGAAGCATTTGAGCACAAGAGGCCACCATGTTGCTTAAGTCAGGCGTAGTCAAAAAACAATTTCTACGCAATTTTAAATCCAGTCTATTCTCTAAAGCGATGGTTCTCAATCTTGGGTTCCCAATCAAATGACAAGGAAAGTATTAAAACTTACTGAAGCTTGGGTTTCTTCCCTGGAAATTCTGATTTGGTTGTCCTGGGGTATGCCTAAGCATCATAATTTTTAAAATTCTCCTAATATTATTCTAATTTGCATTCAAGATTTAGAATTTCAATTTTGAGCCTGTTGATAGCAGTTCCAATAGATCTATCTGTCTGTACTTCAAAAATACTTCACCTGGCTTCCTGTTATGTAACTTTCTGCACTGAGCAGAATATTTATGCACATGCTTTCCCTGAGTCCAAATTTAGACCCTTCAAAATATATGAGGAAAACAAGGTCTTATTTTAATATATCCCATAAATAGTGTTTATAAAGTAGTACGTAATGTGGATTTGATAAATAGCTCATAGTGATGGAACTAAGAAAATGGTAATACTTTTAAGCCATCTGGAGTTGTTAACCATCCAATAATTATTTAATTGACATTTTAATATTTCTAACTTCAATTTAATTCCAAGGATAGCATACCATAAATCATCTCTGCCATTGAATTTTATTTGGAGCAAATCCAGTGAAAATTTCTGACTCACTGATGTTTTCCATATATCCATAGGTCTGATATTTGATTTTGGGCTATTCTCTAATCAAAGGCATTCCTTTCCCAGGAGATGATTTTCATAATAATGCTAATTTTAAGTGTGGCCTTATAAGTCAGTGAACCACAGGGTCTAGGAAGTTGTCAATCCCTTTTAAATGCTCTGAGTTTCAGTTATTGGAATCTGTTAATAGATTCCAAGGTAGCATTATGGCCCTCTCAGGCTATCAAATGAGAGAATGCTTTTTAAATCCATTTTATGATTTTCCTGATAAGAGTAGCTTTAGTAAAGAAGAGAAAATGAATAAATAAATAAAACTATCTCATAGGACTGCAGTTGGAAATGAGACTCAATCAATTGCCTAATGCATGGCTGAGTTAAGATAACATCTGATCTCTTTTTACTTTCATCTACCCTATTTTTTACTTATCAATTTGCATTTAAATGATACATTTAAGTACCAGAGAGTGGCAGTTTTGTTGCAAACTGAACACTGGAGAGCTTCAGACAGTTTTAAATTCAGTGGACAAGATGGAGGTAGGGAATGGTTCAATGGGCAGGTACCCCATAGTGATGCAGAACCCACCGTCTTGGCTAATGTTGCATCTGCAATTCAGAGCATAGAATGTGAGAGAACAAAAAAGATACCAGAGTTCTTCTAGTGCAGTGGTTCTCAAATCACAGGCAGTTTTGCCCCTGGAAGAGCGTTGACAATGTCTGTAGAGGTTTTGGATGGTCAGAACCAGGAGGAGGGGATTATCACTGGTATCTAGTGGATAGAGGCCAGGTGTGCTGCTGAACATCGAATAGTGCATGGGACTGCCTCCACATGACAATTATCCAACCCAAAATGTCAATCCTTCTGAGGTTAAAAAAACCCTGTGCTAGTCCATTCCTCTGCTTTCCAACTTGAGAAAAACGTAAGATGCTTGTCCTGTTCTTAAAACTCTTTGGCATTAATTGTATGAGTTGTTTCTCTGCTTTCTCAATCAGCATGCATAACATCATGGTATCAGGAGTTACCATTTAGCGCAAAGTTCTGAACAAATATTTTTGAGTCAGGTTTGACATTTACCATTTAATAGTTGTGTGATAATAGGCCAAAAAACCCTCTCTGACCCTTCAGTTTTCTGATCTGTAAAATGGACTTAAGTCCTTTTTCATCAGTTATTATGAAGTTATGATAAAATGTAGAGAGACTAGCATAGTTCCAAGCATATGATTGGCACTAGGTAACTGATGAATATTAATAAAATTATAAGCATAATTATTTTTTAAAATAAAATTTACAATCTCCAGTCCTATTGGTGGTACTTGCCTGTGCCTTTTACATGCTCTGATATGTAGGATGAAATCCCATCCCTAAAACAAGAGTATCATCTACAGAGGAATGTTTCACATTGGAAGTTTTAAAGTCAAAGCAAAGAAATCATTTTTCAACAGATACTAGCTATAAAATCTATAACAGACCAACCAAAAACTGTATCAGTTATTTCTTAGGCCAGAATACTTACAGCCATTTGATTAGATTTTAAAAGGTAACTATCTAATACCAGACTCCTTTTTTTTTTTTTTCCTTAGCCCAGCATGAAAGGTTATAGGAGACCCACAGAGGACTCTGATTGCACAATGCTGTCTTTCTTGTCAGCATTATGAATAATGCTACTTTCATTCTTATCAAGAATGTTCCTTCTTTTCAACTGTAATTCTACAGTCATTTTTTTTTAAAGCTCAGGCACATATAATCAACCAAGTATTGTTGGATGCTCTGGAGAAATCAGTCATGAGGAGAAGGATTCACTTTTATAGGTTCTGTTGATAGTTTTTTTAAGAGACAGAGGCAGCATGTCAGATAATCTAAAGTGATTTTTAAACTGTTCTGTGTCCTGAGGTCAGAGGGGAATGAAAATGGGAAGCCTAGCCAGGTGGGAGCCCCTCACTGTTGCTCAAAAGTGTACTTCCAGTTTTCTAATCTCTGTATAAGCTTCCTGTAAGGTCTTATTTTAACAAGAGTATCTGCAGCTCTTAGAGCAATCCTCAGCCTTGTGTTTAAACTGATGCAGAAATTAAGGCTCTTAAGGAACATGAAATAGCCAAAGTAGCATAGCAGAGTTAACAAGATTTCTGAGACCATCTAGGTTTTCCAGTCCTTATCCAATAAAATTTAAAAGTCAATTCCACATTATCCATATTTTCAGTTCAATTAACATCACCTAAAATAAGCCTGTCTGTCTATACACAAGAATCCATAACTGACAGTCACTATTACTTTCACAATTCTCTCCATGTGACAAATTAAACTGTAAATACTAAGATTTTTAAAAACAAACCTCAAACTAGTAAGAGTTCTACTGAGTATTTTTCCCAAGCATCTTTAGGAGTAGTTAAAAAAATGCAGTCTCTTTTTCAAATGTTAGGAAAGCCCGCATGCTACACCTTGCATTCTTCTATTTTGTGTGTGTCTCTTGTGTGCGTGCCTGTAGAATTTTCTGTTGATAATTTCACCCACTTCTCTTTTTCATGCCTCCAAGTTTTAGCTCTTTTTTTCTTTTAAGCTTCATGTTGTTTTCTTGTTTATTTTTCTGCCAATAACTAGGTATATATATATTTGAGAATTTAGTTACTTCATCTTTTCAGTACCATTATTCTTGGAAATGTGAATTGCCTGCAGTATCCTTATTGTATTGAGAGACCCACAGCCACCAATTTTCCAAATAAAGCTGCACTGAGAATATCTCTTTTGGGGGGGACATCCTTCATTCTGCATTCATGGGTTTTATGAGTCTCTAAGTTGTCTTTTTCATTGAACCTAAGATCTTTTAAATTTATTTATTTATAATGTTTGGAATTAGATTTTTAAGTGATACATTAAAAAGATATAACTATTTAGAAGTCCTAGTTTCTGTTAACATCGGTCTTTCTAAAGGCCAGTAGCATTTATCTATATCCAGTTTACTTTAACCACCAATCCTAATCTAGTGGCATCAGTCGACTTAATTAGCACATTCTCTACTTTGTCTTCCAGATTTTTTATAAAGATATTAAACAAAATGGGACCCAATATCGATCCTTGTGGGACCCAACTGGAAACCTCTCCCCAACTAGACGGACTACCAATTACGATTTCTCTCTCTATACGGTTAGATAGCCAGTTTTTAATCCATTTATTTGTATTTCTGTTGGAGCCAATTTGTTTAGCTGTTCCCGTTAAAATAATGTATGGGGTTTTTACAGATAACCTATGGACTTGTATCCATAGAGACATGGGGATGTGTTAAACGTTTTCGGGGGACCCTAATGAGATTTTCCTGTTTTTTTTTTTTTAATGTAGTTATGATGAACCTAAGCTTCAGTGTTCCATTCAGTCATTATTGTTGTGCTAAAGAAAGAAACCAGATGGATCATGTTTTGAGAACTCCTTTTCATTTGTATTGAGAACATGGAGTGTCATTATATGCCCTGGCGTTTCTTAGTTTTCTTGTGTTTCTTCTGGTTGGTGGAATAGGTGGAAAATTATAGTCCTTACCTAGGTTGGCTCAGAATTCAGGAACCTATATTTTTCTGTCCTAGATTATTCATTTGCATCTGAGAATGTTATGTTTGCATCAAGTCCTTATTTCTCTATTATTATTTATATTTTACAAATAAGTATTATCTCAGCAGGCCCAGTGTTGCTATAATGATAGAAAAGAGGCAGTAATTGAGATTGTTTTTTGTCAATGCTCGTGACTTAAATGAACTCCAAAGAAAGTCCACTGAGGACTAAAACTTGGAGTCTGGTTTCTGAGTCCTCACGTGTTTACACTTCTTAATCGGCAAATTGTCATTCACCTTGCCCTCCACAAACTGGAGGAGGGAAAGGAGGATGGTAATAGTCACTAGTCCAGATTGTCATCTCCTCCGTGTCTCTCAGTTTTCTTTTATTTCTCGATGAGGCAACAAATGATGCTGAATCTGTGAATCTTCCCTATGAGGACTTGATGCCAGATGAGTTGTCATTATTATATCTTGAAGTATCATGTTCTTCCTTAGTTTTGTGGCTCTAACCCCAAATTCCTTGATTCCTCATTGTTAGTGCCTTTCTGATGGGAGACAGGTATGGTTAACCTCTTAAATTGTTAGTTTGCTGTGCTATTTGAAGTTGTTTTTCAAACTTTGTTACTTGGTGTGTTATACAAAGCAAAGAGTCTGATAAAGGGTATCAGGTAGATTCCAGAAGAAGAGATGTTTGAAACTTCATTACTCAACTGTTTTAATTCTAATCCCCTACTATGCCTATTCCCTTAGGCTATGGTGTTGCTGCTGTTCTTGTTTTTAACCAAAGTCACTATTGTGGAAGTGGAATTGGACTGATTTGATTGGGCAGTATTCTAGATAGAATGCTAATCATGTAGAAACATGTCTGACAGACTTTGGGCTTATAATGAAAACGGTTGAAAAATACTGTATTTTTCAAAATCAGAATCAGGGTATACTGCATGATTGGTCTGTGATTTAAACTGGGTTAAAGTTACATGAAAATTCAGGAAACTCCTCAGATTATGAGACTATTTGAAGGAAAATTTGCCTCTTTGGTGCTCTTTTCCACTGATGGCTTGAAAGAGTTATTGATACTCTCTGATGCCATGACGTGCACCCTCTTTTGTCAAGGACTCTTTCTAATTCATAAAACAGTATGTTAAAGGGAATGATTTACATTGAAATATGAATCTTAATGTCTTCTGCATTTATCCTTTTCTTTGTTGGGTATGTGTTTACTCCGTCCTTTGAATTCTGTTTTAAGTTCATGTTTAGAGTATGAAATAAGGGTCAATATTCAAAAGTTTAAATATTGCGCTATTAAACCTGTAACCTGAAAAAGTGTTAAAGTGTATTTGACAATCCTCAGAGTTAGGAGGGTGCACCGGGATGATGGTAGCCGTTAGACTGAACTGGGTTCAATGTCAAAGCGTGGTCTTTTATGAGCTGAGTAATATTACACTTGTTTAACCTTTCCATCCCTCAAGTTCCTCAGCTGAAAACTGAAACACTAACTTTTGCTTCATGGGGCCACTGAGAGGATAATTTCTTAAGGTCTTATACAGTACCAGACATAGAGCACTCTATAAATAGTCACTGTTCTGGAGATGGTAGCAGTGTATATCTTTCCTAATTTTTATTTTGTTAGATCTATCACTGTTTTTATGATTATAAAACTAATTCATGGTCATGTTTAAAAAAAAAAAATGTGCAGAAGGCTACGAAAACCACCAGTGTTGACACATTGTTAACATTGCCCTTTTTTCATTTAGCGACATACTTTTATATAAATAATTATGCTCTACTATTGAATGTATGCTATTTTCTACTTACCTTTTTTGTATCTTTAAGTATACAGCATTTCTAATAACCACAAAATATTTCCTTGAATGTACCATAATTTATACAACGAGCACCTGTTGTTAGACGTGCATTGTTTCTAAGTGGTTTTCAAATATAAACAACTAAAATAAGTATTCCATTACTGACATGTTTGTACACCATTGATTTCTAATACATTTCTTGAAGTGAAATTTCTGAGTCAAAAAGCATATGCCTTTAAAATTGTGATGCATATTGCAAATTGTTCCCTAGAAACATTCTACTATGGTTTACATACCTACTATGAGAGTGTGGTGGTACACACACCACCCAGCCCTTAAAACAATGAAAAAATAGATAACTGATGTCTGTTTTCTGTTGTAAAAGGTGTTAGAGAAGTTGATATATAAGAATCCCAAACCCATGTGCACTTTTCTGTGTCCAAAAGCCATAGAGGATAAAATGGCAATGGAAAAGCAAAATAATCAACACCCAGCTAAAACTGGAGCTCTACAGAGAGACAGAAATGCATAAGGAGGGCCAATAGCAGGAAAACCCTATAGAAAAAGTCTCTCAAAATAAAGCACCTAAACAAAGAAGCAGCATGGCAGCTATACAGGAAGGCTCTCAGATGACATATTTCTCTCCCTCTGTCTCTCTTTCTCTGTCTCTCACTCATTGGCAGAGACAGAGGAACTCAGCACACAAAAGATAATGACTCTTTATTGGAAAAAATACTTCAGGATATATTAAAACTTTAATTAAAAAGTATTTTTCTTGGAAAAATTGAAAGAGAATATGAAACAAAAGGCCAAGTTTAAACAATTTTCTTAGACACTAATTAAATCTAAAATCCTAAGAAAGAAAATCAGTATGGCAAAAAATCTTAAGGGAATACCACAAAGTTCAGGCTATAGAAAACTATGTGAAATACAGAAAAAAAAGAGAGAAATACAGATAAAAACCACTTAGAGAAAACAATAAATATACAAGATAGGTACAGCAGAGTAAGCATGCAGAACTATGGTTTTCATGAAATATAGAATGAAACAAAAAGCAAATAGAAAAAATATTTAAATCTTACGTCATTAACTGATTATAATGATGGTGATTAATATTTCTTGAATGCCATGTATCTGCTTAGACACTACATATATTGTCATGACCTAAGTCATTATTACCCTATGTGTTGTAGTAGTTATAATTTTATAAATGGTGAACAGAGACCTGGAGAGTGTAATTAATTTTCTTAAGGTTGGATGACTAAGAAATGGTTGAACAGAAAATATGACCAAAGGATACATTCTAACTACTATGCTATACATTATGTTTATACATACCAGTAATGAAATCAATTAGTAGGCTGAAAGGATATACTGAGTTCCAAGATAAAAATTATATAATACCATTGCTTCTTTATTATATTCCTTTAAAATTACTTAAACTTTCAGTCAGAAAAAGTGAATGACCTACGAGGAAGAGAAAATAAATCTGAAACTATTCTACAGCAATATTAAATTTTGTAAGACAATGGAAAAGATGTAACAGAGTTCTGAGGGGGAGAAAATATAACTGAGAATTCCATGGTCTGTAAAGTCCATGGGGTCGCAGGGAGTCGGACACGACTGAGCAACTTTCACTTTTATTATTGGTATTATTTCAAGGCAGAAGAAGGACAATCTATCCTTAGTATGCAAAATCTAAGGGAACAACCAAAGAAAAATATTATGGCTTAATTTAAAAAATCTAGCCCCCAACAGAATGTAGTCAAAATAAAAAACTTTAGAATAGAAAAAGTCAGTATATGCTAGTATGTAGAACTGAAGGTAGCATGTAGAACTAAAACTATATGACTCCAAAATTTAAGTTAGAAATAAAAGATAATTGAAATTTTTTTTAAGAATTAGATACAGAAAATATATTAAAAATATAAATCAGGATAGGTGTGATGACGATGGAGAGAATATTTGTTTTCTAATTCATAGCAAGGACTCAATATTTGCATTTTATTCTTATAGTTTATGAATCAAGGATTTGAAGGTTAAGAATATCGTATAAATTAACATAGACAACTTACACAACTATGTTTTTTAAAGGGTCTACCATACACTACCTTAGGGTCATCTGAGATGTTTGGTTAAAAAGTAACTTCCACCTGAAACATAAGTCAAAATCTTGAGTAGGAATGCTGAGGAACTGACCTTTCCATTTCTAAGAACTTTGGGTGTTACACTAAAGCATGAAATCTGAGCCATTATGGATGAAGAAGATCAAGAACTGACAATTTATCTTATAAAACCTTAGAAAATCAGGAAGAAATAAAAGAGAAAAGCAGAGCAACATTATTTTCTAGTTAAATATGAAGTCAACCTAAGTGCCCATCAATAGAAAAATAGGAAAAGAAGATGTGGTGGTAGAGTAGAATATTGCTGATTCATGAAAAATGAAATATTGTCATTTATGACAACATGGATGAAACTAAAGGGCATTGTGCTAAGTTAAAATGAGTCTGACAGATAAAAACAAATACCACATGATCTTACTTGTGGAATTCAAAAAACAAATGAACAAATAATATGAAAACAGACCCATAGATATAAGATTAAACAGCTATTTGTCAGAGGGGGAGGGGTGTCCATACTGTATGGGCAGAATAGATGAAGAGTATTAAGAGGTACAGACTTTGATTTATATAATAAATAGTTGGGAGGGTACAGACATCATAAGGGATATTGGTCAGTGATAATGTAATACCTTTGTAGGGGCAGATGGTTACTAGCCTTATTGTGATGATAATTTCATAATGGATACAAACATCAAATCATTATGTAGTGCATCTGGAACTAACAAAACATTATGCAGGTGGTGCATTGGTAAAGAATCCCCCTGGCAAGGCAGGAGACACAGGAGATACAAGTTCAATCCCTGGGTTGGCAAAATCCCCTGAAGGAGGAAATGGCAACCCACTCCAGTGGGATAATCCCATGGACAGAGGAGCCTGGCAGGCTACAGCCCATGGGGTCACAAAGACACAATTGAGCGAGTTAGCACATACATGTCAACTATATTTCACTGAAAAAAAGATGCAGATAATGTGTGTAAATTTAGACATCAGAATAAGGATAAGGACAACTTAAAAAAAATGTAGAGCAGAAATTCACATGATAGAATTAAGACTATTGTCTTAACTATTATAACTAGAACATATATCAACTCACATATCAAAAGAATAAGATTGTTAAATCAAGAACTAAACCCAATAAAAAACTATTTATGGAAAAATATTATAAGTAAACTCAGACAAAAACAAATGAGGTAAATACAAATCTTAAAAAAATGAAGATTGAATATTATTACTATATAAGGATAAACTGAAGTTAAAAAATATTGATTGAGAAATATAATAATTGCAATCCAAAGCAAAGATATAACCCTTGATTTATAGTTCATATATAATTCATAAAACTAAAGTTGAAATAGCATCCAAATAAATTTAAATGATTGAAAGTAAAGAGAGAAAATGACAGAAACATTACCTAAGTAGTATATTTAATAAAATTAATTAGTTGTATAAACTCATTTTTATACAGCTAAGGGAAACGCTACCCACTCCAGTGTTTTGGCCTGGAGCATTCCATGGACTACAGTCTATGGGGTTGCAAAGAGTCGGACATGACTGAGCGATTTTCGCTTTCATGTATCAAAGATACAATAAAAATTAATTTGCAGAACATTTGGAAAATAATGGCAGCTTAAAATACTACTGAGTTAATTCTAAGGGATGTGGCTAAAATAGTTAATAGTCAGAAAGTTGTAGTTTCAAATAAATCTCTAGATTTTAGAAAGTAGACATATATAATTCAAGAAGTTAAAAAAAAGCTCAACCAAATATCTTAAAGATGAAAGAAATGATATATTATAAATTAACAAATCAGAAAATTAAATAATTTACAAATAAGTCAGTTACTATTTAAAAAGTTGAGTACAATCAGGAACTAATTGACCAAGGAAGAGCTTATTAAAGAAGCAAAGAGGGAGCCAATATGGGTATACCACAATAGATGTTTTTTTGTAAAGCATGACAATCATATAAAAAGATGCAATTAAAAGAAAATTATGAAAAAAAAAGAAAATTATGTGAATGTTAGAAAACATGGTTAAAATATATGATATTCTTAGAAATTATAAATGATCAAAACTGAGCCTAGGAGAAAGAGAAAACAAAAACATATTAATTACCAAAGATAAAACTAAGATAATTGACAGAAAAATTTAACTCACACTGCAAAAGGTCAACTGGCCTAGAAAGTTTCATCAATAAGTCCTATCAAATTTTAAAAAGCAAATACCTCCATGGGTATTAAACTCTAGCAGATGCTAGCAGAAAAAAAAAAAAAAAAGAAACCTTGCAAATGATTTAGAGAGTGGTATACCCACTCCAGTATTCTTGTCTAGAGAATCCTGTGGACAGAGGCGACTGGTGGGCTGCTGTCCATAGGGTCGCACAGAGTCGGACACAACTGAAGCGACTTAGCATGCGTGCATACTTTGGAGAAGGAAATGGCAACCCACTCCAGTGTTCTTGCCTGGAGAATCCCAGGGACAGAAGAGCCTGGTGGACTGCCATCTATGGGGTTGCGCAGAGTCGCACACGACTGAAGCGACTTAGCAGCAGCAGCAGCATAACACGAATAAGATGCCAAAACCTATGTAAAAAAGAACAAAAGCACATAAAGGCAACTATGTACCCACTTCACTCATGAACCTCAGTGAGGGAAAATAGTCATTCTTAAATTAACTTTTCACATTGAATCCAGAGAATACAAAAAGCAAGCTACAAAATAACCACATAGTGTCACTTCAAAATAAAAATATATTTACCATATTAATACGTTGAAGAGGTGACAAGATTTTCATCCTTTTAGTAGATACCAAAAGGTTTTCAAAGGTATCTATGGAAGTCAGTATTCATTCTTGTTTGGAGGAGGAAATAGCAACCCACTCCAAGATTCTTGCCTGGGGAGTTCCATGGAACTGGGGAGCCTTGGCCTTGGCGGGCTGCAGTTCATGGGGTCACAAAAGTTGGCCACAACTTAGTGACTAAACAGAAACAAACAACAATTCATTCTTGGCTATAAACATAGAACCCTTTAGGAAATTGGGGAGTAATGACTGCTTCCTTGCTGTGGTTTCTATCTATCTATTCAACCAAAGGCTCTGTCTCTTCTGGTCTAAAAGATGGGATAGTAAAGGCAGAAACAAGAAGTAAATCTCACCATCACCACCATTATTTAACTTTTTCAAAATTATTAGCCAGTGAAGTTACATGAGAGAAAAAAAATTTTTTTAGAAAAGGAGGAAAAATAATTTTACCCTTAGCAAAAAAAACAAAAAACAAAGAAAAATTTAGTCAAGCAAAATCCAAGAGACCTGAGAAATACCTTTAGAAACCATATGAAAAGTTAGAAACATTTCCATAGCTTTTCTATATAAAGAGTATATAAATAATAATTAAAAATATAAATGGAAAGGAAGAACAGACCCTTTTCCCAGAATGTATTTAAGGAAAGAAAACTTTGTTTAAAAATAACTGATTGTTTTTTTTAAGGTAGCATTTTAAAGGAATCCAAATGTTTTTAAGGAAAGAAAACTTTGTTTAAAAATAACTGATTGTTTTTTTTAAGGCAGCATTTTAAAGGAATCGGTTCTTTCTAAAATAGTCTGAGTGTAGTGTAATCTCAATGGGCTTCATTTTTGGGGTTTGTTTTTTCAATGGTTTGTCTTAGAAATTTGAAACAGTAATTTTAAAGTTTGTTTCAAAGAAAGATATATAGGAAGACTCAGGAAAATGAAAAATGGAAAAGAATAGCTCTACTAGAAATTTAAATAAATTACAAAACCACAGTGATTAATGTAGTATAGCACTAAGTCAGTGCTGTATAAATAAAGAGTATGAAGATGAGTTAGAATTATAATAAAGTTCTTACTAAAAGTATCATTTCACATCTTGGATACATGTGAGTTATTTAATAAACAGCAGTGACAACTGATGACCATTTGGGGATGTTTAAATATAGTACCATTTAACTAACCCACCCCTTCCTCTAAATTGTAGATGTATCTATTGGTTTATAAAGAGGCAAAGGTAAAAATCATGTATAAACATTTTAATAAACATGTTCAAAGTAAAACAAGGCAGAACATCCAGAATCTAGAAAAGAATGAATAACATTTTGACCTTGTAAAACACTTAATGTGTATACTTTTCTTTCTCTCTTACCATTCTTATTAAGTAAGTTTTCTCCTTCTACAATGAAGTTTTTAATCTTCTTTCTGATTATATTTTAAAGTACATGGTTATTTTCATTTACATAATAGCTAAAAAGAGAACGTAAAAACCATCTGGATCTCACCCTTGTTCCCTGAGGGGGTAAAAAACAACGTTTTGAAGTGATTTTTATACATCTATTACATCTCTTTGTGGTTCTATATGAACAGATCCCCTTTCTCATTTGCCCTTCAGAAATATTGGTTATTGATTGTTCTTTGAAATTTATTATTCGTTTATCTTATTTTAACGTATATTTCTCATATTTCTTAAGCAACTGAGTAACTTTTCATATATTTATGTGCTGTGCTTCCCTGTGAATTGTCTATGATTATTCTTGTCTATTTTCCTTTGTTTTCAGTTTCTAGAGTTCTAAGTATAATATTATAATTATATTATAATAATTAATTGTCCATTTATTCATATGTTACATTGCAGATATTTTTCCCAAACTCTCGTTCATGCCATAATGTTTTTTTATTTTTGTATGGCTTAACTGTTATACTTTTATAATTTCTGAGTTTCCTGGAATGGATAAAAATTCCCATTGAAACTCTAGGTTAGACATATGGTCTTCTAAATTTTTCTGAAAATGTTTCTTTTATACTTAATTGATTGTTTCACCCTGAATAATATATTAGCAGTAGTATAAGATAATGGTCAACTATATATATATTTCCCAGGCACAACATGAGTAACACATTGTTATTGCATTATTTTGATTTTGCATTTTGTTTTTGTAGTGGCTACATTTGGAGGATATAGGCTAATAGGAATACTTCTGTTTTTCACTTTATATCTTTCTATATTGTTTAAACTGTTACAATGAGTATATATTACTTTTAAAATTTAAGAAAGCGTATGTGTGTGTATGTATACATATTCTTATCTGATTTGCCAGTATGATCCTATGATCTCCTATAATCCTTTATTATATTCTCGCTCTCACATGCAGACAAGCTCACCATACCTTCCACATCCATATATATACACATATATATATATATACATACACCACACACATTTCCTACTTTTCCCAATACTTCATATATTACTTAATCAGATTGACTCAAGGTAATTACATATAAATAACGCATGTTCATTTCTAATGGTTATTCCTTATATTCTAATAACAACTGCTGTCAGAAAGGAAAAGAGAGAGAAGACAGACAGGAAGAGGAGGGCCCAGAGTGCATAGTAATTGCTCTGGGAGCATCCAAGCCCATGCTCTCCTGCTTTCTTGTTGATGCTGTCACCAGAGACTCAAGATTGCAGTGACACAGTTAGAGACCTCAGATATTTTTCCCAGGCTTGGATGTACCTGTAGCAACAATGTTCACAGCTTCCTGCAAATATAGCTCCCCATCAAAACCCAGTGATTTTCTAACAGCGCAGTGGACTAAACCTCAGGAAACTCCGTATTCAAGTCTCACCTCTGACAGTGAAGCCATGTTTGTAGTGTCAGAGGAGTCACCCTGTCTTATAAAACAAGGGTGTGGTCTCCAAGTTCTCCTCCACCTTAAAAATCATACAGTTTCAGAATGTTTCCTGAACGTTCTGGCCTGAAATTCATTAGTTCCATAGCTGGCTTTCAGTTAAACCTATTATCATTTATTTTGCCACAAGCAATTGCTTACTAATTTAAAATTTACAGATACTTACACAGAGTACATATCAGGCTCTGTGGTTAAAAACCATTGTCTTTAAAACAAGTTTCCTTTTGAAAACAGTGTGGAAAATATTTATAAGGAGAAATATTATAAAATAACTTTCCTGGACTAGGAACAACTAAAAGTACTTTAGATCCAGCTCCTGTTCTAGAAATTACTCATCTAAAAAGGTGTATTTCTTATATTGACTTAATTAGGATGTACATTAAATAGTGAAAGTGGTTCACATAGTAAAGAATCTTCCTGAAATGCAGGAAACCCAGGTTTGAGCCCTGGGTTGGGAAGATCCCCTGAAGAAGGGAATGGCAACCCATTCCAGTATTCTTGCCTGGAGAATTCTATGGACAGAGGAGCCTGGTGGGCTTCAGTCCATGAGGTTGCAAAGAGTCAGACACAACTGGGCGACTAACACTTTCACTTTTTCACGAAGTAGTAAATAACCAATGAGGCAGGTCCATTAGATGATGATAATGTGCCCCAGTGGAATATTTATACTTTTTCAATGTGCTTCCTGCGGTACCTCATTTAATTATCTCAAAAATCACCAGAAGCACAGAGGCTAGATATAATCCCCATTCTGTAGATGAGAAAATGTGGCACACCTAGAAAGCCATCTTCAGTGAAAAATTGCCAGGACCAAAGCCCGTTGAGTCTTCCTGTCATGTTCTTTGTTACTGCAAGGTGAGTTTCCCTGTGAATTCCCTCTGACTCAGTGAACCTGGTCATCTCCTGTCCTGCAAGGATGCAGACACTTACTATGATTTATTTCCTGTCAATTAGACATTTTCCTAAAGTGAGAATCATTCCCAAGGAATTAAATTTTGGAAAATACTTACTTTATCAGAATGCCCAGGTCACCATTAACCAAGACTTAATAGCATAAAAAAGTTCATATATAACACTCTGTAACTTTTCACAGTACACAGTAATACTTTAGCTCTTTGAGTTCTCTGTTCCATTCTAGAATTTGAAATAGGACACTGTTATGTTACCTTGTTATATCAGTGCTGGAAATCAAGCCCACTTTGCAGTGTGTTATTAAAAGTCTTTCCAGAGCAGCATGCACTAGTTTTCAGTTTTTAAAGCAGATTCACTTATTAAAGCACCCTGAAGTTGGTATGATACTATAAGTATTTAATTTCTTTTCTGATTTATAAATACCCATCAATAAATGTTCAGTTGATAGAAATCTCAGATTCTAGGGAATAAACTAACAATCCTAGTACCATGAATACAACTATTACTGAGAAAACTTTGGAAAGATTATGAGCTGTTGAGAAAGAGTAAGAAAACTGAGTGTTCCATGGAAAGCTTAGGGAATCAAGCACTGGCATTAAATTTTTATTAACCATATCTCTATTAATATTAAATTATTTTGTTAGAAAAAAAAACTGCTGTACCTCCAGCAGCCCTGTGTTCCTGGAGAAATTGGGAATATTTTATAGCCTCTTCTGAGAAGAGGTTTGCAGGATTGCTTGATGCTTGTTTAATTTTGGCAAAGAGCACCTGGGGAGACATAACCAAAATGGACCCTGACATCATTTTGAAAACTCCCCCAGCAATAGACAAGCTGTCCCTTTGCCTCCCAACATTTCCGCTAGCTTCTGCTGCAGAAAGTTTCTGGGCACTGGACTGGCTTCAAGGGCACCGTAGCTGGCTTTCTCCAGTGAGTCACAGCATGCTTGCCTTGACTCCCTACAGGGAGGGAAGCACCTCTGAGTTACGGAGGCCAAGCCTGCTAACCCCTGAGAGTGCACTGAAGTGAGAAGTCCTCAACAGTGAAAACTGCTTTAGAGCATTGCAAATTTCCCTGGCCCATCCTCGGCCCAGGACCACAGGATTGTTTTCAGTTCAGCACTTTCAAACGTTGGTCCCCCGAAGTCAAAGCCATGGCTTTCAGCTCCATTCTGCTCCTGTCATTGTAGACAGCTGCAAAATAACATTCAGTTTCTCATAAGTAACACAGATTTGGAAAGAACATCACAAATGTGTTGATCATTTAGCAAGTACTTCGCCAGGTACTGCTCTTGGAGGGTAGCCTGATGGTGAAGAGCATGGGCAGACATAGCTTAGTCACTTATACTTGATTTTGGATTTGAGATAGTTCTGAGTTCAGGCCCCAGAGCTGTCACTTACTAGCTCTGTGAGTAAGGGAAAGCAGTCTGAGCCTCAGTTTCCTCAACTGTAAATTGGAGATGTCAGTTCTACCCTCAAAAGATGGTTTTAAGGATTGTGGAGGCACATGGAAAGTGCTTGACTGGGTGAGAGTCAGTGTTAGACAACAGTAACTGTGATGTGATTTGGGCCATAAAAGGGCTCGCAAGCACCATTCTCCCTTGGTCTGCTGGAGAGTCTACTGCTTGTATAATATTCCTCCAAATTGTACAAGGTAATTTCAGAATGAATAGAACATGGCATAGATGACACATCCCACTAAATTCCAGAGGAGAGAGGTGTCACTTTCTGATGCCTTTTCAGGAGAAACGTCGCAGAGTGAAAGGTGCACTCCGTCTCAAAAGGAGCAAGGAGCAGTTCCTCCCAGACAGGCTCTACAGCTATGGTGTAATAAGAATAGTTGAACCCTTGAAACAATATTGAAGGATCCTCTTAGTTTATAAATGACAAAACTGATACCCAGAGAGGGGGAGTGACAAGTCCAAGGACACACAGCAATTTACTAACAGAGACCCCAGTTCTTGAGCATAACCTGCCCATTGCACAGCGCTGCTTTTCATTCCTTGATTTGACAATAGTGATCGTTTGACCTACGTCCTTACTCAGTCCCTCACATTGTTCCAACTAAGCTCTCAGAAAAGCTGATAAACAGGAAATCATTCTGGTCCATGGGAAAAAGTTTTTTACCTGCTCTAGCTACTGTGTAACCTGGAGCAAGACATTCCCCCGTCTGAACTGCTACTAATGTCTTCTCAAAGTTTATATTTGCCAAGAGCTACAGATGCTCCACTTCAATTATCCCTTACCATCCCCTGCCCCATAGCAGCATTTTATAGGGACTTATCCATAGAACACAACATTGGAATCACTAATATTCTAATAGTGCTGATCCTCAGCCTCATCACTGGAATTACTAAATCAGAAATTCTGGCAGCCTGAGAATTTAAAGTGTAGCCAGCTGCCCAGACGATTCTGATGCTCATAACGTTTGAAGCTTGCTGATCTACTGGTATGTCACTTCAGTTGTGTCCGACTGTGTGACCCCATAGACGGCAGCCCACCAGGCTCCTCTGTTCCTGGGATTCTCCAGGCAAGAACACTGGAGTGGGTTGCCATTTCCTTCTCCATGCTGATATAATGCTGCTGCTGCTGCTAAGTCACTTCAGTTGTATCCGACTCTGTGTGACCCCATAGACGGCAGCCCACCAGGCTCCGCCATCCCTGGGCAAGAACACTGGAGTGGGTTGCCATTTCCTTCTCCAGTGCATGAAAGTGAAAAGTGAAAGTGAAGTCGCTCAGTTGTGTCCGACTCTTAGCAGCCTCATGGACTGCAGCCTACCAGGCTCCTCCGTCCATGGGATTTTCCAGGGAAGAGTACTGGAGTGGGGTGCCATTGCCTTCTCCAGCTGATACACTAGGTGCTCTTTAATTCTCTAAAGTCCTACTAAAGACGAAAGTGGAGGCCTAGAAAGAGGTAACATGTTCAGTCACACAGCTCATATAGTGGCTCAAATGATAAAGAATCTGCCTGCAATGTGGGAGGCCCAGGGTTGGAAAGATCCCCTGGAGAAAGGAATGGCAACCCACTCCAGTATTCTTGCCTGGAGAATTCCATGGACAGAGACGCCTGGAGGACTACTGTCTATGGGGTTGCAAAGAGTTGGACACGACTGAGCCACTAACACTTCCAAGAATTTACATTGTAGCCAGATTCCCAGATGATTCTGATGCTCATGAACATTTGAAGCCTGCTAATATACTAGGTCCTCATAACCCTTTAAAATTCTACTTTAGACAAAAGGTGAGGCCCAGAGAGAGGTAACATACTCAGGCACACAACTCATAAATGCAAATTTAGGATTTGAACCCGTGTCTTTTTGTTTGTTTTATTTTTGAGTATTTTCAATATGTGACTCCAAGTCCAGCTAAGGTTTTATTCTTTAGCCAAGCACCCCAGATTGATAGCTGAGCTTGGGGTTCCTCCCTGTTTTTCCAAACTTATAATTTTCTTCATTTCTCAATTTAACCTGCAGCTGATGTTTTGTGAAGTTCAGTCACTTTCACTATTTATCCTCATCTGCAGATCTCAGAGCTGAGGGTCATCAGGTGTTAAAATGGAACAGAGATGTCTGACAAGGTGGTGTCATATTAAGAGCAATTCTTCTAACAAGAATTAGGTTGTGAGGGTGGCTGGTGCACTGGTTAGGTCTCACTGGGGTAATTCACCACGTAACTGGCTAAATGCACAGAAGCCTTCAGACCGCAGCTGTATGAGGGATGTCTGGCTGAGATGAATGTCAGGGTTTATCTCCAGTTAAGTCTTCCCCTGAGAGTTTAGTTGGTTCCTTGGTTGTGGCTCATTGGACGTTCTTAAAGGGGAGCTCAAAAATCATTACTAGTTATCTCCTGCACCCCTTTACTGTACAGAGGATGGAAACATCCTTTAACACATTTGGAGAACCACCCAAGCTTCATGGAAAAATTGCCTTTTTAGTTTTGGAAAATCCTACAGTTTTTGACATTTAGAACTTTAAGAGATGATCTAACCTAGTGCTTCTCAAGTGTGCATAAGCTGGCACTAGTGGTAAAGAACACGCCTGACAATGCAGGAGACCTAAGAGATGGCTGGTTCAATTCCCGGGTTGGGAAGATCCCCTGGAGGACATATTGGCAACTCACTCCAGTATTCTGGCCTGGAGAATCCCATGAACAGAGGAACCTGGTAGGCTATAGTCCATAGGGTCTCAAAGAGTCAGACACAACTAAGTGACTGAGCATGCATGCATGCACACTTCTGGTTAAAGGGCAGATTCTTATTTAGTACATCTAGGGTGAGACTTCAGATTCTACATTTCTAACTGAGTCCTGCTGATGCCAAACCTGCTGATCTCTGGACCATACTTAAAAGCAGGAGCCTCACCCAGGGAAGATAAATGAGTTACACCTTGAGTATCAGACTTGAACAACTAATGATTGCTGTCTTGAGAACTAGACTAAGGATTCCATAGTTGACTCTAGGACCAACTGGTCAATTCTCCAGGCTATCAAAGGCTTCAGAAAAAAACTCATTTCAAAAAAGGTCTCTGGTGTTTTTTTGTTTGTTTTTTTTTTAAGTACTTCTTTTTACTTGTAGTGGAATTTTTACATTTTTTAATTTCTGAGTTTTTAATTTGTTTTTTTTTAATTGAGGTATATTTGGCATAACATTGTATTACTTTTCAGTGTACAATGTCATGGTTTGATATTTGTACTTATTGCAAAAATGATCACCATAGCAAGTCCAGTTAATATCCATCACCCTACAAAGTTACATTTTTGTGATGGCTCATTTTTATATGTAGAAACTGAAACCCAGAAATGTCAGTGACTTGCTCAGGGTCATATTAGTAGTTAGTGGTAGAGATGGGATAACTTAAATGTATCCTAGATTTCTCTCTCTGAGCTGCACATTTTAATCACAGATTACATGTGAAGCTGTTTTAAAATATCTTTCCTCAGTTCTATAGTTGGCAGAATAAGCCACAGAGTCCAATATGGAGACAAGAAACCAGGACAAGAAGCTGGCTAGTTAAGCCTGGCTTAACTTCTGAAAAGTTTTGCAGCTTTGAGAGAAGAATTTCTCTGGGCCTTGAATTTGTTATCCATGAGATGAGGAAGTCTTTGCCTCATCTTTCAGTTTTATTCTGGTGTTGTGGAAGGCAATGAGATAAAAGATAAGAAACCCATTTGACAAAACATAAATGACAGATAAGTTGAGGGCATTTTTATTAAATTGTTATAGGATAATAATAAAACTTTTCTCATAGGCTATTGAATTTGGAAATGTAAATATATATATATGTGTGTGTATATATATATACACACATATAAAATATATGCACTTACCATTGTCCTAGATTCAATTTTATTTAGAATTATTAAAAATTACTATTTGAATTTTATTAATGAGGCCATTTTGACTTTCTGCTCACTTTAATATATCCAGTTTGTGCAAAGCATGCATAGAAGCATGGAGAAGAGAGAAAGTGAAAAAGGAAGGGAGAAAGAGAGACAGACAGAGAAAGAGGGAGAAAGAGATCAACACAGCCAGCCCAAATCTTGTCAAGGATATCTTCTTGTTCTGTGTCGAGGTCCAGCCCCGGCAGGACCAGGAGTACCCAAGGGATGAGTGGCGTCGGCGAGGAAGAAGACAGACAGACAGACACACACAGATGTTGAGTAGAAGAGGTAGCTTTTTTTTTTTATTTTTAGGATAGCTCAGTTTTTATAGAATGAATGTTACCTCCCCCTTAAGTCACCACATATTACATCAGATATTGGTTTGTGCTTCCGTCAATATTTTTTTCCCCTAAGCATTCATCTAGAACATTTCTGATTACAGGGTTTATACTTAAATATCCCATACATAATCTTCTTGCCTCAATGGCCTAACATTCTCACTCTAACAAAAACAATGTTTCACAAATCTCAGGTATAGTGTAAATTCTTTGGACAATAAAACAATACATGGGAAGGGTTACAGTAACATGTTTGACATTTCTGAAAATAGTACCATGAGAAAAACCTGATATTTTTCTTTACCTGAAACCACAAAATCTCAGTTTACAACAATTAACTATTAAACAGCAAAAACACCTCTAAAGCAGCAAAACACCTCTATTAATAGTAAAATAATGGCAGTAAAGCTGGTTAATATAAATCTTCTATTAAAATCTTATATATCCCATTTTCTAATTTTACAAAAATACCCATAATATCCCATGTTGTTTAAAGAAAGGGAAACAATGAACAAATAGCAGCAAGGAAATAGCAATAGTGAAAACCCTTTCAATCAAGGAGCAAGTAAACTAAAGCAGTACATCTACTTCTAAATCTAAACACCTCTACTCTTTTCTATTCTAGAACATTATAATCTTTTAAGCAAGCAGCCAAACTACACCTGTGGCCTTTTCTTTTATGACTTAATGTTTATGGTCGTGTCCTGAGCCAAAGCAATCTTGAGCATTTCCAAAAAGACTTGGACTTTTCCAGCGAGGCCTTATTACTATATATTATCATTTCCAGAAATTAATAGAAAGCCCAACAACAGTAAGACAGAAGGAAGAAAGGGGCATACCGGGCCCCTGGGACAACCTCGAGGGGAAGAGCTGCCTTGCAGATTCCTTTCTCGTTCCGGCGGCTCCGGAGGGGACATATTGGGCCCCCGGGGCAGCCCCATGTGAGGAAGAGCTGCCTTGCAGGTTCCTCTGTCGTCCCATGACCTTGTCACGGACTGGGCGCAGCCCGGCGGCTCCCAACAGTTCTGGGCTGCCAGGAACAACAAGGCCCCTTGTTTCTTCGTTCATATCTAGAAGGGGAGCTGGGGATGTTTTAAAATACGAAGTTTCCAACAAACCTTTCATTTTTTTTTTACAATAGCTCAGTTGACTTAAACCTCCCATCCCTGTAGCAGTGCCTGGCAATGGGAGGGAAAATACCAAGACTGGTTTGGCAGTCAGGCCCACATCTAAAACAGGAAAACAGTCTCTACTCTCTGTTAAAAGGGTAGGGTAGCTTCAACTACAACATCCACCGCAAGGGGTTAATGAGAAAATATAAAGAATTCGCTTTACCTGCCTATACAATTCAGTGAATTGAAGTCTCCTCTCCCACTTGTGGAATTTTAAAGTTATAAATACCATCGCAGTGGTGACCTTTTGTTACATACCCAATTGTGTGCCGGTTGTGATGGTCAACTCCTTAAATATCTTACCACAGTCTTTAAACAAACCACAGGGTGTAGCTTCATTTCAAAGATGAGTTGATGGCTACATTTTAAAGATGAGGGCATTGAGGCTCAGCTCAGCTGTGGAGTTTGCCCTAGGTCACACAGCTAATTAATTGAGAAGCTGGAATTCAAAGCTGATTCAAAAACCCTTGTCTTCAAGACTTAATTATGTAGATGTTCTTATCTACACTACAATTTAAAATGCTGTGTACAAAGATGATCTTCAAAATGTACTTTCATATCATCACTATCATTATAATGAAACTCTCTTTGTAGATGCATTTAACTCGGAGAAAAAGAGACTAATTTCCCATAAATTGATGAAGCTGTAAATAAATCTGAAAACTTAGTTGTGCTGATGGGTGCAGGATCTCCCTTCCCCACCTTTGACTGATCCTGTTGGCAAATAACAAAATGGAATGTTTGAGTTACCTCTTGCCTCTGCCCACTATAAGGACAAGGAACCAAGCAAGGTCTCCACAGTAAGCGTTGGGGAGAAATATTATTTGCACTTTCTTTTCTCAGGCCTGTGAATAGTGAGGTTTCAACTTTTTAGATATTTTGCTGGAAGACTGAAACTAGAAGATTCCGTCAACAGGCTGTTGCAAAGAGAAGCACAACTGTACCAATACATTCATGTGTGTCGTAAAGAGTGATGAAGCAAATGCTGTGTGTCACCCTCTCTCACCACTTCCAAGGCTGTTTAAGTTGGGAACTGGTCTGATGCTACTGGTTTAGTGTCGCAGGGGCTTCTCCTGGTCGTGATAAAGCAGAAGTTCAGTTCCTTCCCCTGCTTACTTTTATTATAATTAAAGTTACTATTCCTTGAGTTTTTCAAATAGGGCATTGTTTTAGGTGCTTTTATCTCATTTCATCCTCATGTGTGTGCATGCATGCTAAGTGGCTCGAGTTGTGTCTTAATCTTTGCAACACTGTGGACTCTCTCATCTGTCTGTGGGATTCTCCAGGCAAGAATACTGGAGTGGGTTTCCATTTCCTTCTCCAAGGAATCTTCCCAACCCAGGGATCAATCTGCATCTCTGTGTCTCCTGCATTGGCAAGCAGATTCTTTACCAATAGCGCCACCTGGGAAACCATCCATCCTTCAGTTCAGTTCAGTTCAGTTGCTCAGTCGTATCCGACTCTTTGCGACCCCATGAATCGCAACACGCCAGGCCTCCCCGTCCATCACCAACTTCCGGAGTTTACTCAAACCCATGTCCATCGAGTTGGTGGTGTCATCCAGCCATCTCATCCTCTGTCGTCCCCTTCTCCTTCTGCCCCCGATCCCTCCCAGCATCAGGGTCTTTTCCAATGAGTCAACTCTCCACAATCCTTACAACCTCCCAATAGGGAAGATAATGTTATCCCCCTTTTTTTTCTTGTTGTTCTAATCTTTTAATAAGCTTTTTATTTTGTATTGAAGTGAAGTGAAGTGAAAGTCTCTCTGTTGTGTCTGACTCTGCAACCCCATGGACTATACAGTCCATGGAATTCTCCAGGCCAGAATACTGGAATGGGTAGCTGTTCCTTTCTCCAGGGGATCTTCCCAGCCCAGGGATTAAACCCAGGTCTCCCACATTGCAGGTGGATTCTTTACCAGCTGAGCCATGCAGAAAGCCCAAGAATACTTGAGTGAGTAGCCTATCTTATCTCAACTGATCTTCCCAACCCAGGAATCGAACCAGAGTCTCCTGCATTGCAGGCAAATTCTTTACCAACTATCAGGGAAGCCCATGTTGTACTAGGGTATAGCCAATTAACAATTTTGTGACCTTGCCTTTAACCCAGTCTGCTTTTAACCCAAGCAGCCTGGTTTCAGAGTCCCTGTCACCTCAGCCCAAATAAAAGCGAATGCTTACAGGTATGCCCTGAGAGTTCCTCTGTGTGTGTGTGTGTATGCATGCAGTCAGTTGTGTCCAACTCTTTGTGACCCCATGGACTGTGGCCCACCAGGCTCCTCTGTCGAGAATTCCTACAGTCTGGAATTAAAGAGTTTGGGTATTTGTAGCAGCTTATTTTAAAATCTAACCTCTGGTTTCACCGCGTGGCTCTTCCTACAATGCAGCCACACAAAGTGAGGAGGAACGGTCCAGAGAGAAAAGATAAGACCCAGCAGATAACTGGGTACCCACCGGATGGAGTGTTTTGTGGACCTAGAGGCCTCTGTCTGCTTTCCCACGTCCTTTCCTCGGGCCTGGGCGGTGGGTGTCCCCTCTGACCCCACCCTCCCGGAGGCGCGGGGCGGCCTCCCTTCCTCCGCCTCCTCTCTGTCCTCAGGCCACCCTCTCTGACCCGCCACGCCACAGGCCTGTTCTCTCACTGCTCCTTCACCTCCGCAGCGCGTGTCCATGTTTCCTAAATGTCCTGAAACAAGAGTGAATTTCACTCTTTCAGGGGGACGTATCATGGGTCCCAGTGTCCCGTCTGTCTTAAGTGGATTAACTCACACTTGGTTCAAATCCCAGTCCCTTATTACTTGTTGGCATTCTTTCAGGAGTGACTGACAGTAACCTGAGCTTGCACATCTCTGAAGGGAGCATTCACCAGAGCACCCACCTCAGATGACGGTGGGGAGCAAAAGGTGCCCTCACCCGTGTGGGGTGCTCGGAGAGTGGAAGGTGCACTGTGTCTGTGCTTACTTGCTCAGACGCATCTGATTCTCTGTGGCCCCATGGACCATAGATCTCCAGGCTCCTTGTGCATGGGATTCACCAAGCAGGAATACTGGAGTGGGTTACCGTGCCTGCTTCCCGGGGATCTTCCCGCCGCAGGGATTGAACCTGTGTCTCCTGCATCTCCTGCATTGGCAGGTGGATTCTTTATCACTGCACCAGCAGGAAAGCCCTGAAGGTACACTCAATCCTGCCTAATGGGGTTATCTGCTAATTCAACAGATACTTCCTGAATCCCTACCAGACGTGTTCCTAGCTTCACAGAGACCACATCTTAAAAGGATGCACCTTAAACAAGTATCTAGAGAAATAATGTATAATTATAAATGTAAATAAGGACAGTGAGGAAAGTGTCTATGTTGCTGTGAGACCATATGTCAGAGGACCTGGCAGACTGAGGTTTGATCAAAGAAGACTCCCTGATGGAAGGAACATTTGAACTGAGGTCTGCAAGATACATAAATGTGAGGAAGGATGAATAGGAATTCCCAATGAGGAGGAGAAAAGGATGACAGAGGATGAGATGTTGGATGGCATCACCTACTCAGTGGACATGAGTTTGAGCAGGCTCCAGGAGATGGTGAAGGACAGGGAAGCCTGGAGTGCTGCAGCCCGTGGGGTTGCAAAGAGTCGGACGCAGCTTAGCAACTGAACAACAGCGACAACTCCCAATTACCTGTTGAAGCAAATATTAGAAATCCTTTGGTCCTGTTCAAACAGCTATATAGTATTCAGTATCATAATGTTCTAGTGAGAAATCTGCGCTTATAAATGCTTTTGTTTTAAGTAGATATTTGCCTTTTCCTTATTCGTTGAAAGGCATTTGTTCTGTAATCTATAATGACAACTCTTAGCGTCATTTATTTCGCCTTTGTTGTATATAGTGGATGCTTGCTTATAGGTATTTACTTTATGTCATCATCATTGTATTAGTTTTTTAAATTACTATTGAGTTACTTTTCACCAGTGCATTTTTTTTCCCCCAGTGCATTCTTTTAAAATGCATCTACTAGATCCATTGCTGGTTATAAGTAAACACGTCTAAACTCCCCTTCACAGGATTTAGTAATCAGTGTGAATCCAGGCACCCACGCCATCAGCCTGTCTTTATTCAAGAGATCCATTTCAGCACCACCTCCATGCCCCCTGCCATTCAATAGCTGAATGTAATTCTAAATCCATGGAAGTAAAGGTCACTGGCTATGTTCCTGCATCTCTGTAGAGTTGTACACGCTGCTTCTTTCTGTTGCCCTTTTGTTATAGTCACGGGAATCCAGCCCATATGGTCTGCATTAGGTCAGCTTTCTGTTCTTAGCCAAATTAAATAAAAAACAATAAGAGGCAGTGGGTAAGACACTGTGGAAGGGGTGTTTCTGATATATGTGAGTGGAACTGATTATACCACAGATGGGGTTTTGAAGTGTGTAGTATGATTCTCTTTTTGAGTCCATAGCTTCCAGGGGAAAGGAACTTTCAGGCTTTTAGATGCATTAAAACTTTGGCTCCTTGTTTAAAGAGGACAGAAACCAAACCCTAACTTCTTTGCTTTTTAGCTGAAAGCTAGAAGCAGATTATAATTCCTCTCTGACCCAGCACGGAGACCATGGGAGATTTTGTATGTTCAAACCTATCCTCATTAGCTAATGGGACAAGCTTGGCATCAGTTTCAAAACCTAGGGCCAAGAGGAAGGCATGAGTCTCCCAATGACCTGGGATGATTTGGATTACAACCTTTAAGTCAGTCATGGTGGCTCAGATGGTGAAAAATCTGCCTGCAATGCAGGAGACCCAGGTTCAATCCTTTTGGAAGAGCCCCTGAGAAGGGCATGGCAACCCACTCCAGTATCCTTGCTTAGGAAATGCTATGGACAGAGGAGCCTGGTGGGCTACCGTTCATGGAGCCACAGAGAGTCAAACTGAGTAACACTTTCACAACCTGCCCTTAAGTCTTGAAACTTGACCTGATCATCTACCACATTTAATACTCACTGTCCTGAGTTTTAGAATATTATGAAGAGGAGTGGGGTGTGTCTGGAAAATGCACCCCTTTTTCCTCTCAGTGATGTGTGTGTGTAAAGCCCCAGGGGAAAATTTTCCTCCTCTTCTGCTAAAGTTTACCCCTAATTCCCCTCCCTCTGCGCCTGTGCCTTGTAAACACTTGACTGTGATGTTTCCAGCCTTGTGGAAAGAAACCAAATGTCCTCTATGGTATTACTTTAAAATGTATTGGAAATTGTGAATTACCAGTTAGTGGTATGTATAAAAATCTCTAACAAGTCATCATACATAATGCTTTGAGTTGTATGAAGCAGCTAATGAAAAGATTAGATCAATCGTCTCTCTCCAGCTTGGGACTTGAGTCAATAATTCAGATGAAAATTGAACTAGAATGAGCCTTTGCCTCTCAGGATATAAGCTCCCGGGTGTTAAAACTTCTTCAAGTTATCAGATTAAGTATGCAGATTCTCACATCTACCTTTGAAATGTGTGAAAAGAGGACTTTGAACTTAAAGTGAGTTCATTGTCAAACCTGGCTCCATTCCACAGAGCCTGAGGATCTGTAATAATTTAAAGTGAGACCCTCCTTTGGAAGAAAGGAAGGTCCATTAAAAGTATAGATTGTTAGTATAGTTTCCTTCACTTTTTCCTCCTTCTGGGGATTTCTATATGACCCCAATCTTTTAAATTTTTTTCCATACAATTACAGTGACTCCTGGCTTTCAACTTTATTTAAAAGTAGAAGCTTATACTTGGTTAAGTTAAGAAGTAGAACCCAGAAAGAATTCTACCAACCTTCTAAAAAAGTATTCAGTTCATCATATATTTTATTATGTTTTATTATTATTAAATGTAGCAATTCAAATGTACTGTCAGGAATCCCAGATGATCCAGTGGTTAAGACTTGGGGCTTTCACCGCCATGGGCCTGGATTCAGTCCCTAGTTGGGGAACTAAAATCCTGCAAGCCTCGTGGCACAACAAATAATAGCAATAATAATAAAGTGGCCTCCCCAGCAGATGCTTTAAAAACAAACAGACAGATGCACTCTCATTTCCCCCAAATTTAGCATTCATCCTCCTGTCTCCATTATTTTAAAAATCAGTGATCTGCGAATTACATATCATTCTTGATGTTGATGTTCAGTCGCTCAGTTGTGTCTGACTCTTTGCCACCCCATGGACTGCAGGACTCCAGGCTTCCCTTGTCCTTCACTGTCTCCCAGAGTTTGTGGAAACTCATATCCATTGAGTCCGTGATGCCATCCAACCTGCTGTCGCCCCCTTGTCCTCCTGCCCTTAATTCTTTTCCAGTGAATTCCACACAAATTAACACATAACTGGAAAGTATTAATTTTCAAGAGAAATTAATTTGATTCTATGAGGATGAAAAGAATGGAAGAGATTAAACTACAGAAATTAGGAGGTCTACTTTAGTTCCCGCACAAAGAAATACTGCAGAATTTGCCACAACAAGACCTCACGTGGTTAGGAAAGGAACACTAGCCCGATATCAAGAGCACAGTTTACAAGGGAGCACTGACTCAGGCTTTTTTCTAGGTGAATTTTTCTTATTCATTAGTCCTATTTTATGCCACATGTTTTTTGTTTTTGTTTTTAAAGCAGTTAAAGCAGTTGGTAATTATAGATTAAATGCAACTGAAAGGCAACTTTTTAATACATTAAATCTGTAAGGAATTTAATGCAGCAGCTTGTCGACTGAACCCTTAGATGTGATTTTGACCCCTGAAATAATCTTTAAAATTTTGAAATTAAATGTCCTTCAGGCAAGCCTGTGTTTTTATAGTCTAGTTAACTATAGTAGGGCCGACTTCTTCCCATTCTCCATTATAACTACTTCATGCTTTGATATGACTTCCCTAGAGGATTTGAATGTGTGATCCTGGGCTTAGTCTAACCCTCTCAGTAATTCAATTCAGCAAGTTTTATTTTAAGTACTTGTTTTGTATTGACTGTAGTGGTCAGCATTAGGGACACATAAGCAGCATGCCCATGCTTGCCATCATGAGGGAAACAAGGGTTCAGGGAGATTGTAGCAAGAGGATTGACCCAGGTGGAAGAAATTAGCA
The DNA here is from genome assembly GCF_019320065.1 of Cervus canadensis. Taxonomy (NCBI): domain Eukaryota; kingdom Metazoa; phylum Chordata; class Mammalia; order Artiodactyla; family Cervidae; genus Cervus; species Cervus canadensis. The sequence continues at coordinate 36,465,412 of NC_057389.1, forward strand.
AGGACATCCCTAAATCCACCTAGATTTTCTGGAAGAGCGCAGAGGCCTAGGGTAAGCCAGGATTAGAACCAGCTTGTTCTAACTCTGCTGGGAGGGTTGAAAGGGGCAGGGACCCACATAAGGGGATTAGAAAGAGGGGGAGCCTTAGTCCGCTGGACAGCCCAGGCTTATTGAGTGTCTTTTTACAGCTGACCTTGTATTAGTCATAACCTTTTATAGAAGTCATAACCTTTTATAAAAGTCATAACCTTTTATAAAGGTTTCTTTTCTGGGGTCCTTTGGAGAGAAGAGTCTTATTCTTCTCTTTCTGCTCCCAAGGTCTAACTCTGCTTCTAAAAGCTTCACTATCACCTGAAACAACAACTCAAAACCTCACTGTGCTCACTTGGTTTATCCACTTGTCCAGATGGATTATTTTGGTTTGTGACTGAGGCAGAATCTTTCCACCTTATGACAACTATAAAAAGTCAACCAAGTGACTGATCCATAAAGAAGAAATGTGTTAATGTGATTCCTTAACAAAGTATCAGTCTGCTAAGTAATCCTCAAGATGGGTGCTCCCGTGATCTACCCATGAGAATTTAAAAACTGAAACTCAAAACAACAGCTGAGTTGCTCATATCTTAGTGCCACCAGCGATCACTTTATAAGTATTTTACCATGTAGTGAAAATACTTAGTAGGAAAAACAAGGTTTGAGTCTACAAACATAAATTTGAATGGTTGTTTTACCACTTAACTACCCACGAACTTCAGAATTTTGGTGGGAAAGATTTACAAAACCTTTCCAATACAAACTTCTCATGGTATGGTTGTGAGATTTCAAATACAGTAGCATCTTCAAAGGAAAAAAGACAATAAGAAGAATCTCAGCCCTTTTATTTTTCTACTAGCTTTCATTAAAAATGATCATCCTTCATGTACAGACTGCTATATTTAAAATGGGTAACCTAAAATGGATAACCAGCAGAGACCTACGGTATAACACATTGAACTCTGCTCAGTGTTATGTGACAGCCTGGATGGGATGGGCGTTTGGGAGAGACTAGATATATGTATATGTATGACTGAGTCCCTTCGCATTCACTTGAAACGATCAAAACATTATTATTCATCTATACCCCAATACAAAATAAAAAGTACAAAAAAAATTTTTTTAAAGATCATCCTTCTGAAACTACCTGGTATTTCAGCAGTGTTCTCCTATTATTTATATTCCAGTTCTAAGCTCCGTATCTGGTTATTGTTTCTCTTTTTGCTTCAATAGAGGAATTTGAAAAGTCAAAGATATTGGCCTTCGCTTGCCCTCTTGGAATCTCCATTTCATATTCTAGTTGGGTAAATTTGCTTTCACCTCTTAGAAGGCTGAGTGCAGGCTAGGTAGTTTCAGAGCATTTTTCCTTTGGAAAGGGTGCTTTGGACATTCCCACGTGGCTTAACAGTTCATTGCTTTAGCATTTAAAGTTACTCAGTCACAGTGTCAATTCATGGAAGATAAAACAAGGTTTCCTACCCACACACTAGTCAAAGTAATTGAAAATACCAGAGTTAGGATTTCTTGGATTTTTTTTTCCAATTTCTCACTCTTCTTTGAGTGATATGAACGCTGAACTAGGATCTAAAATAGTCCCATTGTACTTCCCAAGATAAACATGTGATGCCATTGGATCACTGAGGGTTGCAGTTTGCATGTCTATATAAGACAGTAGGACAAGGGCATCTCTCCAGAAGATACAGCTATCACTGACAAACGGTCCAGGAGAGGAAGCAGCAAACCTGAAACCAGTCCTGAAACTAGCTTATTTTATAAAAATTAAGGCCCTCTCTTCATTGTTTGATGCAATATCTTTTAAGCAAAATGGAACTGTTAATTAAATGTATTTCTTTTCTTTTTGGAAAAAGATGGTGGAATGGGGAATGGGAAGAAGGAAAAGAATACCTCCTAATCCAAGTGTTTACCATGAATTTGCCACTGTTAGAACCATCCATGCATGGGTCAGTCTGAAACGGAAGTGCATCTCTCTCTGGCTAGTAGAACAGCTGAATGATCAATGTGAAAACGGCCCTCGTTCACAGGGGGTCATTCATAGGAGAGTCCAGAATGCTGGTGCAAATAAATTAGTCTGTTTCCCGAAATCTCAGCATTTCATTCTTGATGGAAAAGCACAATAATTCCAAGTAAAGCATAATTTCAAGAGCAGATTGCTGAATGGGGAACAGAAGAGTTTTTTTTTTTTTTTTATTGGTGTTCAAGTACTTAATAGGGCCTCTCCCAAAACCCTTGTGTCAGGAATGGACACTTGTGAGTTAAAAGTTGACTCTAGAAAGCAAGTAGTATAGACCCTTGGATGAAAGCAAGACCTGCAGCTAGCTTCTTGCAAATGTAGTTTATCTATATAAAATGTCGATTTATTCTTCAGTCTCTCTCTCTCCCATCTGTTTTCCTTCATATATTTTTGGTCTCCTTTTCTCCGTTGTTTTAATTACCATCAGCAGTATTCTCATGGCTGTTTAAATTGGTAAAAATTACAAGACAAAACAGATAACCAGTATTTTGTTATGTTTTCCAGGGCAATGGAGATTGTTCCATGGCCTTTCTGATAAGTTAAAGAGGAACTATCTTTTGTTTATGTTCTAACCAAAAAAAGGGATGATTTAGTGATTTCTCTCATGTCTCCACTGCTCAAGAGAAAGGCAATTAGGACGATCATTTGGGCAAGGCTGGAGAAGATGGGGAGAAGATTCGTTTTTAAAAAAGATTAGCTAAATTCATGTGATGGTTGCTATTCCTTCCATTTTATGAAATCTCATTACCTAAGTACAACCTGATACAGGTTCCAAGACTGAACTTATAATTGAAGAAAAGTGTCAAGATAAGCAACTGTATAGTCTTGTCAGTAGGAACAGGAACATTGGAACAAACAGATTAAATGTTAAATGTACTACTTTAACTGCAACTGTAGACAAATCACTAACTAGCCCTAATTCTCAATCTCCTTACTTTTAAAATGAGACTTTTAATAATAACTCCCTTGTTACATTATTGTCAAGATCATTATAACACAGCCAGTCTACTCTTGGATGTATATCCAAAAAAAACCCATAAGTTCGAAAAGACCCAGCATCAAGGTCTTTTCAGATGAGTCAGCTCTTCGCATGAGGTGGCCAAAGTAATGGAGTTTCAGCTTCAGCATCAGTCCTTCCAATGAACACCCAAGACTGATCTCCTTTAGGATGGACTGGTTGGATCTCCTTGCAGTCCAAGGGACTATGAGATGAGTGCAATTGTGCAGTAGTTTGAGCATTCTTGGCATTGCCTTTCTTTGGGATTGGAATGAAAACTGACCTTTTCCAGTCCAGTGGCCACTGTGGAGTTTTCAGAATTTGCTGACATATTGAGTGCAGCACTTTCACAGCATCATCTTTTAGGATTTGAAATAGCCCAACTGGAATTCCATCACCTCCACTAGCTTCCTAAGGCTCACTTGACTTCACATTGCAGGATGTCTAGATCTTGTTGAGTGATCACACCATCATGATTTCTGGGTCGTGAAGATCTTTTTTATACAGTTTTTCTGTGTATCCTTGCCACTTCTTCTTAATATCTTCTGCTTCTGTTAAGTACATACCATTTCTGTCCTTTATTGAACCTGTCTTTGCATGAAATGTTCCCTTGATATCTCTAATTTTCTTGAAGAGATCTCTAGTCTTTCCCATTCTATTGTTTTCCTCTATTTCTTTGCATTGATTGCTGAGGAAGGCTTTCTTATCTCTCCTTGATATTCTTTGGAACTTTGCAATCAAATGGGTGTATCTTTCCTTTTCTCCTTTGCCTTTCACTTCTCTTCTTTTCACAGCTATTTGTAAGGCCTCCTCAGACATCCATTTTGCTTTTTTGCATTTCTTTTTCTTGGGGATGGTCTTGAAAGTTGTGTGAAGTTGTGTCAGACAATGCCTGTCTGTAGTGAATAATGAACAGAAGTTTCATGTGTTCTCTCAGTGGTAAGGACTGTGGTTAGAACTTCAGCTTTTTCACTGTTTCCCAAGGTGTCTGCTGCCACTTTATTTGGTCATGTCCTTCTGCTGCAGTCCAGCACGCTAGTAGTTTTCCAAATGTGAACCCCAGACCAGCATCACCTCATCACCTGGGAACTTTTTAGAAATGCAGATTATTGAGCCTCATCCCATACTTACTAACTGAGGAATTCTGGGACGGGGGTGCCAAGAGATGTGTGTTTTAACAAGACTTCCCAGGGAATTCTGAGGTGCATTAAAGTTTGGGAGCCACTAAAATAGCCTCTACCAACCCACCAAACCATTACCTGAGTCTCACTTCCCTGATTGATTTGGGAGATGCTGGAGGCAGCATGGAATTTTATTGCATTGAGATAATCATCAACAGACAAGAATTATTACACTATTTTATTACTTACAAGTACTAAGATTTTAATTAACTCGCTTCATTTTCCTGAACTTCAGTTTCCTGCCCTGTAAAATGGAAATACAGCATATTCTGCAATTCTCAAAAAAACAAACCAAAAAAAAAAAAAAACATAAAAAACCTCAATCAGCAGTCACCTTCCAAAAACAAGTATTTCAAAAAGAAAAAAGGAAAGATAATAGTTGTTCAATTTCACATGCATAATTTAAAAGTTATTTTTCTTTTATTTAAACAATGTGCATATCAAGTCACTTCAGTCATGTCCAATTCTTTGCATCCCTATGGATTGTAGCCCACCAGGCTCTTCTGTCCATGGGATTCTCCAGGCAAGAATACTGGAGTAGGTTGCCATGCCCTTCTCCAGGGGATCTTCCCGACCCAGGGATCAAACCTGCATCTCTGTCTCCTGCATTGGCAGGTGGGTTCTTTACCACTAGTGCCATCCAGAGTAAATAAAGTCTATAGATTACTAATAGAACCTCAACAAAATCAATTAAAAAGCCTTTCCCCCTTTACCATTTGAGTTACATATAAAAGCCTGTTGAAACACATATAAAAAGCCTTCACCTTTGACCTTTGCTGCTAACACAGTTCATATCCTTTGAAGGAAAACAGACAAGGGGGACAAGAAGTGTAGCCAGTTGACCAGCCAGCCACCAAACCCAGCAGCCCCTAGATGCTTTCGGTCCTAGCCAGAAGGATTGAAACCCAACACTTCTGCATACTGAAGATTATATTACTGTCACAGATTTCCTTAATTTCAATTTGAGTTGTGAAACATCCTTATTACAGGTGTAACATCAGTAATATCTTTCCTGCCCTGCCTATATTATAGGGTTGTTGAGATGCATAAAGATGAATCATATCTCAGTTACAATTATTTGGGTCTTAAGTAATAGAAAACCCAACTCAGGCTGTCTTATACAAAAAAGCGAGAGAGAGATAGAGAGAGAGGTATTATCTTGTTTAGTATCAGCAAATCAGGCATACCAGATACAGACACTCTCAGCAGGTCATGGATTCTCTGTGTCTCCCAGTGTTGGCTTGTTTTCAAGTTAGGATCACCTCTTGCAGCTGGAGCATCTCAACAAATTCATTAGACTCAGGGCCACATACTTCTGAGTACAAACCCAGTGGTAATGTTTGAGAGTCTTTAGTATGCCCACCTGAAGGCTCATGACATGCCATTGGTTCTGAAATGGGCATGTGTCTGAAACAATCACTTTGTCAGGATTGCTCTGCTTGACTCCAGCCCCATCAGAAGCACAGTAACTGAGAGAGGGGAAGTGGTGGTTCCTTAAATAGAATTATTGCTGGTGGGGCTGTTGAAGGTTCAAATCACAGATGTTTATATAATTAACAGTGTTACAGTTAATAGGACTTTACATTAGTTCTAGTCTTTAGTGATGTATTTAAATCAAGACGCTTATCTACATCCTCATTAAGGACATTTTGCAAGCCTCCAGGTACCTGCCCCTGCCCTGCACTGAGAAGGTCTTCTTTTATGAGTGTAGAGGGCTATAGGGGGATGGGGCTGTTTCTGTTCCTTAGCATGGCATAGTGAGAAAGACCTGATTCCAGTTCTTGTTCTGTCACCTATTCACTGGGTAAATTTGTGTTAATTTCTTAACCTCTCTTAGCCTTATTTTCTGAGCTTGAGATACATGCTGATCCCACTGGACTATTGGAAAAGTCAATATGTAAATTACTCAGCCTTAGCTACTAGATAGGGGAGCCTGGAGGGCTACTGTCCATGGGGTCATCATAAAAGAGTTGGACAGGACTTAGGGACTAAACAACAATAAGCTACTAGGTACTGCTCACTAAATTTCCTTCTCACGCATAAAAATGGGACATCTGTCAAAAAAGTGGTCCAGGGTACCATGGGAAATTATTCCATATCTCAGATGCCTGAGCCTGCTGCTCTAGCAAGAGACCTGTATAAATAGAGGTGGAAGCCTTCGAGCAGGAAAGGGACTCAAGAGGTATAGTCCCATGCAGTTCTCATCTTCACAGTGGTGTTGTAGATTAAATCATCTTATTGATGATGCAGGAAGACATTGAGTTGTAAGTGTCATAAAATGAATTCCATTCAATCAGCATTTATTTCTTGAGTTCTCACAATTTTCTTTCCTTGTTTTTTCTTTTACTTTTTGTATCATATTTATATGAAAAGATGGATGTTAGCTTAACCTATTGTGGTAGTCATTTCATAATATATATAAATTGAACTATCATGCTATGCACCTTAAAATTATAGTGATATGTATCAATTATTTCTCAATAAAACTGAAACAAAATAAAATATACAAAAATTCATTAGAAAAAATATTGGCAGTAGATACATTTCAAGTATTTACCAAAATAAATATACTGTATTATTACAAATAGCTTGTTGTGGTTAGGTTTTATTATCTATGTAGCAATGGAGGCCTCTTAAAATAAGACACACACATTTTCCCGTCTCAACAGAACAAAAAGCATTACATAATCATTTAATTTTGGAGAATCATGATCGCAGTATTCATCCTTTACTTTTAGACTTGCTAAGAAGAAATAATCCAAGAGAAAAAAGGGTCACCCTGTCAGCACAGCCCCCTTAATTCTACTCCCTGGGCCCAGAATTCAGCTCAGTACAGACAGTTCGTGTCCAACTCTTAATTCCTGTCTGCTTCTCTTCCCTGGCAAGTCACCTCGCTCACCCCTTGACCACCCACACCACCCATAGTCTGTTCAACTGTTATTTTCAAGTTCCTTGTTGTCTTGAATTCTCTTGCATTTTGGCAAGTCATGTGTTTCCTGCATTGTTGTTGTTCAAAATTCTTCCTTTACCCTATTTATATTGACACTGAAAATTTAAGGTGACACCTTGTACCTGTGGGCGTTAAGAAGCATCAGTTAAATGAGGTTACATAAAAATGTTTCTGCTGTGTATATCAAATGCTTAATATATGTTACCTATTACTTTTAGTTCTGGTTTTATCATGAATTCATCTGTAATTAGGTTTCTATTGTGAGCACAATTTAGTAATTCATCCCCTAATACTATTTCATCCCTAGTTCAGTTTAATTTTTTAGGTATTTTTAATCAAGACTGTAAATTATTTAAAGGGGGAGGTCATGCTTCCCATTTCTCTGCATGCTGTATGTGGAAATCATGAAAATGGTACTGCTGCTGCTAAGTCGCTTCAGTTGTGTCCGACTCTGTGCGACCCCATAGACGGCAGCCCACCAGGCTCCTCTGTCCCTGGGATTCTCTAGGCAAGAATGCTGGAGTGGAGTTGCCATTTCCTTCTCCAACGCATGCTGGCAACAATCTATTATATCATTACATCATCACAGCCATCCTCATGGAGTGGATTATTATACCATTTAGTAGATGAAGAAACTGAAACTCAGAGTTTATAGCGGCAGAACCACAGTTCAAATTTAGAGCATGTGGACATAAAGCCAGTTCTCTTAATCATGAATATCCAAACTACATATCATAGCGCCTTGTGTAAAAATCACCAGTAAAGGCTTTCTGTTTTGAAAGTCTCGTTTGTTTCTTCCCCCTTGCAGATGGACCCCCATGAGAACATCTTACTGAGCACTCTTGAGATAAAAAATGAAATGGCCACCTCCGAGGCTGTGATGGGACTTGGAGATCCAAGGAGCACAATGCTGGCCTATGATGCCTCCAGCATCCAGTATCGGAAAGCCGGGTTGCCCAGGCATAGTTTTGGCCGAAATGCCCTGGAACGGCACGTGGCACAGAAGAAAAGCCGCCTGCGGAGACGCGCCTCCCAACTGAAAATCACCATTCCCGACTTGACTGATGTGAATGCCATAGATCGGTGGTCCCGCATATTCTTCCCAGTGGTTTTCTCCTTCTTCAACATCGTCTACTGGCTTTATTATGTGAACTAAAACATAGCCTCCGTGGGAAGCAAGGACTAGATTCCTCCTCAAACCAGTTGTACAGCCTGACATAGAACTTGGAAAACATATCAATCCAGGACAAAAGTGATGCTAAAATACCTTAGTTGCTGGCCTATCCTGTGGTCCAATTCATACCATTTGGGTTGCTTCTGCTAAGTCATGAAAATGCTAAGGTCCTTGGGGTTTTCCAGTTAAAATGCAAGTGATTTGTACACATGCTGGCAAGACTGAGTCTGTGTTCCACCTTCTCTGCTTAGTACACAGCCTATATGGAGGGGAATAATTTAGATGATATTCCAGAAGGCTCGATAGAGTCATCAGTCATCTAGCCAAGATGTGGTCATATCCAGATACTCCCCATCTTTGTTCTTAAGGTTGTCATGTGATCTGCCATGCCATGCAAGCATGCTTACTGAAGACGGCCTCTGCCTGTCTTATTAAGGTGATACTGGTGCCACAAGAAGTTAATTCCCACCGGATACTAGAAGATTCTTGTGTAATTCAAACAAGATAGGGAGAGTCAAGACAGAGACTCAGGAAACCAGTTTGGCCAGGCCATGTTTGCTTGAGCTTGGGAATCAACACTGACCTCTTCCATTTTGACATTTAGAGACGGGGAGACTTCTAAACATTATCATGCCTGGTGGCCGAAAGAAATTTTTCTCAAATGCTATTTCTGAGGCAGTTAAAAATAAGAGTTAATAACCCAGAACAGCGTGGAAAATTCAGAGACAACAGTAGTAACGAAATTAAAGCACGCAAGCAGCTTGACCCTTAGCCCATTACAAGCGTGTGGTCCATACACACTGTGTTCAGTGGAGAAGGTAGAGTGAGAGAGATTTCTTTCCGTCCAAACTCACAAGCTTTTGAGAGCATGCCTGAAGAAGTTTTTATAGTGTACCTGATCAAGAGACCACCCCTAAACAGAAATGTTAGCAGAATTAGAAGCATCTTAGGTTACACTGGGAGTGATTCCAATATATGAATATAAAGCACAGACAGAGCTAGCAAACAAGATGCTCTTCTCTGATTCTACATTTTCCTGCAGTTTATTTCTGAATTTAATAGGGTATTTCAAAGGGAAGATTTGTTCATTTCTTTAGCAGGCTTAGTGGTCTTTTCCAACTTTTCTTACTTCTGAAATTCTGATTACATTCTTAAGAGACAGACAGTAAGTCTTTGGAGAGATTTTAAGAGAACTGTATTTTTATGTACAATGAAGTTCACCTTTGTCTTTCATGGCAAACAGTACTCAAGAGATTACGTGCACAAGTAGGTTTAGTTGTTGATTTGGGGAATTTGGTTTTTCTAGGGTGCTTTCATTGTGTGTGTTGCAGTCTGCCTAATCAAATAGGAAGTTATGGAAAATAGAACAACAAAGCCACATTACATGGTGAATGTTATGAGCCTCAGTTGATATTGCAGAAAAATATATAGCTGATAATCAGGCAGGCATGATGTATTATTTTTATTCAATTTTTAAATTACGTCATTGTGCTTCTTTCTATACTAATTGGATACATGCATTCATATATTGGACAAAGAGAAAAGAATAAGCTCATATATTTTATTTCTATCAATGTGAGGTTCATATTTTGCCTTTCTCAGAGGAAATAGTGAATTCCTCACTTTTCCTTAGAGTTAGATTTGATTGAAACTTTTCTTGGAGGATGACTTTGCTATTTCTATTTGAAAAAAACAAGCACTTCTTTTTAGAGTAACATCCCTAATTGTGCATAGTAGCTAAGGCCAGTTATCCATCTATGGATAAATGTATGTTTTCTTTCCCTGATGATTCAGCAGCTTAGAATACGATGGAGTCCTGCTGCCTTTCTATTCTTCACTATCAGAGAAAAAAAAAAGTTTAGCATCTTTCTGAATTTGTCCCCCAGATAGGATGGTATTTTTGTTTCACCAGCATAGGGAGCTCTGGCCCTTATTTTTTTGTTTGTACACTTGAACACCTCTGAGCATGATCTTTGGGCAGAATCCAACTGACACGTTGCCCATGGGGGCTCAGAGCAGAGATTCCTCGAGTTTCTCCAGGGACACACTTTCCCCTGGGCAGTCATTTTGGGACATCACACTAATAAAAGTGCCTGCCCCTTGTCACTAGGGGTTAAAGTTTGAGTAGCATACATCAAGAAGGAGCATATTGATAACTCAGGTTCACAACTCCAAAATGCCATTCTGGAAAGGTTTTTCTAGAGACAACTCAGAGCTCCAGCCGAGAAGTGGTTCTTATCTACAATTACCATAAAAGCCATAAAAGTCCTTGATATTGTCATAAGATTCCAACAAAATTTTGATGTCCAGGAAAGTCAACATAGAAATCTAGATCAAAGTGGACAGAAGAAGCAACTTAGCAGCATGAGCTTCTAAAGCATATGACCAGGGATTCATTTCTGACCACAGTGTTAAGAAAAATCTTGGGGAAAGGAAAAAGATGGGACACTGGAACAGAAACCCTAGAGTGAAATCCATTGATTGGCATTTAGTAACCATGTAGGTAGAAAAACCTGACTCATCCCACCCAGAGATAACAGTAGATATAGAATTTATTCTTAAATGATTGTTTTATTGTAGTTGAACTGAATTTTAGTTACCAGATTGGGGGAGGGGAAGGGAAGGGAGCTAGATCTTTGTCTTCAAAACAGACCAGTCAGCTTGGCATCCAGGACCACAAAAGTATGTTTTGGCAATTCTGATACAGCATTACTATCAGTTTATACATATATGTATAGTTTTTCTTTTGATTATGAAATAGCCAGATAGCCAGCAATTAAGGTGTTTTTCATCTCTGTGAAATTCATAGGCAAATTCTGACTCTAAAAGGCACACTCTCAATGAAATCTTTGATCTCAATCTGTATATATATATATTGTACATGACTGCTAGTAGGTATGAAATGCATTTTCAGAATTGAAAACTCATGCAACATAATCATGTGTTTGCATAAGGAATGTTAACAATTCTTTCTACTGCAATTTAATAACAGGGGAAAAGACTTAAGCAGTGCCATCTAGACCTTTCCTCATTTCTTCAAAAGCAGTGCTAAGTGAAAAATAGTAATAATAAAAAATGGTTTAGGAACCAAAAGACTTTACATTCTAGCATTAGGAACACAAAAAAATCTGTCAGCTTACAAAAGCACAACGCATAGAGAAAGTTCAGTGGGATGCATAATGGAGAAATGAATCACGTTTATTTTAAGCAAAACCTGCATTAAATTGTCTACGAAGACAATTTCCATTTTCTATAGGTAACTGTGTTCCAATTTTATGATTAAACTCATACAAAAACAGCCAACAAACAGGTCTTACCATATATTTACATGTATATATGTGTATATATCGATCCATATAAACATACATACATATATATGCATTCATATGTTGGAAAACAAAAGGAATAAGCTAATATGTTTTATTTCCTTCATTAAACCAATGTATGAATATTTTTAATTTGGCAGCCGACAAATCAAACATATTGAAACAAGTAATACAGGGTACTGAGCATTTCTCTATCAGCAAATCAATGCCTACAGTTCTTATGAACCACTGCACAGTTTGACACTATAATAGTACTGTACCTCAGAACATGGAAATTAACTAGTTCTCACATTGCTTGTCTACTTATTCTCTTTTTCAAGGAAACAACTAGCATTGTTCAATGGTGATTTAAAAACAAAAATGTCTTAAGAAAACAGAAAATGATAAAAAATATATATATATATATTCCTCCCAAGAGGAGGAAAGAAAAATAACTAAACCCCACCATGTTGGTTAGGGCAGATACTCTCAACTGTAGCAACCATGCCATTTTGCTAAAGTGTACAGAGTCCATGTAATGTTAGCAACCATAACTTTCACTGAGCGTGTGTAAATATTAAAACAGATTTCTTAAATATTTTTAACTTCTAATTTGTATTTTATGGTAAGGCAATGTGCTAATTCTGTTTATGGCTTAAGTTGCTGTGTTATTATGTAAATAATTAAACATGCTGTAAATGAATAGTCAATAGATGCAAATCATTGTTTAGTTTTTTTTTTTTTTTTAGTTTTTATTTATTTTTTAACTAAAAATAATTACCGCACCCCCCAGCAGAGAAATTCAAACACCCTTTTACATAAATGCTTTGGGATCCCAGACAGAAGGGTTTTAATTTGCACTCTCTCTCTCTCTGTCTCTCTCTCTCTCTCTCTTTCTCTTTCTCTCTCTCTCACACAGACACACACACACACTTTTTCTTACCACTCCCACTCATACTCTGTCTATGGGAAACACTGTAGTGTTTATAAAAACCAGGAGATAGCCTTAGAAATGGCAACTGGGAAAAGCAGAAATGATCATTGATTACTTGATAGAGCTTTTTATATGTAAGAGTTTAAGAAACCAAAGTTCATAACTTAAATCTCAATTTTCAAAGAGTAAAAGTTTATATTGATGGCACTACAGGAAAAAACAAATGCTTATTATATACCTGTTCCAGAAATATGTTACACAATAGCACATAGAGAAGACTTTTTTTTTAATAGCATTTGTCCTTAGATAGCATTTTTCCTTTTAACCAAAGACTCCATAATTATTTTTAAAAAAGAAAGAAAAATGGAAAAATGAGGGAAAATGGGAGAAAAAAAGACACTGCTTCACACCAAAGGTTTAAAAAATATTTTCCAAATACACCAGGGACATTGTAAAAAAGTAGTAAGGAGCCAACAGAACGGTAATTAAGTACTGCCCTAAGTAAATAAGGAAAAAAAATAATATTAAACATCTATTAATTATTTGAAAGTTGAAGTAAAACATTTCTGTAGATATATAGATGTGTGCAAAATGCTAATATCAGATTTTAATTTGCTTTGAGAATTTGTTTTGTGATAAAGTTAAATGTGATCCAAAATGAACAAAAACAAAAACTTGTGGTTTTTTTAACTTGAAAGCCAAATCTCTCTCTTGTCACATGCCATTATTCTGATGCCCATATCTGTGTCCTGGCACCATCTGAAGCCAGTTGACAGTTCCATCAGCTTGTATCTTTCTCTTTTTATTTCAGTAATTTGTGTTCAGTGGTCATTTTAAGCATATTAAGTCAAACAGTGTTGAAAATAATTTAAATTCCATGACATTTTAAAGTTTTTATTTGCATGGGTGTTTAAATAGTTCCGTTTTAAATATTGTCCCTGTGCAGTTCTGAACTGTCCTTTTCTAACAAGTGATATTCTAGATTCTTCACAATGTAGTGATTTTTCAGCCTTACTAATTACCTTGTAGCCTTTCTTAATATGCACATAATGCACATTTTCCAATGGCTAGAAAATGCAAAACACAAGTGGATATCATTGCATCTATTTTCACGTCTTTCTAAAAACAGGACTACTACAATCTCTGGGATACATGAGATAGTAACAAATGAGGATTATAAATGAGTAGTACATAAGAATTATTTTCTTGAATTTAAACTTATTACAGCCAGTTTCAGCATGTAAATATATAATAATGTTGACTAGTGTGTAATTCTTGAACTAAGAAGTATAAATAAAACTTAAAAAGATGTGTGTATAAGTGGTCTCATTGAGTTCAGAAATTTTTTGAACTATGAATATGAGTTCTGTTGTAGAATATAGCTTTTGCAAAAAGCAGTAGAAAATTTGGACACTTGGGATTGGCTGTAGGGCAGACTTGAGTTTGCGCTGTGACTTGTCACATTCATATTACGTGTATGATTGTACAGCTAATCTATCCTACTCTCAGTGTTCTTATCTGAAGCGAAGATTTAATTGTACCTCCTTCACAGAGCTATTTTATAGTTGAAAATACATAAGAAGTCTTTTATGAAATTATGAAATATTATAACACTTCCCATGCAGAGTATGTCTCTAAATCATGAGATCCACCTCCCAGAATAATACCAGTTTAGTGAGAAAAGTTTTCAGGGATATCTTGAGACACAATCAATCCACCAGTCTTGATTTCCTAAAGCGGATAAGCCCCAAACATATTCGTATCTCTTCAAGTCTCTGTATAAAAGCATTAGCCAAATGTGCAGCCTTCTCCTATATTACCCTCTATAGCATCAGCCCTCTACATGAACTTGGACAAGGAGTGGTCATGGGATGACACCTTCCAGACAAGCCCCAGATAATTAGGTTTCTTTGGCAGGTCTTCTAACCAATGTCTTCATTTGTGCCTGCCCTGATCTTTTTCTTTCAGGTAGCCAGCTAGGTTATTACTATATATCTACATATTTATCTTTCCATTTCAGAGATTTGTATTGGATAGAATGGAAACACTGCTGGAAGAGGCACAGAGATGATGCTTAGCACCCCAGAAGTACTGAGGAACGTGAATGTCTTTCAGGGTAAGGAGAGAGGGAGGGATGCCTTCTCTGAGTCTGGGCAGGAGAAAAGCGGCACGTTTCATGGACACGGAGACCTGAACACATTCAGCGGCGGTGACCTGGGGAAATGGCAGACCTCAGAGCAGACGGCACAGTGAGGCTTAGAAGGCCAGCCCCTGGCGCTGCCCCAGGCATGCCTCTAGACCGGCAGAGTCTTTGACCAGTGAAAGAATCAAACAGGCTGCAACATGGTGGAAGAAAAGAAATGTGGATTTACCTCTACAGTTCATTTAAGAAATTAGGCTCATCACTACACCCTCATCTGGGACCTAGTGGGTCCTTGGTTGCTCCACGTCAGGAAGTGCTATGAAATGCAGTAGGATGAATTTGGTATTGGATCAGTAATATACTGTTTCTAGTAGTAGATGTCCAAAGAGGGGTGGGGAATAATTGGTTCCAATTCTGAAAATTAAAGGGCTAATGAGATGCAAAATTTAGTTAAAGGATTGATACATCTTATATCTTATGCTATGTCTTATATCTTATGGTGTATCTTATATCTTACAGTATATCTTATGTCTTGGAAGCTCAAATGTGTATACAAGCCTTAATGGAATTGTAGGCAAATAATATAGGCCTAGTGTAATACCACAAAGAGCAGTGGGGACCCTGGGTAACTGGTGAGGAATAAGCTCTATCTGAAGAGGCAGTCACTATTGAACCCCATCTGGAAGTCATCTTGAACTACAAGCCTAGTAATGCCAGATTAATCTGAGAATGGAAGAAACTCCCCTAGCACTGAACCTTGTACTTTATAGGTAAGTACAGTACAGCCAGAGAGACACACAAGCTTCCATCTTTCTTGTAACAAAATTCCCATGCTGATGTTCTGTAGCCATTGAGAAAGGATCATATGACGAGCTCCGTGAGACTGTGTGTAGACTGAACAAGCTTCTGTGCATTAGAATCCTGACAAGATCAATTTGCTTCCCTTTCCTGGAGCCCGAAAGAAAATGAAGTGTTAGTCACTCAGTCATGCCCAACTCTTTGTGACCCCATGGACTGTTCATGGGATTCTCCAGGCAAGAATACTTGGGTGGGTTGCCATTCCCTTCTCCAGGGAATCTTCCAGACCCAGAGATCAAACCAGGGTCTTGCTGCCTTGTAAGCAGATTCTTTACTATCTGAGCCAGCAGGGAAGCACATGTAAGAAAGTGAGGTGCTTTTGTATTCCCCCAGAACAAAAAATAGAGAAACTTCTGTTTGTAGAAACAGGTTCAGAAAGCCCAGCAGAAGCTTTCACAGTGTGAATAGTGTGGTTGGCTTTTAGATCACTCACTCAGCGGGCCTTTGATTCTCGCCTACCTGTGGAGCAGAAGCCCCTCACCCTCCCCCAACACCTCCTGAACCCACTCAGCAAGTAAGTGGACCTGACTGAGAGTAAGGCAAAGCTGTTCGACAAGGGTTTGAGAGAGGAATAAATAATGCTGAAGGGGCAAGGAACTGCTGGGAAAACAACAGAGGGAGAAAAGGGGAGGCAACGGTAAGGCTCTGGGGCACTTTATCACTGATGGGGTGGAGGGGGTGTCATGAGCTCTAAGATTCTCCACTGCGTCAACTCCAGGGATGAAGCGTGAACACAAATTCAATGGGTTGTGGAAGTGACCCAGACATTTCCACCCCCGCAAGGACCCTGTGTAGATGAATTTAGTGAATAAACCTGAAAGTGAAAAATGAATACAAAAATTATCCAGAAATATTGGAGGTGAAGCGGCAATGATAGGAGAAAGAAATTGTAAATGAAATTTCATCCTAATCACAGTAACAAAATGTATATGGCTGAGAAACAAAACAGTTGGGAAAGCACTAATCCATAGTGTTGTGCAGGGAAACCTGATCCCACCATTTGTGTCCTGGGTGAGGAAAGAAAGAGGAATAAAAGGAAGAGGACAGGACAAAATAAAGAGAGGAAGGAAAAAAGAACTTCAGAAATGTTTTCAGGACCTGACACGTGCTCCCCTCCTAGAATTCGAAATGAATTTAATTCTCTGAACAACTGTGTGAGGTGTGGACTACTGCCACATCTACGTTGCAGAGGACATAAAGTGGCAAAGATGGGTATTGCATCCCAGCACTGGCCAACCCCAAATCCCATGCCCTTAATGCCTTTATTCTGCTGCTACCCTGTATACTCCCAGCCTCAATTTAGCTTTTGGATATACAGCATCTTTGAGAGTAAAGTTAGAAACAAGGCCAAAATATTTAGGGGATTAAAAAGAGAGAAGTGTTTACTCCTGAGTTTCCATTTTATGTTTATAGTTTTACATTTCTAAAATGTTATTCTAAAAACTGAGAATTGCCAATTTCTAGACATTTTGATGTTTCCCTTAATTTGTTTGAGTGAAAGCAGACAGTTGTTGAAATAAATCAAACAAGTAACTTAAACACATCTCTCAAAGGATTTTGAAAATCTACTTTCTTTCTCTTGTTCTCTCAATACCATGCCTTTTTCTCTGTCTTCCTTTTCTAAAATTATAAATTACAAAAGCAATACTTTATAATGTGGAAATTTTTGGTGGTGTTATTTAAATCTCAGCAGTAAAGTTTGTACCTTTCACTGTAGCTAAGACAATACAGAGAGAAGAAGCCCATCTCTCTTGTCAACTGGTTAGCTGGACGTGAGGAAGCCTGGCCATTAGCCTGAAGTTTCCCTAGAGATTGAGGGAGGTTCTGAATGTGCAGATTAATAAATGCTCCTGAACTTATGTAAGATCCACGCCAGGGAAGTCTCAGGGTTCTTCAAACCATGATACAGGCGTAGGCAAGGGGAGAAGTTATGTTTCTCATTCTCTGACTGGACCAAGTCTGACAGAAAATGGAAGGATTTTTTGGGGGGCTGTTTTTTTTTTTTGCTTTTATTTTTATTGGAGTATAATTGCCTTATAATGGTATGTTAATTTCTGCTGTACAACAAAGTGAATCAGCAATATGTATACATATATCCCTTCCTGTTGAACCTCCCTCCCATCCCGTCCATCCCACCCTTCTAGGTCATCAGAGAAAAAC
Organism: Cervus canadensis; assembly: GCF_019320065.1. Taxonomy (NCBI): domain Eukaryota; kingdom Metazoa; phylum Chordata; class Mammalia; order Artiodactyla; family Cervidae; genus Cervus; species Cervus canadensis. The sequence goes on from NC_057389.1 coordinate 36,483,179, forward strand.
AAATACCATGTATTAATGTGGGTATATAGAATGATTCTTTTTACACATAGTTTTCTCTCCGTGCTTCAGAACACCCTTGGATGGATCAAAGATCCATTTGAGCTTGGCAGCGTTTCAGAAGTGGCTTGCCAACTCTTTATTTATTCATTCTTACTTCTCATTCTACTTGCCAGGAATTCATTTGAACATCTCAAGAATCTCTCTGGATAAGATAAAACTATGGATGCATACAAAAGACAATAAAATTAATAAATAAAAACTTTTAAATGTTTAAGAATCTTTATCTCAAATTAAAATACAGGGGAGATCTTGGCAGTTTGAAGAGAGCTTTCCCTGGCCCAGCTTTGGCAGATAACATGGATGCTGGCTCCTGGCTCTGACTCTCCTGCCAGGAGCAGGCTTGGAGCACTCAGGATGGCTTCTCTGAGATGCTGTGGAGTGCGCAGGGAAATCAAGTGCTCAGGGAGCTTTCTTCACAGCATATGTAGAGCCTGATGAGTCCTCTTGCCTCCAGTCTCCCCTTTTCAGCTATGTTAGTCAGGGGTTTCCAGTGAGACAGAGCCAAAGGATGTGTGTTTAGAGAACGAGAAATTTGTTTTAAGGATTTGCTCGTGTGATTATGGAGGCTGGTACATCCAAAGTTTGCAGGGTAGACCAGCAGGCTGGAGACTCAGAGAGGAGCTGAAGTTACAATTCAAATGGAAAGGCCTTCAGGCTAGAGAATGAAAAGAACTGATATTGTAGTTCAAGTCCACAGGCCATCTGTTAGCAGAATTTCTTCTTGCTCAAGGATGTCAATCTTTTATTTATATTCAGACCTGAAACTAATTGGATGGGACTCATCTGCTTAGAGAGGGCAGTCTGCTTTACTACAAGTCAGTGGTTTCAAGTGGTTTTTAACCTCATACAAAATTCACCCTCTCGGAAACATCCGAAATAATGCGTGAATATATATGTGAGTATTATAGCCCGGCCAAGGTGACACATAAAATTAGCCATCATAATATCCTCTGCCCTATAACTCAACCAAGGTCAGGTTTTTTTGTTTGTTTTTTCAGTAAAGAAGGAAATCTTTAACAACCAAGAGCAAAATACAAAAATAATTACTATAAAAATTAAAGTAAAAGCATAGCGGCTCACTTTACCAGATATCAAAACATAGGTGAAGGTGGTGGAGTCGCTCAGTTATGTCTGACTCTCTGCAACCCCGTGGACTGTAGGCCACCAGGCTCCTCCATCCATGGGATTCTCCAGGCAAGAATACTGGAGTGGGTTGCCATTCCCTTCTCCAGGGGATCTTCCTGACTCAGGGATTGAACCCGGTCTCCTGCATTGTAGGCAGATGCTTACATACTACCCCTGTAAACTCCAGGCATTTTCTTGACATTAATATAATATAACTGAGTGTCTAATGGACATCTCCAACTCCGAATGTTCAAAGCTGATTTTTCTTCCAAAGTTGGAAGACCCCTTCCATTGCCCCGCCTCCACCATGGGTTCCTCCCTCTTCCACACACAATCCTTGTGATCTGCCAGGGCTCACAGTCCTGGAGACAGCAGAGTGAACTCCTGATCAAGACCTGAACAATTATTCTACTTATCCCTCCTGTCCACAGTGATTCATGAGAGACAAATGAGTGACCACGTCAGTCCAATCAATCTGTTGCCACTGTGGACTATTGTGTATAGCAGGTAGGATATCCTCTTTATTTCAGCAAGATTTGAGGATGGGGTAGGACGTAAGTGTGGCACCTTCTAGCAGCCATCCTGCCAGGACAAGGAGTCTGCCTGTGAATTAAGCCAACACAAGTGAAGACAAAAAATGGGAAGATTGAGATCATGTCTAGATGGCATCATTATGTCACTCAGAGACACCTGTGCCTCTCTTTCTAGAATCAGAAAGCCCCATGCTAGTTTGACTTGGGTTTTGACCACTTACATGCTGCAGATCACCAAGATAAAGGGGTTCCCTGGTGGCTCAGATGGTGAAGAATCCATCTGCAATGCGAGAGACCTAGGTGTGATCCCTGGGTTGGGAAGATCCCATGGAGGAGGGCATGGCAACCCACTCCAGTAATCTTGCCTGGAGAACCCCCATGGACAGAGGAGCCTGGTGGGCTACAGTTCTTGGAGTTGCAAAGAGTCAGACATAACTGAGCAACTAAGAACAACAACCAAGGTAGAAGACTTTGTTGAAGGAGGTTGATTTACGCTGGGAGGCACGTGAGTAGAAAGCTATTTCCTGTCAGAAATTAAGCATCAGGTTATCACCCAGTCAAGGAAGTTACTTCAGTTTTACCGCATACAAAGTGAGAAGGGGGAAAGCTGGAGAAATGATTGCTGGATAAATTCAAGTTATCCTAGATGCAAAAGTGTTTAAGTATAGCTCAGACATACCCTGACATATGATGGCAATTTTGGAAGCTGGTCTAGATATGAAAATAGAAGGACTTTGAATCACCTTCCAAAACATCAACTAGCCATACAAAACGCTCTTTCTAAAATACACTAAGACACTGGATTGATGACATGGAAAATCTAAGGTAATTAACATGACTTTGGCTTCCGTGGCAGCTGAGTCATTTTTATTGCTTTTACAACTACATTTTGATGTCAAAGCACATGAGGTTTCTGTATTTACAGTTGTTCTGTTAATGCATTATAATTACAGATGTAATCAAAAAGAGAAGTTTGATTTTTTGCCTAAATGACACCTTTAATCACTTCTGAATAAGGCATGCCTCCAATTAGAGATATCTCAGAAAATCACACTGAATAGCCTCATTTATTAGAATTCTAAACAGGAGCTCTTTATTTCAATGCCATCTCCCTTTAGTCTGCTTTCCTAGAGAAGGGCATAGTTTCCTGCACATTATGGCAGAGTAAAATTCTTTGCCTGCAGTTGAGCTTAGCATATCCTCCACCAGAGGAATCACTGAACAATTTTCTTTTTCTCTATTAAAATAAATTCAACAAACTGTTCTGAGTACCCATCAATACCAAATAATATTGAAAAATGTGGATTGGGAAGTCTTCAAATCTGTCCACGCTAAATTTAGGGTATAATGGAGGTTGCAAGTGTATTGAGTTAGGCCTTAAAGTAGGATATGACTAGCAGAGAAAGTAGCGTATACTTCATGCACAAGGAGTGGCCTGAATGACTATCAAGTCTGAGAGGTAGAAAAAGACAACGTTTGAAAATGAAATTAAGTCAAGATGATGTCATAGTGGGTAAAGATGGGCCCTAATTCAATGACTATTCTCTTTTTATTATTAATTTATTTTTAATTGGAGGATAATTGCTTTACAATATTGTGTTGGTTTCTGCCATACATCATCATGAGTCAGTCATGGGTATACACTGAGACTCAGAGGAAGATGGTCGTGTTAAGACATGGATAGAAGCTGAAGTTACAATACTGTAAGCTGTGGAATGCCAAGAATTGCTAGTGACCACTAGAAGTTAGGAATAAAAGAGGGGTCCTCTCCCAAAGCCTTCAGATAGAGCATGGCCTGCCATCTATCATGAGAATGGGATGCTCCTAAAGTCGCTGAACCCAAAAAAGAAAAGCAAAAGAAATAGATCTGGTATCAACACCCTTTCCCAGCAGAGTGAACTCAGCAGATAAGCAAAGACTGAAACTATCATGGAGCTTTCTGATTCTAGAAAGTGGAGGTAGAGTTGTCTCTCTCCGTGTGGTGAAATGATGCCATCTAGACATGATCTCAGTCTTCCTATTTCTTGTCTTCGTTTGTATTGACTCATGAGCAATAAACAAATGGTTGGCACTGAGATTTGGAAGTTTGCTATGTCACATTATCTCATTTGAAGAAAATAATAACATTGACCTAGGATTTCCTCTTGCTTTTTAGTTGCTTATGCCACCCCAGCTTCTTTTTCTCTGACATTCCCAGAAGAAGTGGCTTTATTTGATAGCCAACTTTTGCTTCCCTATTGGCTCAGATGGTAAAGACTGCCTGCAGTGTAGGAAACTCAAGTTTGATTCCTGGTTTAGGAGGATACACTGGAGAAGGGAATGGCTACCCACACCAGTATACTTTCCTGGAGAATTCCATGGACAGAGGAGCCTGGTGAGCTACTATCTATGGAATCACAAAAAGTCTGACACAACTGAGCAACTAATACTTTTTTCTCTTTACCCGGTGATTCAACATCCTATTATAGATACTTAATGGTTCATAATCTCTCACTTCCAGACACTAGGATGAAAACAATTTTTCCTAAAGCTGTATATCAACATGTCTCATGAGACTATTTCTTGTAAGTTTCACTATTATTTTTCTTTCTTAGAAAGGCATTTATCCCAAAGACTAAAAACTTTGGTATTAGTAACCAGAGCAACAATGAAAAAGTGTTTGTTCTCTGTGCATCCTCGGTGCCTAGTGTTACGCCCTTCACAAAATAGTGGAACCCAGCCAGTGCTTTGGAGAGAAACATGTGAATGAGCATGTTTATCCTGTTATTTAAGGCAAAAAATACGTGAAAATATCCAAGGTGTCCATTTAAAAGAAATTAAAAGTAGAGGTTAGAAAGTGTGGCTGCTCAAATGGAATGGGTGAGGTCTATGGAATCACCACAGCTTCGGTGGTAAAGGGAGGCATAAGCAGCTGAAAAGCAAGAGGAAATACTAGATCAATATTATTGTGTTCTATTTTCAGTAGAAATAAATGTCATAGTTAAAAAGTCAAGGCTTAACATCATAGGTCATAGAACTGAAACCTAGCCCTTGTCCCTGTTATATCAGTTTTGGGACAAATTTCCTAACCACTCTTTGCTTTCTTATCCTAATTTGTGAACAAGGTATGATAAATAACATTATCAGTCTCATGACTTTCTTTATGAGGCTGACATGTTTAATTACCATAGAATATTCAGCACATAAAATAGGCATTAAGTAAATACTAGTTATGATTAACATTGTTATTTATTGCTATATCCCAGCCTAGATCACATTACTTTAATGTTTTTTCTCCTCATTAGCACAGCCTTTGTGACACTTAGGCATTCTTTTCACAGCTTGTTTTCTTAATCATTCTTTTAGAGCTTTTCATAATCTCTGTTGAAGTCCTTTCAAGGTGCAAGTAACAGAAACCCAACTCACATTATCTCAAGCCAGGAAGGAGAATCCATCTGCTTATATAAATAATAAGGAGAGATTCTTTTGCCCTCTTTAGTCTCTCTGGTATCCAGCCTGATTTTAGCTTGCCTTCCATTTATTTAAGAGAAACAGAGGTGCTAAAATACTGGCTCAAATTGTGAAACAGTAAAGGCCTGGCTTTCCTGATGGGCAAGGTTACTGGGTGGCAACAATGTCTACATGGCTACTCCTCATATAATGAGACCTGTATTCTTGTAAGAGTTGTATTTAGCATGTTACAAAGTGTGTGGAAACAATGGAAAGGATTTAAAAAAAAAAGACCAAAAGAGAAAGATAAAGCAGTGTGAAAGATGTCGTAAATAATAAAGAATTGAGATTGGTTTGGAGAAGTAACATTTTGGCTCAACTTCATAGTAACATTTGGACAAGATGTAATTTATTACTAAAAGGATGTTGACCAATTATTTGCCAACTCAACAGAAGCCAAAACAAATGCTGATAAATAAGTGAAAGCAAAAAAGAGCTCAATTAAAAAATACTATCCCATCTTTGCCTTTTAAAAAATCTGAGTTGACTGAAAAAACTGAGTGTGGAATTTCTGACACAGGTAAATAATATTAACTAATGCCATTATCAGACTCAACACCAGTATTCTTTGGCAGCAAACTGCCATGAACCATAAATTGAAAGGTGAACAGCAGCTGTCTTTTTCTGTGCCCTTAAGAAACCTGTGGTCTAGAGGGAGGGTATTACTAGTTATATTTCTATCATCTTTCTCTACTGAATCTCAGAATTTCATATTTTGTAGCTATGTAATATAGCAACTGGGCTTCCCTGGTGGCACAACAGTAAAGAATCCACCTGTCAACGCAGGAAATGCAGGTTCAATCCCTGGGTCGGGAAGATCCTCTGGAGAAGGAAATGGCAACCCTCTCCAGTATTCTTGCCTGGAGAACCCTATGGACAGAGGAGCCTGGCAAGCTATAGTCCATGGGGTCACAAAGAGTCAGACAGGACTTAGGGACCAAACAAAAACAACAATGTAGAAGCTGATAGGACGGAATTTGTCACATCAATGTTTGTGACTTGGGAAGCCCCTCCTCCGGTGGGCTTCCCTCATAACTCAGCCGGTAAAGAATCTGCCCGCAATGAAGGAGACATCAGTTCGATTCCTGGGTCAGGAAGATCACCCGGAGAAGGAAATGGCAACCCACTCCAGTATTCTTGCCTGGAGAATCCCGTGGACAGAGGAGCCTGGCGGGCTACAGTCCATGGAGTCGCAAGAGTCAGACATGACTTGGTGACTAAACCACCACCACCGCCTCGCTGTGGCATGATCAAGGACCTGGGCTGCAGCTTTTGGTCACCCAGGACTGATTTCTTTCAATGCTTCCTCAGGGTCACTCCCCGTGAAGCCTTTCTGTAGGCTTCATAAAGTTTTCTGCAGTGATGAGCTCCTTAACTAGTGACGCCACGGCCTTTGGAAGTTCTTGGACAAGTTCACGCTCACTCTTACGTGTTATACTCTAAAGGGAATTGCTAAGTCAGATTATATGGACTCTTGAGAATTTCATACATCTCATCACATGGTGTTTTAGTGCTGAATGAGAGTATCTGTTTTCCCAATTTTCCCCTACGTGTTATACTCTAAAGGGAATTGCTAAGTCAAATTATATGGACTCTTGAGAATTTCATACATCTCATCACATGGTGTTTTAGTGCTGAATGAGAGTATCTGTTTTCCCAATTTTCCCCAACACTGTTATAATTTTTGTTCATCTTAAAGTATTTTCCAATTTGTTATTCATGAAAAAAAAAAACATTTTCTTTTACACTTCTTCAGTGGTTAGTGAGATCAATATTTCCATATGTCTATTGGCCATTTTTACTACTTTTGTGAGCTGAGTGGAAATGGCAAGTTTGAAAATAGACACAATTCTGGGCTATCAGGTTAAATAGAATTAAATTCAGTGAAATGACAAGCAGCTTATAGGGGAAACAAGACTCACAAATAACCTTTCCTGAAGAATATAAGAAAACTTGTGTTATTTCTGCTTACCTCATTTACTTGCTTTTTTTCCCTCTTGCTAGTGAATAACCTGAATGCAGTATGCCTATCTTTGTCAAGGAGTGTTCTTTGTTGTTCTTCTACCAATGAATATTATGTACATTCCATGGCAGCTCAGACGGTAAAGCGTCTGCCTGCAATGCGGGAGACCTCGGCTCAATCTCTGGGTAGGGAAGATCCCCTGGAGAAGGAAATGGCAACCTACTCCAGTACTCTTGCCTGGAAAATCCCATGGATGGAGGAGCCTGGTAGGCTACAGTCCATGGGGTCACAAAGAGTCGGACATGACTGAGTGACTTCATTCATTCATTTATTCATAGGTATATAGATTTAGGACACTTAAATTCCCATCTAGGGTTTCTGAATAATAGAAGCAGCTGGGGAAATAGACATAGGTTACCGAAAATTCTTTCAGAAGAAATTCATATAAACCTCAGAACTCTATTTGATCCTTGAGGGAAATAAGTTGCAAGATTCACAAATGTTGTCTTAATGTAAAATAAAAGTTATATTCAGAGCCCCTTTGTCGGTTCTTCAACTCTAGAAGCTGCATATCTGAAATCCTTCAAAACCACAATGAGGTACCATTACACGCCAGTCAGGATGGCTGCTATCCAAAAGTCTACAAGCAATAAATGCTGGAGAGGGTATGGAGAAAAGGGAACCCTCTTACACTGTTGGTGGGAATGCAAACTAGTACAGTCGTTATGGAGAACAGTGTGGAGATTTCTTAAAAAACTGGAAATAGAACTGCCATATGACCCAGTAGTCCCACTCCTGGGCATACACACCGAGGAAACCAGATCTGAAAGAGACACGTGCACCCCAATGTTCATCGCAGCACTGTTTATAATAGCCAGGACATGGAAGCAACCTAGATGTCCATCAACAGATGAATGGATAAGGAAGCTGTGGTACATATACACCATGGAATATTACTCAGCCATTAAAAAGAATACATTTGAATCAGTTCTGATGAGATGGATGAAACTGGAGCCCATTATACAGAGTGAAGTAAGCCAGAAAGATAAAGACTGATACAGTATACTAACACATATATATGGAATTTAGAAAGATGGTAACAATAACCCTATATGCAAAACAGAAAAAGAGACACAGATGTACAGAATAGACTTTTGGACTCTGTGGGAGAAGGCGAGGGTGGGATGTTTAGAGAGAACAGCATCAAAACATGTATATTATCTATGGTGAAACAGATCACCAGCCCAGGTTGGATGCATGAGACAAGTGCTCAGAGTTGGTGCACTGGGAAGACCCAGAGGGATCGGGTAGAGAGGGAGGTGGGAGGGGGGATCGGGATGGGGAATACATGTAAATCCATGGCTGATTCATGTCAATGTATGGCAAAAACCACTACAATATTGTAAAGTAATTAGCCTCCAACTAATAAAAATAAATGGGAAAAAAAAAACAAACCTCTGCATTTGTATAGTTTAATTTTAACTTTTCCAAATGTGCTTATTGAATTTTTATCAAAGCAGAAAACTAAGACCAAGAGAGGATTCAGACCCAAGATTCCTGGCACTCAGTCCAGTCTTCTGTCATTACAATGTGTCCTTTCCAAGATCATCGTTGTTCAGTCGCTAAGTCATGTCCAAATCCTTGCAACCCCATGAACTGCAGCATGACAGGGTTCCCTGTCCTTCACGATCTCAGGTCATAATCACTAGACTTTGATCTAGCAATGGGGCATGAGGGATGAGACCACATACAACAAGCATCAAGTTTGTTTTTGAGTTGCTGCACCAAGGTTTTCCCAGTTGTGTGCCTGCAAGTGAATTGCTTGTATCTGGCTGGTCCTTTTCCAGATTTACCAAAACGAAGGCTCAGTGATTGAAACTTAAAGCAGTTCCATTTTTTTAACAAGCTCCCAAAGGTTTTGCTATTGTAAACTCTTCCCTATGGTAATTATTGCCTCTCTTCCTTTTTGGGGGAGGCATTAGGAGGGACTCAAATTTTATTTCACCTTCTTAAAGATTTTGTTGTGATATTTATGCACTGATCATTTAAACTCACTTACTAATCTGAGGAGAGTTAGAAAAAGGAAAAAAACTATGTGAGAGTCAGGATGTAGAAACAAATTAACTATTAATGATCCAGGAGGTTTGGATGAATGGTATTCCCCAGTCTCACCAGAAAAAAGCATTGCTTATTTAAGAGGGCCTTCACTTAGCTGTTTTAATAAGAGCTAGTCAACTGAAAGACATCTTTGAACAAATGATAAAGAACATGGTGTCTCATGCATAAACAATATGACGTCCTGAGAGACGGGTGGATGGGCTTGGAGCCAGACAGGTCTGGCTGTGAATCTCAGATCCTCTCCTTATTAGCTTTGTAGCCTTGCTTGAACAATTTAAATATTCTCATCTTCAGTCTCATTATCTACACATTCAGGCTAATACTTATTCTTCTTTATAAATTTGTAAATATTTTTAAAGTTCCTAGTATTTTGTAGATACAGTCAATAAGGTCCAAGATAGGAAATGATTAATAAAAAATACAGACAATGACCAGTGCCAAAGAATGTGTCAGGACATGGAGTGGCTGGATTTTATAATTGGTAACTTTTATGTAATATAGGACTATCTGAATATTCTGCTTCTGGTTTTATTGACCTGAAAGATTAAAAAAAACAAGGATAGATATCAATTGTTTTTCCTCATCTCAAATAAGAAACAGGAGAAGCAAACTTTCAGCCTCCAGTAGTTTTAATTTTTTGTGTTACTAAAACTTCCTTTCCCTGGGATAAATAAATCAGTTAATCCAATAAAAAAAGGAAGCCACTAATTCTAATGAGTAGGCCCTTGGAGGAGATGAACCAATAAGAAATATGCTCCCATTTCTGCTGTAACAAGCACAGGAGAATGCAGGGAAAAACCTTGCTTTACATGACAAGAGAAAAATGAAAATATTCTAAGAAGATTGAGGCCTGGTTCTGGATGGAAGACCTGCAGTGCTTGTCCTATTCATGTGAAGCTGTGAACCCCAACTCAGCTCCTTGGCTTTCTGAATTTGAAGAAGAAACTGGACAGGCCCATCAGAAGCCCTATTCCTTGTGTCCAGGTGGGACTATCAATCAAGGTACCCACATTCCCCACTTCTGGACTGGGCTTTGTGAAGCAGTCAGCCCATCCTCCTCACCTCAGTGATTTGTACTGGGGAAGGCATGTTACCCTCAGGCCTTGTGAAGTCCTTTGGAGAGATTCGTATGCACTTGTAGATGGGGAAAAAACAGAAACAGTGGCAGACTTTATTTTCTTGGGCTCCAAAGTCACTGTGGACTGTGACTGCAGCCTTGAAATTAAAGGACACTTCCTCCTTGGAAGGAAAGCTATGACAAATCTAGACCATGTTTTAAAAAGCAGAGAAATCACTTTGCTAAAAAAAGACCCATATAGTCAAAGCTATGGTTTTTCCAGTGGTCATGTACTGATGTGAGAGTTGGACCATAAAGAGGACTGAGTGCCAGAGAATTGATGATCTCAAACTGTGGTGCTGGAGAAGATTCTTGAGAGTCCCTTGGAAAGGAAGGAGGTCAAACCAGTCAATCCTAAAGGAGATCAATCCTGAATATCATTGGAAGGACTGATGCTGAAGCTGAAGTTCCAGGACTTTCAAAGGGCCAACTCATTGGAAAAGACCCTGATGCTGGAAAAGATTGAGGGCAGGAGAATTGGATGACAGACAATGAGATGGTTGGATGGCATCACCAACTCAATGGATATGAGTTAGAACAAGCTCCAGGAGATGGAGAGGGACAAGGAAGCCTGGCGTGCTGCAGTCCATGGGGTTGCAAAGAGTCAGACATGACTTTTAGCCACTGAAGAACAATAACATACACACTTGAAGAAAAATCTCTTTTCTTTTTCTTTCCCTCAAGCTGAGAAAAGAGGGAGGGGAAGAGGAACAGTTTGCCATTGAGACTGTTTACAAAACCCAGGATTTTTCAGTTACATGAGTCAAGATTGTGACTCGTGTGATTGAGCTGATTTGACTTGACCCATATAGAGTCTAATTTCATGGGTCTGAGAGCCTGGGTGAGAAAAAACTGGAAAGGACTGTGTCCTCCCACGTACCTTGATTCTGCCAGCTACCTAGGTGGTCTTCAGCACTGTTTGCTGTTTTTAAGCCTTTTAAGTAAATGTTCTGAGATGTTGTTATTGCTGCTGCTATTGTCATTCTTGTGCTGATATGAAACAATGAATGTCATGACTCTGCTTTTTATCTCACTAATTTTGACCTGACCCTGGCAGTCGCTTATCTCCTTATGTGTATTCTCCTGATTCTGCATCCTAGGTGAGCTTAGAGCATATAGTCAACTGGAAAGGCCAAAAACAAGTCTGGCTTTCTGAGAAAGAGCCTGCCGGGAAATGCTGTTACAAACATATTGTGTGAGCATCTGGCCTCAGCAGCAGTGAGAAGCTACCAAAACAAAAAAGAAAAAAACAAGGTGGAGAAATGGGTTTACAAGCAACAGTTTGGGATCATGTGGGTCCAGAAGACACAGCTTTTACATGTATCCACTGCCTTTAGGATGGAATCCTCAAGAAAGAAGCCTCAACCCATTCATCGAATGGAATGAATTTAGGAATTTGCTGTAAAGCCCGTTACAATCTGGATGAAATTTGTCTTATTCTAGACTCAAAAGATAATTCACTCTGTAGTTGGACCTCCTCCGCTGAACATACTGTGCAGCTTTTTTGGCTACAAGGCCAAGAGGCAAGCTTCCAGTCTGCTTCCCTCCTCCTGCCTCCTCCCCCTTTATTCTTGAAACTGCTCCAATCAGAAGTGAACTCGTAAGTCACTGGTTATCTAGCCATTATTCCTCAGAGGGATTTGGATTGCAACGAAGAGCAACTTTTGAAATTAAATAGACCTGGCTTTCGACCTTAATTTTCATTCTTCCCTTCCTATTTTCTTTCTTCATCATTTAAGGAGTGCATATATGCTAGACACTGTATTAGATATTAGAGATGCAGGGATGAACTAAAAAGAAGTCTCTGCTTTCTTGAAATATAGACAGACATTTAATGAATAAACACCTTAAATAGTTTCTTGGTATCAAGTCATTTTCTCTGCTTGGCCTCAGTTTCCTCATCTGTAATATGGATAGGAAAATGCCCACTTTGCTTGACTGCTTTAGTTACTATAGCTTTATAATATAGGTTGAAATCATAAAGTGAGATGCCTTCACTTTTGTTCTTCTTTCTCAAAATCGCTTTGGCCAGTTGGAGTCTTCTAGTTCCCTACAAATTTTAAATTGTTCTATTTTTGTGAAAAATGACATTAGAATTACATTTAAATGGTAGATCACTTTGGGTAGTATGGATATTTTATAATATTAATTCTTCCAATCCATAAAAATGAAATATTTTTGTCTCTTCTTCAGTTTATTTCATGAGTGTATTATAGATTTCAGTGTACAGATCTTTCACCTTGGTTAATTCATTCCTGTGTTTTATTCTTTTTGATGTTATTGTAAGTAAGATTGTTTCCTTAATTCCTCATTCTAATAGTTCATTGTTGGATGTATGGAAATGCAACTGATTTTAGTATACTGAGTTTATATTCTTCAACTTTATTGAAATCATCTATTCTAACATTTTTTGGTGGAGTCTTTAGTTTTCTATACAAAATATTATGTCATCTGCAAAAAAAGACAATTTTACTTCTTCATTTTTAATTCAGAGGTATTTTATTCTTTTTCTTGACTAATTTCTCTGGCTACAATTTCCTGTATAATGTTTAATGAAAGTGGTGAGCATGGGCATCTTTGTCTCAGAGGAAAATCTTTCAGCTATTTCACTGTTGAGTGTGATGTCATCTGTGGGCTTGTCACATATGGCTTTTATTGAGGTATGCCTCCTTTATGCCCAGTTTGTTGAGAGTTCTTATCATAAAATAATGTTGAATTTTGTCCCTTTTTCTTATATCTGTTGAGATGATCATATGATCTTTATTCTTTATTAGTGTGGTATATGAAATTAATTGATTTGAGGTTGTTGAACCATCTTTCTATCCCTGGAATATATCCCATTTGATCATGATGTATGATCCTTTTAATATATCATGAAACTAGTTTGCTAATATTTTGTTGAGGATTTTTGCATGTATGTTAATCAGGGATTGGCACAATTTTAAATATTGGCACAATTTTCTTGTTGTGTTCTTGTCTGACTTTGGGATCAGGATAATATTGACGTTATATAATGAGTTTGGAAGGATTTCCTCCTCTTCTATTTTTTGGAAGAATATGAGAAGTATTGGTATTATTTATTCTTTAAATATTTGGTAGAATTCAACAAGGAAGCCTGGAGTTTTTAATTTGATTTGATCCTAGATTTTTCTTTGTTTAGAGGGTTTGATTACTGATTCAGTTTCCTTCCTAGTAATTAGTCTCTTCAGATTTTCTATTTCTTCATGGTTCAGTCATGGTGGATTGCATGTTTCTAGAAACTTATAGATTATATTACTTCTAGGTTCTCTCCAGTTTGTTGGCTTATAATTATAATCTGAACCTTTGTGTTTCTGTGGTATCAGTTATAATATCTCATCTTTCATTTCTAATTTTATATTTGCGTCCTCTCTCTTTTTTTCCTGGTAAGTCTAGTTAGCGGTTTGTCTATTTGTTCATTTTCAAACACCAAGTTTGTAGTTTGTTAATCTTTTCTATTATGTTTTAAATCTCTATTCCATTTATTCCCACTTTGATCATTGTTATTTTCTTCCCTCTGTTAGCTTTGGTCTCAGTTTGTTCTTCTGTTTTTAGTTTCTTTAGGTTGTTTAGTTTCATTAGGTTGTTTACATTTGACAATTTCAAGGATGTTTTCGGTTGTCCTAACTGGTAGGGGAAGAGAGAAAGGTGTTACTTTCATCTAGTTGGTGTAGGCCAGGGATGGTGCTAAACATTTTACACTCACAGGATGCCTCCCACACACACCCTCAACACACACTTCCCCCTGTACACACGTACAAGAATGAATGACTGGGACAATATGTCATGTCAAGGTTGAGAATATGTGCTATTAAATGCAGTGGAAATGAAAATTAAGATTATTCCAATTAGACCTGGGACTTCCCTGGGGATTCAGTGGTTAAGAGTCCACATCTCCATTGTGGGGAGCATGGGTTTGATCCCTGGTCAGGGAACTAAGATCCCATATGCTATGCAGCACAGTCAAAATGAATTATCAAAAAAATGCAACTAGGCCAAAATGTTTGTAGCTAAACATGGTTGGGGACAAGATGGACTAAAAGGGGAGAACTGGCAAGGTCTAAGAGGCAGTAGTGCTCTCGGAGATCTTAAAATCTCATTGAGGAAAGAAGACTCACACATGAAAATAATTTATGGAACAAAATCAAGGCATCTTATACTTGAAGTCAGATGATAATTCTTCCAGATCTGCTGTTGACTTATCATATTGATGATGGGCAAGTCACTTACTCGTCCTAGTCTGCTAAACTTAGCACTTAAAATGGAATAGATAGTTCTGAAGACAGATCCAACGCTAGCATTTCATTTTTAACTATAGTCACTAGTATAATAAACATAGACTTTTGACACTAGTATCCCAGGCAAGTTCTTTCACATATTAGGCAGGAGGATTTCGATAGGACTTTGAGCCTCAGTTTCATTGCCTGTAACTGGGGGAAATAATCAATAACTTGCAGCAGAGAACCTGGCCTATAGATGCTATCATACTATGGTCCATGGAGCATATTTTCATCTTTTTCATGGTTGTGCATCTGGGTGAAGGCATGCTTCCATAGACTGATCAGGGACAGCAACAACAACAAAGGGCCATGTCCTTTCTGGGGTGAGTGCGTACAGTTTCCCAGTAAGCCTTAGTGCGCTCCAAACCCTATTCTGACCGTGCATCGTGGCTAAGTCATTGCCCTTCTGAAAACTTGGCCACCCCACCTGAGAGGTGGAAGAACTATCGCCTTAAAAGAACAATAGTGTATTTCTAATGTTTCTATTTAAATCTATTTTCTCTATTTCCTAGTGCCCCTGAAAGTCTTCCAGGGTATTCTCACTTCTCCATCTGTAGGTTCAAACAGCAATAATAAATCTTGTCTTCAAGTCAGCTAAGAACTCTCCTTATTTGTACTATTGTAGGAAATAGGTAAAAAGATAATTAAATTTAAAACCTAGTGTTAAAAAAAAATGAGCTGATTCAGAGATTAAAAATAGAGTTGGAGGGAGTTCCCTGGTGGCCTCGTGGGTAGGATCGGGCCCAGTTCAGTCCTTGGTCAGGGAACCCAGCAAGCCACATAGCATGGCAAAATAAATGAATAAATAAATAATTGGAGAATACAGTCTCTGTCTCAGTCGAGATAGGGAGTGCAGTTTGGGGGAGAATCATGTGGAAAGAAAAAAGCAAAAGATTATGGGTGATAGCTATGGTTTTTGTGACGTACTGAAATTTAAAATTCAGTAGAGAATAAGGAGTTCCAAGATATATTAGTCTGGAATATGAATGGAAGGTTTTCTCAAAAACTTTTCAGTTTTTAGCAGAATGCAATAAAGCTTTAATGAGAAATTTTAAATCTCAATGTAAAGGAATTTAGGAGGGATCGAAGAAAAGACTGAGTTTCTTGTCCAAATGGATGCAGGACCAAGTAGACAGAATATGTGCAAGATAAGAGTTCCAGACAGTTAGGACTATGAAGAAATAAGTCTTTGAGGAATTCTTGAAATTATAGAAAGGAGTCTATATCTTCAGAGGCCAGAAATTGGGGTTTAAGTCAGGTTTACTTGGATTTCTTAGGAAGGAGACCCACCTGACTAAAAGCCCTACATAAGTCATTACCATTTAACAACTCTGGGTCTCAGTTTTCTTACATCTTAAATGATGAGATTGCAACCTGAAATACCTAACACCTACTTCATAATGATGAGAAATTAAAATGATAATGGCGGGCTTCCCAGGTGGCACTTGCGGTAAAGAACCCGCCTGCCAGTGCAGGAGACATACAGGATGCAGGTTCGATCCCTGGGTCAGGAAGAACCGCTGGACGAGGGCATGGCAGTCCACTCCAGTACTCTTGCCTGAAGAATCCCATGGACGGAGGAGCCTGGCGGGCTATGGCCCATGGGGCTGCAAAGAGTGGGAGACAACTGAATCAACTTAACACGCACACGCACACAACCACAGCCCAGGCATACAGAAGGGGAGTCCAGCAGCCATTAAGGATCTGGACTCAGACTGAAGTAATGGAGAAGACTTAAGCAATGACTATTCAGGAGGGACATGGGAATGCTAAAGGGAGACTGATAATTTCAGACCTAGATGGAGTGTTTGGATACATTACTATTGAAAAAATTGGTACTACAAGAGATAAACTAGATATTGGAGAGATATTTTTGTGTAAAGAAAGAAGTCTCAATTGAACTTTAACATGTAACAATAGGTACCAAATAGCAGTGCTCTGGAGAAACATGTGTTTTACTAACATAAATGTAGGAAGAAAAAAATTCTGCTGGTTCCCCCATTTATCTAACCCATTAGGTCAAATTCCTTTTTAAACTTCCAGTTTCATAGGGGTCTGCTGATAGTAAGCTTACACACGAAATCCATTTCTTCTTGAATTGTGCCACAAATAATAAAGCTGTAATACAAATTCTTTAGCAGTAAAACTTACTTGATGTGTATATGGCTGAAAAAGTTTTAACGATCACAGATACAGTGTCAGAAGCTCTGAATATTAACTTACTTATGAATAAAATAGAAAAGTATTTTTAAGTAAAATATTCACATATAAAAACTAATAATTGTTAAAAAATTATGTACTAGAGCTCCTTAGTTGATTTGTCAGACAGTTCAGTTGCTCAGTCAGTTCAGTCACTCAGTCAAGTCCAACTGTGTGACCCCATGGACTGCAGCACACCAGGCTTCCCTGTCCATCACCAACTTCCAGAGCTTGCTCAAACTCATGTCCACTGAGTTGGTGATACCATTCAACCATCTCTTCCTTTGTCATCCCCTTCTCCTGCCCTCAATCTTTCCCAGCATCAGGGTCCTTTCCAATGAGTCACTTCTTTGCAGAAGGTGGCCAAAGTATTGGAACTTCAGATTCAGCTTCAGTCCTTCCAATGAATATTCAAAACGGATTCCCTTTAGGATGGACTGGGTGTACCTCCTTGCAGTTCAAGGGACTCTCAAGAGTCTTCTCCAACACCACAGTTCAAAAGCATCAATTCTTTGGTGCTCAGCTTTCTTTATGGTCCAACTCACATCCATACATGACTACTGGAAAAACCATAGCCTTGACTGGATAGACCTTTGTCAGCAAAGTAATGTCTCTGCTTTTTATTACATGGTATATATTTGAGATAGTTTTTCTTCCAAGGAGCAAGTGTCTTTTAATTTCATGGCTGCAATAACCATCTGAGGTGATTTTGGAGCCCAAGAAAATAAAGTCTGTCACTATTTCCATTGTTTCTCCATGTATTTGCCATGAAGTGATGGGACCAGATGCCATGATCTTAGTTTTTTGAATATTGAGTTTTAAGCCAGCTTTTTCATTCTCCTCTTTCACTTTCTGCCATGAAGTATGGTGCCATCTGCATATCTGAGGTTATTGATATTTCCCCCTGCAATCTTGATTCCAGCTTGTGCTTCATTCAGTCCAGCATTTCACATGATATACTCTGCATATAAGTTAATAAGCAAGGTGACAATATACAAACTTAACGTACTCCATTCCAATTTGGAACCAGTCCATTGTTCCTTATCTGTTCTTAAAGAGAAATAATAGTTCTGGTTTTATATATGTATATATGTATGCATATATGTATTTCTAACATCTCATGTTAAAATAAATGGATTTAATTTTTAAAACCTAAAATAAAAGTTTTACTAAATAATTGTGTAGAAATCCAAAATTATTAAGCCAGTGATTATTTCTTTGCAATATGACTCTTCATTTTCCACACACAATATCTTAGTTAACTAAGCATCCCTAACATAGTCTTTTAAGTGTGCCGTTCAGTAGCAATAAGTACATTCACATTGTTGTGCCCCTAATCTCCAGGGCACTTTTCATCTGGCAAAACTGAACCCTAATTGTTCCATGTCCAGTTCTAACTGTTGCTTCCTGACCTGCATACAGGTTTCTCAGGAGAGTGGTAAGGTGATCTGGTATTCCCATCTCTTGAAGAATTTTCCACAGTTTGTTGTGATCCACACAGTCAAAGGCTTTGGCATAGTCAATAAAGCAGAAGTAGATGTATTTCTGGAACTCTCTTGCTTTTTCTATAATCCAACGGATGTTGGCAATTTGATCTCTGGTTCCTCTGCCTTTTCTAAATCCAGTTTGAACATCTGGAAGTTCTCGGTTCATATACTGTTGAAGCCTAAGCTTGGAGAATTTTGCACATTACCTTGCTTGTATGTGAGATGAGTGCAACTGTGCAGTAGTTTGGACATTCTTTGGCATTGCCTTTCTTTGGGATTGGAATGAAAACTGACCTTTTCCAGTCCTATGGCCACTGCTGAGTTTTCCACATTTGCTGGCATATTGCGTGCAGCACTTTGACAGCATCATCTTTTAGGATTTGAAATAGCTTAACTGGAATTCCATCACCTCCACTAGCTTTGTTCATAGTGATGCTTCCCAAGGCCCGCTTGACTTCACATTCCAGGATGTCTGGCTCTAGGTGATTGATCATACCATCATGGTTATCTGGGTCATGAAGATCTTTTTTGTATAATTCTTCTGTGTATTCTTGCCACTTCTTAATATCTTCTGCTTCTGTTAGGTACATACCATTTCTTTCCTTTATCGTGACCATCTTTGCATGAAATGCTCCCTTGGTATCTCTGATTTTCTTGAAGAGATCTCTAGTCTTTCCCAGTCTATTGTTTTCCTCTATTTCTTTGCATTGATCACTGAGGAAGGCTTTCTTATCTCTCCTTGCTATTCTTTGGAACTCTGCATCCAGATGGGTATACCTTTCCTTTACTCCTTTGCCTTTAGCTTCTCTTCATTTCTCAGCTATTTGTAAGGCGTCCTCAGACAACCATTTTGCCTTCTTGTATTTCTTTTTCCTGGGCATGGTTTAGATCACTGCCTCCTGTACAATGTCACAAAGTTCCCTTCATATTCTTCAGGCACTCTGTCTATCAGATCTAATCTCTTGAACCTATTTGTCACTTCAGCTGTACAATCATAAGGAATTTGATTTAGCTCATACCTGAAAGCTCTAGTGATTTTGCCTCCTTTCTTCTATTTAAGTCTGAATTTTGCCTAAGTTGATTAGCATATAGCATGTCTATTTATTTCCTGGATTTTTTGTTTCATGTACATACTATTCAGTAATAAAATGTGCTGTGTTGAATATTGTGACATTTATGTACTGTCCCCTCTGTGAGATTTTAAGGAGCTAAATAAGACAGTTACAAGTTTAGGTTTCCTAGGACACCCTCTGAGATTCCTCTAGGTTCCACCTGAGATAAAGTCTTAGTTTGCACAGAACATAGCTCAATTAACATAGAAAAGTTCTTCCTCCACTCAAGAATTCTTAGGAAAAAGTGGCTGTAGAGAAGTTAGCTGTGATTACCCTATCAAACAGAGAAACCGATCTTTTTTTTTTTTTGGATAATCACTGGAGAAACTAAACCATCATCATATTAATGTCTTCTCTGAGGACCTCAGAAATATTTTTATAGGCAGACATAGAGGAATCAAGTTTCTTTTCCCCATATGCTACTTAATCCATTAGGCATTTCTCCCCTGCTCATGTGCCCGATTCACCTCATTTCATGTTGGCCAAAGGAGAAGGGGGTTGCAGAGGATGAGATGGTTAGATAGCATCACTGAGTCGATGGACATGAGGCTGAACAAAATCCGAGAGACACTGAAAGACAGGGAAACCTGGTGTGCTGTAATCCATGGGGTCACAAAGGGTAGGACATGACAAAGCAACTGAACTCCAATAACAAATGTTGGATATTGACTGCAGGGAGACTAGATGTCATGAAATTATTTCATGAAGGATTAAGCTGGGATCTTCTCCCTCAGGGTTCCAAAAACTGTCTCAGAAGCCTAGAGAAGTGTGGGGCAAATTCCAGGTCAAATTAAGAATGAGTTATTATAAAAGGTTTTGCCTATAGCCTAAAAAAGATGATCTCATTTCAACATTCTAGTCAATCTTTATTGTGTCATTATCAGTGACATTTTAATAACTTATGCCATTTTGTGAAGTTATTGCATGTATTTTTTAAAGCTGTATTGAATTACTGTATTCATTTACTCTAAAATTCACACTCTTGAAGTATACGACTTAGAGATTTTTGCAAATTCAGAATTGAACAACAACCATCACCACTATCTATTTTAAAACATTTATATCAACTTCCTCCTCCTTCAAAAAAAAAAAATCCCTGGAAACATTAGCCTACCCCATTACACCATTCCTCCATTTTGGTATTGAGAAGCTTTTGTTTTTTTATCTCTCTATCTGAGAACTATCTAATTTTGCATGAGAAACCACAACAGCCATTAATGTTGCTTCTATTTGTGATTTAGGAACAGTGGCTCCATCTTAATGGCTGCCCCAATGCACACTCTGAAGATACTGTGTATTCTCTTAATAAGTAGTGGATGTGCCAGAATATCTCCTTATACTTATTAAGGAAAATAAGCATTTGAGTAAAAGCAGTCACACTATGTGAACTGAATACCTTCCAGGGTTATGGTTGCTTGGGTTAAGAGTGTAGGCTCTGTTTTGAGATAGTTTCTTTCATTCTAACTTGCAGTATTTGCCGATGCCAAGGAGGAGGCCTGCTCTACACAGTATTGATTTCAAAAGAAAATTTTAAGTTAGTTTAAGAATGCTCTCCCCCCACGTTAATATCTTGACTAGGATCGTATCATTAAAAGGAAACTCAAAGAATTATCTCATTTAACTTTCTGTCTTCTAAAAGGGGAATTTTTAAGCCTTGTCCATCACAACAAATAAATGTAAATACCGTGGTAGCTCAGTCAGTAAAGAATCTGCCTGCAGTGTAGGAGACTGGGTGTGATTCCTGGGCCGGGAAGATACCCTGGAGAAGGAAATGGCAACCCACTCCAGTATTTTTGCCTGGAAAATCCTATTGACAGAGGAGCCTGGTGGGCTATAGTCCATGGTGTCGCAAGAGTTGGACATGACTTAGTGACTAGACCACCACCAAAATCTTGATATCTTGTAAAGAGTCTTTTCAACAAGTTCTCTCTCTTTTTTATTTACTTCCATTTTCACTGGCTTATATACTTGCTCTCCACCATCTTATCCAAAGTTACTTTAGTTAGAAGCAATAGAAACCTATTTAAACTAACTCACATGTAAATAGTTTCTTTCTGTATGTCTGTTTCCTTCTTGTCTCTCTCTACCTCACACTATTTGCCGCTCTGTGAACATAATTTAAAAGGACTACCCCATAGCTGCCAATTTTAAATATCCTGAGTTCAGATACTAAAAGAATCTAAATGATACCTTTGAATAGTAATTCCGAACTCTTTCAAGATAGAGAACATGGTGGCCCAGCTTGCTCAGGTTTTCTCTCCTGACCCAGACAGATTTGGTCAGAGGATCAGGACAAGCAGTTGTCAGAGAGAATGGGGTTGAGTTGTTGATCCAAAAACTCATTCTCAGCTTTATTCTTCAGAATAGTAGCCCAAACTTTATTTCTCTAAACAATTTCAAAAAATCAGCCCCATCAGTGTCAATCCTTTCAAGTACCTAAGAGTGTGGGCTTCTGCAAAAAAAAAAAAAAAGTGGTGGGATGGGAAAGAGTTGTTAGTAGTTTTCTTTGGGGGTGTGGTGGTGGAGTAGAGGAACATTTCAAGAGCCTGCAGATTGTGATGAAGCTTATCCCAGGGCCATCGACTGAGGTCTGCTATCTCATAGAATTACTGATGGACATATCAGTTCCATCCACTTCTGCAGCCTGACAGTTCACAAAAAAAGTCACTGCCATTAGTCTCTTTCAGAGAAGTCCAAATAATGTAATATCATTTCACAGTTATTAGCCTTTTCTAAGTTATTGCACTTTGCTCAGTCCTGGCAAGAAGCCCATGTCCTGGAGCAGAACTCAACTTTTAAACACTGTAGTGATTGTCCTATTTTAAATAATGGATTTGCCAATGAAGACAAAGGGATTTTATGACCCTTAAAGAATCATTCACTTATCTATTTTAAATGTTAAAGGTTTAATGCTCTGGGTTGATTAAATCAATGCCAGGGCAGTGATTTCCCTGCAGGTGTCAGAAGAAATAGTCAAACCACATTTTTGTCTTTTGAGCTCTATCGTTTATGAAGCTCCAAAAATTCAAAGAGAAAATTTCAGTATAATAGAAGATTATTGCTGTGGAAATTACTTGAGGGGAGAGAGGATATGTTTGTGAGGCATGGAAGGAACCTGTAATGTACAGTAAAAGGATAACATCTGTTATTCTAAAATCTTCTTGTGTCTTCTAATGATGTTAGGTCTCTTGTCAAGGGCCTAACTCATCTAACCCTAGATATAATTAGATCTAATTTTTAGATATAATTAGATATAACCCTAATTAGATCTAATTATATCTGAGTAATATTGGGAAAAGTCACTAACCCTTCCCTACTCTTTATTCTTGACTCTCAAAGGATATTTGACTATACAGAGGGATAGTGGAATACTATAGCCAGAATACTGGAGTGGGTAGCCTTTCCCTTCTCCAGGGGATCTTCCCAACCCAGGGATTGAACCCAGGTCTCCCACGTTGCAGGCAGATTCTTTACCAGCCGAGCCACCAGGAAAGCCCATACAGAGGTACCAAATATTAAAAATCACATTGATATATTTCAAGAAAGGCATGGTGAGCACCTAGAGATGGCAATCTTACTTCTCGTAAAAAATGTATCATCACAACCTAGAAAAGTCAGCCTAAGATACCTCTGACTCACAGCCTCTATCTACAGCTGACTGAGCACTGAGGTCCACCCCTGAACTAACCTAAGTCCATCACATGCTTTCTCTTGGGAAAGGGGAATTAACAACACAGGGATGGATGTGCTTCCTCTAGGACAGCCAAAATGGAAAGTCACATTGATGGCAAGGGTTTTCGGCAGTGCCTTCAGGGATAGCTATGTACATGTGGATGAGTGGACAGAAAAGTTGTCTTCTTAGAGGAAAGGATTAAGCAGATGTCTAACAGGGGTCCCCAACCTGCTGTTAGATCTAATGCCTGATGATCTGAGGTGGAGCTGATGTAATAATAAAAATAAAGTGAACAGTAACTGTAATGTGCTTGAATCATCCCGAAACCATCCCCCCTACCGGAGTCTGTGGAAAAATTGACTTCCACAAATTTGGTCCCTAGAACCAAAACCAACCTTTTTGGTCTAGAAGATATGCATATTAAAGGAAAGGAAAAAAGGGGGAGAAAATTCCTGGGTTCTTGACAGCTGTCCTCATGAGGTGTGTATGTCTGTCTCTACTAAGTCACTCCAGCTGTGTCCGACTCTTTGCCGCCCCATGGACTGTAGTCTGCCAGGCTCTTCTATCAATGGGATTCTCCAAGCAAGCATACTGGAGTGGGTTGCCATGCCCTCCTCCAGGGGATCTTCCTGACCCAGGGATTGAACTTGTGTCTTCTGCATTGCACGCAAATTCCTTACTGCTGAGCTATAGGGGAAGCCCCACCTTAAATTTTCTGAGATACCCAGGATCAGATCCTTACAATAGAGCTCACTATATTAAGTTAGCTTGAGTCAGTTTCTAGTTCTCACTGCTATTAGCTTGAACACTCTTATCTCTACATCTTGATTAAGACACATGTTAACTAGAGAGTCATTAGAACAAAAGGAGAACAGAGATGTACTACTATCGGCCAAGTCAAGTCACACCATTGAGAATAACTACAAACAGAACTGGTAATCCGAGTCAAAGGATTTTCACTGATACTGCAAAATTTAACCTTCATGCCATTCTAAATAAGCAAAACTCATTTTGCAGATAAGGAAAAGGAAGCTCAGAAAGTTATTTAAACTTCTCCAAAATTGCATAAATTATATATGACAGAAACACAGCTTGACTGAAGTCTTCTTTCACATTCCTGCATTTTCCATGGCATATTATCCCCAGGTAAATTCAATAACCAAATGCCAGTTGCAGAAAAGCAATTCCTGGTTTCTTATTAGCTATAAGTGTTAACCAAGGCCTCCAGCAATCTCCTGATTGTTCCCAGCTGAACCAATCACTAGCCTAGATGGATCCAGGTGGTCACTTGTTCTCTCTGTCTCAGTCCTCAGCTGTAAAACACAGGCAAGACGGCGGTGAAGATGAGAGATGAGTAAAAAGGGCCCAGTGCTGTATCTGGAATTTGCCCAGTATACCCGCATTACAGTGGAGAAACAGCCTTTTCAGTAAATGGAGCAAAGGGGAGGTGTATCCAGTAGCATCTGCCTTCTGCTCTTCAACCCTGAAATGCCTTGCAGTAGCAAGACCAGGTAAGTGCTTACAGACTTCGGAAAGGTCTACCTTTCTACCTAATGAGCTGGTTTTATGCCTCCCCAAACTCAGCAATTATTTATCTTACCTTAGAGGTCTTATCTGGAGAAGGCAATGGCACCCCACTCCAGTACTCTTGCCTGGAAAATCCCATGGATGGAGGAGCCTGGTAGGCTGTAGTCCATGGAGTCGCTAAGAGTTGGATACGACTGAGCGACTTCCCTTTCACTTTTCGCTTTCATGCATTGGAGAAGGAAATGGCAACCCACTCCAGTGTTCTTGCCTGGAGAATCCCAGGGACGGGGGAGCCTGGTGGGCTGCCATCTATGGGGTAGCACAGAGTCAGACACGACTGAAGCGACTTAGCAGCAGCAGCAGCAGCAGCAGAGGTCTTATCTTAGTAATGTTTCTTTTTGAGTCCTGGCTGATAAATGACATAGATTCCCAGTTTCTGCTTTGGCTTATTGTACATGGCTTGGCTTTGGTGTGTGTCCCTGTCCCAGTTGAATTTTTGTCATGAAAGACCAACCAGGGCTCTAATCTGACCTCTCCAAATTCTTCACTGGGTATTTTTTACTGACTTAGCTCTTTGAAAGTCACTTTCATGTGCATATTTCATGTTCCTACTCCATTATTACCTTTCTCAAAGCACCTTCTAATCTTTATTTTACTTTGTGAAGTCATATTCTGATCACTTTCAATCTCACCCAAGCCATGTAGGTATCATGGATATTTGTCTTGACATTTTTAGACATTTTCCCTTTTATCTCCCTAAATACTGTTATGAGCAAACTTATACCAGGAAAGCATTCCAAACCGGCCTCTTGTTTAGTCTTTTTTTTTCCCTCTTCCTTTCTACAAACTGCTTTGTCATTTTTTTGTTTTTTTGTAGCAGAAACTATTACCAATTTGTCAGTCACCTTCATTTAATTTCTTATGTCTCTCACTGTAGAACATTTGAAGTACTTTGTGTAAGAAACCCTAGATAAGTTGAATAGCCTGACCATCAGGGCTGAGGCATGTGTATGTGGGAAGGTTCTCAATCTCTTCTAATCTCGTTTATTTCCCCAAACCCTGTGAAATAACTAATGAACATCAGGAAAGAGTCAGTAAAATCTACTTTATATAATCTCTTGATTTCTTATTAAGGTTGCATTATCCCCTCCCAAGAAGAAAAAGTAGGGTTGTAGCATCATATTTTTGGAAAAATAAATCAGAGGTTTCCAGAGTTTTGTTCTGAAAGCAATAGAACGATCTGCTCAGTTCTCTTATCTCTGCTGCCTCTCACCAACACAATGGACCTGAGAAAAGCTTCCCACTAGTTGAGTTTGCATTGGAGATGCCAGTTACTTGGACCTTGAGCCCAACTTGGGAACAAATCCCAGATGCCTTTAAAAAAAAAAAAAAGGAATTAAATGTCAACTTGTATTAAATCTTTGTGGGAGTCTCAACCTTGATGTTAAAGGTCATACTTCTCTTGTTTGGGGAGAAAAATATGCCACTGAAAACATCTTTAAAAAAAAAAAAAGCCAAGCTGAGAGCCTGTACTAGAATGCAGAGGTCATCAGTGTATGAGGGACTGAAGGTCTGTCTGTGGTGACTGAGTGGAACATAAATTATTTAGATTTTTTAGATTTGTTTCTTCTGTCTTTCAGCCACCATGGGCAGGGCCAAAGGAACAAGGGGGGCAGTATGTACACATCTGGAAAAATGTGGCAGGTCAAGGTAGAAGAGAGGTCTAGCTCTGTACCCCTTTGACTGGGGTCAGTGGACCCCAGGATCAGTGATATTTGATAACCAATCAGAAAGGTTGAAGATTCCCATTTCTGCATTTAAATTCCTACATATTACACCTGGGTCTTTAGTAAATTCATTAATCACTGTATCCTGGTTTCAGCCATGCTTATGGGAAAAGGATGCTTGGATGAAATGAAGCCTCTTGGAGGCTGGAGGTCCAGCAGGCAGAGAGAGGCAGTCTCCCAGGGGAAGAGTGCACAGAGCCATGGGTCACAGGAGACAGGATGGATTTGAGCAGCACGTACTATCATTCCTAGAGGATTTGTGGAACTGCTTGCAAGGAACTCGGGAGAAAATCTGCTAGATTTTCTACAGCTGCACAGGATGGGGTTCAGACTGTTAGTCAACTCTTGGAAAAATGTACTTAATGCTGGAGACACGAGGGCTTTTAGATCGTACTCACTAAGTCCTTTTTATTTGTACGGCAGTGGGTTTCTTTAGCCGATATGACTCTTTAGAGATCTGATATATGGAGATATATTACTCTTCCTTCTTTACCCTCTTGATAATTCTGTGTATCTGCTGTCTCACCTCTAACAGGATTTTTATCTGTCTGTGTTTCCACTATGCATGTGTGGATTCACAGTCCAGCCAGGTGACTCCCTCAAGGAGAAATCCAAAGGAGAGACAGAGGAGTAGAAAAAAACCAAGGAAAGTAAAGGAGGAGAGAGATGGAGGATGGGAAGATGAAGGAAAGTAGTAGGTTAAACTGTTGCTGAGGCTGGTTTATGCAGCACTGAACACTCCTAGCATCTTTGGAGTTGAGACAAGCCATCAGCATCACCTAATTTAATTCACTGTAACCAACGGTCACATGACAGTGATGTGGTCTTAAAAGACAACTTTTCTATTGGGCTGCTTCATTATTCAGAACCAGTGGGGACTGATTCAAAATGTCACTCCAAAGAGTCATGTCACTCTTAGATAAAGGACACACGCAGAGATGGATGTGGTGAGATATGCCTTTACTTTCCAGGTCTAAGCACAGTCACTGAGTCATGCACAGCCACTTCGTCCCAACTCCATTGCTCCACCATCTAACAATTAGCTAATATGTACTGAACACTTAACTAAACACCCAGCCTTGGGCTCCATGCTTCACCTATGTCACCTCGTCCCACCTACAACCACTGAGGGAGAGTGTGCTATAGTTATTTGTATTTTAAATGAGAAAATCAAGGCTTAGAGAGATTCTGAAACTTTGTTCCAAATAATATGTTAAAGAATGAAGACTCACAGCCAACCTGTACTACTAACCCTGGGCTCTACGCTTTCTTTTTCCTGCCATGCTATCTGCTTCCCCAGCTACAATGATCTCTTACCTTCCTCTTTCTCTTAATTCCCTTGCATATGCTTTACTCACCTCAGCTGGGCTCTAATTTTCTACATCGCTGCCTTGAGTGCCTGAAGCAGAGCACATTATGCACATCTGAACTTTATCCCGCTGATTGATAAGGGGGTTGGCCAAAAGGATCACTCAAGTTTTTCCATATGATCTTACAGAACCATTTGGCCACCCCAGTATTTTCTCTCTAAAGAGTTTCTGGGTGGCATCAGCAGGCATCTGCCCACCTTTCATCTCTCATCAGTGGTGATGTGCTCAGAGAAGGAATAAACCTCGTTAATAGATTCAAAATCTGGAAGCCTAAGGACGTTGTCAGAACTCCTCCCCAGTACAGTGGTTCTTCAGATGGAGCAGTTTATTTAAATCCTTTGGGCATCTATTTCTTCGTCCATAAAATGAAGCAGACACTGCCTACCACAGTAAACTGCCCTGGGGAACCAAGGAGATAGAGCAAGAAAAGTGGTTTGTAGGCATATGCCTGATGTGAAAGTATGGGCTCTAGAAATTTTAGCTGTTATTATTATTGTATTGTTAATTAGAGAAGGTTTTTAATCTCCATTTAGCAGAAGAAGAAACTAAGATCCAGAAATGAGGTTTCTTGCCTCAAATGGTACAGTCTCTTGGGCAGAAATACTTTCATCCACTGAGCATTCCCTGCACATCTACTGGGTGTCAGGTGCTCAGGTATATGCTAGGGATACTCAGATTAATATGCACAACATGAACTTATATTGCATTCCCTTTTTCTGGTGTGGCACATTTCTCTAAGTATGCATGAATACTCTCAAAGGGGAAAATGCTGAGGATCCTAGAGAAGAGTTGTCCTCTCAAGGTCAAATGTAGACGGTGCGTACGGAGTACTAACTCAGACACCCTGACGCCTAAGCTGCTACCCATTTCATCCCACTAAGCTGCCTTCAGCTGAATGTAATTAGGAAAGTATATCTTTGGAAAACTAATACCCCTTATACAATGTATTCTAACATCAACTATAAATTATTCTGTCCATCAGTGCAGGAAATTGGGTGTTGACTGTGTTTAAGTTAGAAATAAGAATTGATATAAATTCTACTTGAGAATATCATTTAGGCCTCCCTTAAAAATAAGTCTTAGGCCAAGAGTTTAGAAAACTTGGTTATAGTTCAGTTTGCTCCTAGTTACACTGCTGCCTGAGCTGAATGAACAGGTTTTTGTTTTTTTTTTTTCCGGTACAAGTGGGATGTATGTGCATGTGGGGAGGGGCTGGTTGGGGAGGTGCGTGTTAAGTCTCTTCCGTCGTGTCTGACTCTTTGAGACCCTATGGACCCTCACCCACCTGGCTCCTCTGTCCATGGGATTCTCCAGGCAAGAAGACTGGAGTGGGTTGCTGTGCCCTCCTCCAGGGGATCTTCCTAACCCAGGGATCAAACCGGAGTCTCTTGTCTCCTTCATTGGCAGGCGGGTTCTTTACCACTAGCACCACCTGGGAAGATGGGTTGGAGAGAGAGGGGGTGGAAATTAAGCCAGGATGTTTATAAGCTGCCTTTCCTGCTAGCACTGTCTTTATACTTTATTAATTTTTATTTTATTCTTAGTTCTTGGAGGTATCACCACTGAATAGGGAATTTTTATACCTAAGGAACACATGAGGACTCATCTATATCCACTGGGAATATACTGGTTCTTAGGCTGCCCAGGTGTTACACAGGGGGTCCCAGTTCTGAGGAAATGGGCAGAATGAGTGGCTTCAGGAGTAAATCAGCAGAGAGGAGCCCTTCTGTCTCTTGTCACCACTTCTTCTTCTGGTTCTGTGGCTCTCTTCCTGGTGGGACTTGACACGAGATGACGAGCAGAGACAGAGTTGAGGACGATGACCCTAGGTAATACGAGGTTGAAAGAGAAAGGAAGAGAAGTGGAAATGTGACACTTTGCTATTTCAGTGGTGAGATCCACAGTAATGCTAAGAGTGGCTCCCACATTGAGTGCCTACCCTATGCCAAGCATTGTTCAGAAGTTATTTCTCACACTTGCAACAAGTAAAGTATGATATCTGCATTTTAGTGATGAGGAAGTGGAGACTCAGAGAGGTTAAGTAACTTACCCAAGGTTAAACAGTATATGTCAGGGCTTATATTTAAATTCATATCTGTCCCTAAAATCTATACAGTTCACACATGCTATGTTGGGGAATGGTTATGAAAGGATATAGAAAGTCGATATTTTTATCAGTTACTGCCTGTATTCAAAACTCAAAAAAAACTTATTTCCTCCTCTGTAAAACAAAGAGATTTAGGTTCCATCTAGAAGCATAATTTTAGGCAAACCAAAGCTTCACAACCCTTTGACATCTGCCTTGGCAAAGAACACGTTATAATGTTCCAAAAGAAACCTCATCTAATTCTCAGTAAATAAAATCTTTGGATAAACAGAATAAATAAGATAAGCACAAGAGCCATGCAAGATTCTGCAAGTGCAGATAAACAACTATAAGTAGAAAAGTAAATTTCAATTTCTTGAGATTTATGAAGCCTAAGAACTAAAATAGAGATAGATCTTTGGATGTAGTGGCCTGACAATAAATCACAGTGAGGAATGGTTGGGAGAGATTTTTTTAAGGTCATTATTCTAATGCATCTACTTCACCTTCATGCCCCCAAGTCATCTTCCAGGCTCTGCTTAAACATGGTCAGCAATGTGGAACACACCATTTATGGAAAATTCTTGCGTTGAGCTCAACTCACTGCCATGATAAATCATAGACAATAGAGTGCCTAAATAATTCATTTTAGTTGAGCAGTGTTATTCATTTGGCACCATCTCTGGACTCCTAACAAACTGAAATAAAGAAGGGAAAAGTCTCAAACATTTCAGTGGAATAATTAATGCAAGTGCAAATGTGATATTAGTTTCTGTATACATTTACCTTGTAAAATTAATTACAATTGTAATGTCAAAGCTTGGCATCCAAAGAAAGGGAAAAAAAGTCTCTTGACAATTTTTTTGTTTTTCCAATAGGATCCAGGCAAAATACTTAGGGTTAGTGTTTTCATAAAATTTAGAATCAAAAGTATTTTTTAGGCTCTAGCTTTTTTATAAAAAAGCCACCTTTTCTTCGATGTATTGGTTTGGCGGAAAGAGGGCATTATCTATAATCAAATGACTAAACGTACTTGGACAATGTAGAAGGAATGTATTTCCTGAATGTTATACATTGAATGGAGCCCCCTCAAAATTCACATGTTTAAGTCTTATCCACAATGTGACTATGTTTGGAAATAGGACCTTTAGAAATGCTGCTGCTGCTGCTAAGTCACTTCAATCATGTCCAACTCTGTGTGACCCCATAGATGGCAGCCCACCAGGCTCCCCCATCCCTGGGATTCCTCAGGCAAGAACACTGGAGTGGGTTGCCATTTCCTTTTCCAATGCATGAAAGTGAAAAGTGAAAGTGAAGTTGCTCAGTCGTGTCCGACTCTTAGTGACCCCATGACTGCAGCCTACCAGGCTCTTCCGTCCATGGGATTTTCAAGCAAGAGTACCGGAGTGGGTTGCCATTGCCTTCTCTGCTTTAGAAAATAGTTAAAAGCTAAATGTGGTCATAGGATGGAGCTCTGATCTGATGAGATTAGTGTATTTATAAGAAGAGCTATCAGGACGCTTAGTTTCATTCCTACTCCCCCACCCCCCAAACACACACTCCCTGAAGAAAGCCCACATGAGTACCCAGTGAGAAGGTAGCCATCTCTAGGCCAGGAAGAAAGCCCTCAGGAAAAACTGAGTGCTGCCAAACCTCGATCCTGGACTTCCCAGGACCATGAACCATGAACAGATTAATTTCTGTTGTTGAAGCCAGGCAGGTTGTGATATTCTTGTTACGGCAGCCCGAGCAGGGTATCATTGCTCATCATAGATTACATATTTTCTCATAGGATTGCATTATAGTCTAAGATCTCCTCCTGTTTACTTCTTTGGCTGCACACGTCTTCCCATTCTCTGTCTACACCATTTTTGCCCCTCCCACATCATATTAATAGATTAAAAAAAAAAAAACTTTTTGGTGTAGAATTGACTTACAATGTTGTGTTAGTTTCAGGTGTATAGCAACATGATTCAGTTTTGTATATATTTGTTGTTCAGTCACTAAGTCATGTCTGACTCTTTGCCAGCCCAGGGACTGCAGCATGCCAAGCTTCCCTGTTCTTCACTATCTCCTGGAGTTTGCTCAAACTCATGTCCACTGAGTCTGTTGCCCCCTTCTCCTCCTGCCCTCAATCTTTCCCAGCCTTTCCCAGGGTCTTTTCCAATGCTCGGCTCTCTGCATCAGGTGGCCAGAGTATTGGAGCTTCAGCATCAGTCCTTCCCATGAATATTCAGGGTTGATTTCCTTTAGGATTGACTGGTTTGATCTTGCTGTCCAAGGGATTCTCAAGAGTTCTCTCCAGCACCATAGTTCAAAAGCATCAAGTCTTTGGTGCCATACATTCATTTTTTTCAGATATAGGTTTTTCCCATATAGGTTATTACAGAATATTGAGTAGAGTTTCCTGTGCTATACAGTAGGTCCTTGTTGATTATCTATTTTATATATAGTAGTGTGTGTATGTTAATCCCATTCTCCTAATTTATCCCTCCCCCCACATTTCCTCTTGGGTAACCATAAATTTGTTTTTGAAATCTGTAAGTCTGATTCTATTTTGTAAATAAATTCATTTATATCATTTTTAAAAATTAGATTCCACACATGAGTAATATCATATGATATTTGTCTTTATCTGTCTCACTTCTGTTCTTGACTTCCAGTCAGACTGAATTATTCTCTTTCCCTAGATCCTTTTGCCTTTCTCGCCCCCAACCACAGATACGCTCTCCATGGTAATCAGCGTGATCGTTTGAAAAATCAAATGCAAGTGTAGGCCTGCTCTATCTGACCCTCACTAGAACTTGACTGCACTTTGGGTTCAAGCCAAACTCTTTTAACTGAGCCTCTGGCCCTGCAAGTCGGATTTGCTTCCTGCCTTTCCCCTTGCCCTGTGACTCTGGATCTCCCTGCTCCATTCACACGAAGCTCTCAAATGTCTCTCATCTCTGTTTCCTAGGTTTAGTGCTCCTTTGGCTAAATAAATAGAAACAAGGCACGCTATTCTTACCTTCTGAAGAGATGATTTTTCCCTGGTACTTTTCCTTCCTGGCCCACATCACTGTTTTTTCCCTGATGTTTTGATTACTCTTGGCCTTCCCATTCAGTTGAAAACTCAGAGGCTGTATAAACTAGTCTCCACTGTATCCCAAGGGTATCACCCAAAGTCTGGCATATAATCATTAGTTTAATAAATGTATACACTTGATTAACTGCTCTTACATCCTTTAGTCTCTCCTCTCTATCTTAACCTCCCAAACGTCCTTTAGGTCTTATCTCAGAGAACATTCTTGCAAAGCCATCTGTCCTTCTCCCATGTTAAAACTCATTTCCTGCCTCTTAACATTTTCCTGTTTGCTTAACCATCCCTTCCGCTAAATTCTGATCTAAGGGAATGGACCATACTTTGTGCATTTCTGTATCATCAGAGCTAAGTGGGGTGCCCAGCACTTAGCAGAACCTCAAAAAATCACTTCAAATGTTTGAAGTACAGAGTGCAGTGCTGTCTAGTTGTTATTTGCTAGCATGCCAGTTGTTTTAAAATAAAACACCCTGAGTTCTGCTTCTTAAAAAAAAAGATGCCTTCGTGTACGTGGCTCTGGGTGTGTTTGTGTGTCTGTGTCCGAAGGAAAAAGCTGACATTGACTGGAATGTGTCCTTGATGTTTTCTGTGGCATCAGCACCCCTGTTTAAAGACGCAAAGGCAGTGGCAGCTGCTCAGCTCGTCTGTGAGGTGCTCCTCTGGATGGCTTTATTCTAACTGAATTGCGTTATTCGTGTGACCTCACCTCACTGTGCCGGATGCCTCCCAGAGATTAGCTATGGTGTCTTCGTTAGCTTTTGAGAATATGAATAGCTTTGGCATTGCCTGGCAGGAGTTACCCTCTTCACGATCTCCCTGAGGTAATAAAAATGGGAAAGCTATTTTAGGGAAGAATGTAGACGGGGATTAATCTTTTCAAAATGGAGAATAGAATAGTAGACAACATACAGGGTGTCTTCTTAGCCCATACCACACCCTATATGCCCTCTGTCCATGGAGTATAGAGGGAAGTGAAGGGTGCTGCTGTTTTCCTATTTATGTTATAAAAATTCCTTCTCCTGGATGGAAGTTATCAGACCAAGAACGTGTTTGACCCCTGTGTGGGTTAATTCCAGTACCTCTCCTAGAAATTTGGTATTAGCATTCCCAAATACTGGTCATCTTTCTTCTTGCTTGAGCTGAGGAGACATAAACCAAAAAACTACAGAGCAGGCATTTTGCTTCATGCCCTGGGGAAGAAGAGGAAGCAGGTCTGCCAAGAGGAAAGATTGAAAGAGACACTTCTCAGCAGGGATGAAAAATGATGTGGCTGTAGAGAGGTGGAGATAACTACATTGATGGGGCTGAGAGAGAGCTACCTTGGTGTAGAACTAAGGTCAATTACTGGAAAGTTTAACATGTGTCGACATGATTTCTTGTTTCCATCCTTTTTTAAGATTGGACTCCCCATGCTGCTTTTAATATAGGACACACTCTTACTTCCTTCTAAGTTGCTTCCTTGACTTCATATAGTTTGAGTGGATTTTCTTTACTTAAAGCTAAAAGTACTTGACCAAGGCACAGATTTTATAGCAATATTGAGTATCTAGTCACTGAAAAGTGACTTCAAAAAATGTAAACAAAAACCCAAATAGAACTAAGGAACCGAGACCTACAGAAAAATGAAAGGAAGTCGAAAGTGGTCATGATCTTTGACTCAGTTGAACTGCTATGGGAATTTTCTATCCTTCTCTAGGCAAGAAAGAGAATCAAAGTTTATACACTGGCATGGTATTTGTTTCTCTACATTGTCATAGAGAAGTCAGCAAGTGACTAGAAAGCAAGGCTCCAAACTGTGTAGAAAATCAAATTACTGATGATTTATTGGTTAAATTACTGAAAGAAGTACTTGTGTCCCAGACCCAAACACAGTTTGCCTACCCTACCTAATCCTCCCTACTTTTGAGTCACAAAGGATTTTTGTTTTTAGACTCCAAAGTCAATTGAGGACACAATGTTTTGCAGTAAATGAGATGTGAACATACTTCTGCCTTCAGAAATAAACTCCAATATCATGTGAATGTAAAAAGCATAACTGAAGTGTTAAGACTGCTTCTTTCAACTGGTTTATTAGCTGGTTCTACAGCTTGATCTTGGGGCTTCCTCCAGTGGCTCAGGGAAAAAGAATCCACCTGCAGTGCAGGAGATTCAGGAGATGTGGGTTCAATCCCTGGGTGGGGAAGATCCCCTGGAAGAGGGCATGGCAACTCACTCCAGTGTTCTTGCCTGAAGAATCCTGTGGATAGAGGAGCCCGGTGGGCTGTGGTTCATGGAGTCTCAAAGGGCTGAAAACAACTGAAGTGACGCACAACAGCACAGGACAGATTGATCTCAATTCTGTGCTGTAACATTTTGAATAACAGTAGAATCATTACAAAACCTGTAGAACTAAGCCCTATTTTATGAAGAGTTATCCTTGAAATCTATCCACTCTGTAAGTTTAAAGAAGATATAATGTAATTGCAGTACTTTATAGTCAACTTGCAATGTGGACATTTTCCTGTGAGGATCTGTGTAGCCCGAACTGTTAATAGTTAATGCTGATAGACTATAGTGATAGACGGCAACTACCATTTGTGGAGAGTCGGCTGTGTGCTAGGCACATACAAAGGGCTTCATGAATAGTGCATCTAGGACACTCAACAACCCTATGAGGAACATGATTTTTTTTTTTAAGAAAGCAGTGCATAAATAAGAGAAGAAAGGATATATTTAGTGAATCAGTTCTAATGAGATGGATGAAACTGGAGCCCATTATACAGAGTGAAGTAAGCCAGAAAGATAAAGACCAATACAGTATACTAACGCATATATATATGGAATTTAGAAAGATGGTAACGATAACCCTGTATGCAAAACAAAAAGAGACACAGATATACAGAACAGACTTTTGGACTCTGTGGGAGAAGGCGAGGGTGGGATGTTCTGAGAGAACAGCATCGAAACATGTATATTATCAAGGGTGAAACAGATCACCAGCCCAGGTTGGATGCATGAGACAAGTGCTCGGGGCTGGTGCACTGGGAAGACCCAGAGGGATGGGGTGGGGAGAGAGGGTGGGAGGGGGGATCGGGATGGGGAATACATGTAAATCCATGGCTGATTCATGTCAATGTATGGCAAAAACCACTACAATATTGTAAAGTAATTAGCCTCCAACTAATAAAAATAAATGAAAAAAAAATATGTGATTTAGTTGTACATGTAGATTTAAACCAGCCTTCATTCTTAACAAATCATTACAATATATAAAATACAAGTAAGACCAAGAAGTAAAATGGCACCTGGTCCTTTTTATTTATTTATTTTTTTTAAGTCTAGTTGATTTACGGTGTTATATTAGTTTCAGGTATACAGTGAAGTGATTGAAATATATTTATCTATATAGTGAGTGAGTGAGAGTCACTCAGCTGTGTCTAACTCTTTATGACTCCATGGACTATACAGCCCAGGGAATTCTCCAGGACAGAATACTAAAGTGGGCAGCCATTCCCTTCTCCAGGGGATCTTCCCAACCCAAAGATCGAACCCAGGTCTCCCACATGGCAGGAAGATTCCTTACCAGCTGAGCTACCAGGGGTGGGGTTTATTTATGTACCCCAGTGTGTGTGTGTGTGTGTATACTTTTAAGGATTCTTCACCCCTTTTGTTCTCTGCACTATACAAAGGTCCTTTTTGGTTATCTATTTTATATATAGTGGTGTATATATGTTAATCTCAAACTCCTAGTTTATCCCTCCCTACCCCTTTCCTCTTCGGTAACTATAAGTTTGTTTTTTATGTCTGTGGATCTATTTATGGTTTATACATAAGTTCATTTGTATCATTTTCTTTTTTTAGATTTCACACATGAGTGATATATGATATTTGTCTTTCTCTGGTTTATTTCACTTAATATGATAATGTCTAGGTCTATTCATGTTGCTGCAAATGGCATTATTTCATTCTTTTTTATGGCTGTATAATATTCCCATTGTGTGTGTATGTGTGTGTATCTGTTGATTATATCGTATCTTTTTTGTGCATTTTTCTATTGATGAGTGTTTAGGTTGTTTCCGTGTTTTAGCTACTGTGACAGTGCTGCTATAAACCTTGGTGACACCTGACACATTTAAACAGATTTTGGCTACAAATCCTGATGGCAAATCTTAGAGCAACTGTATGAAAAAAAGGATTTCAAAGTTTTAAATCCCATGTTTATTAAAAACTAGTGAATTCTCAGGGCCTCCTAGTACAATACTTAAGTCTTTCTTGAAAAAAATCTACCATTGAGTATTTCATAGAGCCCTTCAAAGCTTATTTTACATTTCATTAAAAAAAAAAAAGAATTTTGCTCATGAATAATTCCCCCCAAATTACTCTGCTACATTTAAAATTTTCTACTTTGCCAATAAGCAAAAAATATTATGTATATGTAAAGCTTCCATGGTGGCTCAGAAGGTAAAGAGTCTGTCTACATGTGAGACTTAGGTTCGATCCCTGAGTTGAGGAGATCCCCTGGAGAAGGAAATGACAACCCATTCCAGTATTCTTGCCTGAAAAATCCCATGGATGGAGGAGCCTGGTGGGCTACAGTCCATGTGGTCACAAAGAGTCGGACATGACTGAGAGACTAACACTTTCACTTTCATATGTAAAGTACTTAAAATGTTTCTCTTTCTCAATGCTTGCAAGCATCCTCGTGTATGTGTGTGTGTGTGTGTGTATTCTTGATGAGAAAATAACACAAGAACAAGTTAAGAGAACTAGCCATACTTTTGATTATATCTCTGGACAGTCACTTAACTTCCATTTCCCCATTTTTCTCAGTAGTAAAGTTGAAATTTAAATATGCATGGTCCTGTTTGGAGAATGAAAATGCAAGATAATGGCATTACATGCTTCATCTTGTTGATATTTTCCCCCACAGGGAGTGATTATCATTCACAAACCATGGGAAACTTTCTATTAAGGGAGCTTTCCAGTCGTTTTCACTTTCTTTTTTTTCTGCCTTTGCCTTAGACCTTTAGGAAACAATATTCGAAAGGGGGACTGTAATTTCTTTAGCAGGTTAATGGAAATTTTTGTAGCATAAAATCATAAACTGTGATTGAAACAAATGGAGCATTTAAATCAATAACAACAAATCATTAGAACAGCTGGTAATTAACCTTTCATCTCTAAAGGATTATTTAGACAGCAACCCAGGGTAGCATCTTGTGTACAAGTTTGGTGTTAGTGGAAAACCTTCTGGTCCAATACAGTTTCAATCATGAGTTTAAAATATGAAATGGAGACTAATTTGATTTTAAAACTGATTTTTAAAAGCATAATTTGATTTTTTTTCAGATGCAAAACTTCTAAAGGTAACTAAAGATAATAGTGCAGGGTTTTCTATTTACATAGCAGTTTTCATCTCTAGATGTTAGCATATTTTTGTAGACATTATTTATTTATGCTCTGCATGATTAGGGTAAGAAGGCTTTTGAGAAATAAGAAATATATCATATAAAAGACATAAGTATTTGTCTAAGCAAGGGACAGGGGAGAGAATAACTTTTCAAGTCAAATAACCACCAAACCATTGCACAGTTCTTGGTGTTTCAGACTAATTTATCTGTCACCTCTATGGAAATCTCAAAAGACATCAAGTTTTATTTGAAATAAGCTAGACTTCAGCCAAGGCATTGGGTCTGATGCATAGTAGAGTCTCAGGAAGACATTACAATTGAGATACCTACCAAGGCAAATGGGAGGGCAGACCTCATTCTTCATTCATTTATGTATTCAACAAAGTTATTATGCTCTACTATGTACGTAGCAATTTACAAGATACTGGGAGAACACAGTAGCAAGATAATGTATTCTCTAAACTCCAGGAGGATAAAACTTAACAAATGCATATAGGCGACTCATAACTACTATGATAATCACGGGATAAAGTGGGAACACAGAAAAAGAACATATAATGCACTCTTAGAAACTCAGGGAAAACCACTTATAGAAAGCATCAGCTAAACAAAATTCTGAAGGATAACTGAGTTAACTGGGGTATCTATTTTACATGGGAATTTGCAATATGATTCAGGGAGCTCAAACTCGGTGCTCTGTGACAACCTAGAGGGGTGGGATGGGGTGGGTGGTGGGAGGGAGATTCAAGAGGGAGCGGGTATATGTATACCTATGGCTGATTCATGTTGGTGTATGGCAGAAACCAACACAACATTCTCTGAAGCAATTGTCCCCCAGTTAAAAATAAATAAAATTTAAAAACAGTTAACCAGGGGAAGAAGGAAGGTCTGGGTCTGTGCTCAGAGGAATATCAATGCAATAGTGTAGAAAAAGAGAAAACTGTTGGAGCTACAAGTATTTCAGTTTTAACAGGAGTTTAGAGCTGAATGGAAGGAGAGGGAAATGATAAGACTGAAGAGATAATTATTAACTATTTCAGTGACTTGTCCACCTACCAAGGCTTAAGGATGGGCTCAGTGACATGACTCTATACATTTGAGTCTCTGCCTCCTAGCCTCCTTATGGATTATTTGAGCTGAGTATTTAAGTTTCAGATATAATTTTCAACGTCATCCTTATGTTTTGCCCAGAGTTATACTATCTCACTTCCTCAGCAATAACAGTTTGTCTTAGCATCTCCCCCAAGCAAGAACTGTTCTTAAGTGTGTCAACACGGTCTTATTTCCAGTGTTTTCCATTTTTGATCCATTTTGGTAGCTATATCTTCCCTATTGTGTTATACTTACTTTAGATTGATAAAGTATTGCTAACTCATGGATCTATCAATCTTTCTGAGAGATTCTGTCCCAAGGGCCAGTGCAAATCATCCATAAAAACAAGCCAAGGATTAACTTTTTTCTGATCTAAGCTGAAAGAATTTATCCCCTAAAGAAAACGTAACTTGTCTATATTCATCAGGGCGTACAATTCTTTCCTACTGGAGAAAAATGCAGTCATAGCCCTTCACGATTTGTAAGTCAGTCTCACCAGTAGCCATTGTAGAATTTACCTTGAATTAAAAATATGATATTATGGAGCTATTTTTAACTGATCAAAATTATGCCAATGGTTTGTGTGTGTCGACATAATATGAGGGGCTCAATTAACTAGTCTTCACCTGATGGTAATTTTGAAAAAAAAAAAAAAAAGTCTAGCATTTAAGTTTCTCTGAGATCAGCAGCTAGGAATGTCATTTTTTTTTTTTGTCTTTTCCAAAGGATATGAAGAAATTTAGAAGTGGAGGAAGAAATTCTGACAAAAGCGTTATGATTTTCTTTACACAGAATCTTCACAATGCCTATTGTAAGTAGATGATAGAAATTTCCAGCAAAATTGTTCAAGCCTTTTTCATTCTTAGAATGATAAAAAGGGTATTCCACTTTAGTTGGTCTTAAGACTTTTTCCCCTTCTTCTGCATTTGATTTGAACATGCATAAATTCTGTGCCCTTTGCTATTGATTTGAATCATTTTAAAATTTCTTTTCTTGAATCTAGCTAGGGTAAGGATGGAGGAGTCATTAATTCTTGTAATATATTTGAATTGTGAATAAATGTTTGATGTTGAATAATCAAAAAATGAAACGTGATGAAACCTTTCTCAATGTAGAGAAAATGTTTAGTGAAATGTTGTTATTTTATACAATAACCACTACTTCTATTTGCAGAACACTGTGATAATCTTAGAGCAATTTAGTGTATACTGGCATTTTTAACTTCATTTGTGGATGAGGAAAATCATGCAAAGAGATCAAGTATTGCATAATACATACATCCCTCAGAGTGACAGAGCCTGGCTACCTCATAACTACTTCATCTTCTTCTCTGAAAACACTATCAGTGTAGATTTTCCAGCTTTCTTTTATTCTTGGCTGTGGCCATGATATTGAGTTCTAGCCAATGCACTTTTAGAAAAATGAAGAGTGCCACTTCTAGGCTGGACTGGTAATTAATATCCTAACTCCATCCTCCAGGCTTCTTCCTCCTTCTACCATAAATTCTGGAAGCTATTTTTGAGAATGGCAAAAATCACGATATAAGTGAACCTGGAAACTTGAAGCACTGCTTGGAGGATAGCCATTAACCAATCAGGAATTATAGTTTTGGTCTTTTAATAAGAGAACAGTATACTTCTTTGTATTAAACCACTGAGATCTTGAGGGTTTGTTTATCACAGCAACTAGTGTTACCCTAGCCAATACATGCAGAGAGTAATTGAGGGAAATAAAATTTGAATGAAGGTATTCCTTGTCCCAAAGGAATGCTCTTAAATACTTCTCAAGCTGTCAGACAATACAGTGTCTCTAATCTGTTGCCTCTGGGACTGTTGTAATGGGGATACTATGTGGAAACTAATTATCTGAACCCTTGGCAATATATTTTCCAACCCTCAAGCTCAATGCTGATTCCATCCAGGAGGTGCATTTTTTTTCCCTCTCTAGGAATTCAGAATTGTAGAAAATATGATATGCCTAATGGATTACAAAATGGTGCAATGACAATGGCTGCTTGCCTATTTTTGACAACTTGCTTACTCATTTAGTGGTTTCTTTGATTAAGGTCATTTTTAACAACTGCATTCAAGAAACTTAAATTATCTGGGCTTCACTGACTAAACACAAGCTATTATTTGTCATCTGGCACTATGGAACCTAGGAACTTGTGCATTGGAATTTGGCAAGATAAAAGGAAAATAAATTCCTCTTTGAGGTGGATTCTTGATGACTAAGAATAATAAAAATCATTATTAGATAATAAATAATATCACCTAATCAT
This sequence comes from Cervus canadensis, assembly GCF_019320065.1. Classification (NCBI taxonomy): domain Eukaryota; kingdom Metazoa; phylum Chordata; class Mammalia; order Artiodactyla; family Cervidae; genus Cervus; species Cervus canadensis. The sequence goes on from NC_057389.1 coordinate 36,524,968, forward strand.
CTGTTTCGATGACACAAACCATTTATTCTAGAACTTTGGTCCAAAAGACTTTTTTTAATGGAAATCCATCTCATCAGGATCAAAAAAATGAGTTGCAGTTGGGCTTACTGATATATTTCAACATCGCAGTTAATTCCTTTCTGCCACTCAGTCCCTTGAACTCTGAATAAAGTAATTTTGCCAGAGGTGTTCAAGAATAAATGCTGTATTTACAAGGCTATTGACAACTCTGTTCTGTTCATCTTTGATCTACTTGTTTCTCAAATAAGGGTATAAAATGGCAAGATAATATCTTGTCACTCTGCGGTAATGTATTGTTTTGAGCTGCCACATGAAAATTCTTTGGAATATACCAACAGGACTAAAACTGAGTGAAGTAAAAAGCCCTTTTTATTTAAATATCTTGGTTAGTAAGAAAATTTTTCTACCCAAGGAAAACTTCTCCATCTGCTTTTTGGTGCTGGGAGTTGTTTAATAAGCTACAAAATCAGAATCTGAAAGACATAAAAATCCCCCTTGGATAGGAAATGAAGGGACCAAAACTTAGACTTCCTGGAAATGACTTATTTTAGAGCTTTTCTTGAGAGCAAAAAGAAAGATGATAGCACAAGGCCACAGAGAAGGTAAAAAGTTCGAAAAAAAAAAAAGAGGTTGAGAGCTCACCAAACTTAATTTCCTCTACTTCTCTCCTCTTCCCTGGGCCAGTTTAGTTGTAATCATATTTCATCTCCATGAATGTATGCAAAAAAGTAGAAATAAAATTCAATAGCATCTTTTGGTCATGGCCATGTTGCATGAACATATTTTTATATCCTTAGTAGACTTTTTAAAGCCAAAAAATCTGAATATAAAAGCTTTTCAAAAGCTTCAAATTGATGGTAGTAACTCATTTACAAACTTAGTTGGTGGTCCTGTCTCATTTATAACTCATTTCCATGGTATATGTGTGGGCCTCACTTTTAATATGCAGAACACTTGGTTTGAATTGAATTTCTCTGTGCTTATTAATCACATACAGTATTGGGAATGGAACCTCAAAATAACATTGCCTCCCAGAGAGTGGCTTGTTCACAGCTGCCCAGAATACATTATTCAGTATTAAAATACAGAATGAGAAACTATTCCTCCATGTTCATCCGTTATGTCTGATATTTTAAAATTTACATCTTACTACTTGAGATATTTTGTAATAGCTGTGTTCTTATCAACCTAATTCCTTCTTCACTGGTAGGAAAAATTACTGAAAAACGAGATGATGAGAATAAATTAAAATGAATTATCTTAGGTCACACATGTGTTTCATATTCCTCTTTTGGGAAGGACTGTAGGAAGGGCAATAGCAGAGGTGACTATAGGACTAAAGAGAAACGTTTTCCTCCTCTTACACATCAGGGGAAGCCTTTCTCACATCCTTCCTTTCAAAACCAAGAAAGGGGGATAATTTGGTCAGATTATAAACCATTTGTTGGTTTATATTCACCAGGAAGGAATGGGGTCACCTTGTGTCTTCATAGAAGCCAGGTGCTATGGGGAGTTCTCCAGAAACCACCACATATAGGGTTTCAGCACCATCTCAGAGGGATACTTGGATTTATTTTTTGCCATTTGTAGTTCTATTAAGAACCTCATAAAAAGAAGACAGGCTATAATTTGGGGCAGAATTATGGCATTCTACGATCCCTTGACCAAAATGCCATCTGATACACCCCTCCTCCACCAACAACTCAAATGCCATTCTTTGAGAGTAACATATAAATAAATGAAAGTCATACTTATTGCACTGATGAGATGAAAATTTGACAAAGCAACAGATATAGAAGCTGTCCTATTTTTCGCAGGTTAGGACGTTGAAGAAATAGATAACAAATTCTGTGTATAGATTGCCTTTGTTTTTACCAGCTGAATTTCTGGAATGCATTCTTACTTGCAAATGCAGTGTTGCCTCAGAGAAAATCAGTAACTTTTGCGCCTTTTATTTAGCTTCATTTCTATATCCAGGTAACACCACCAAAGCTTTTAGTCAGAAGACGGAAGAGGGTAGACATGGTTTAGGTAATTAGAAGAATTGTATTCCCTTTCCATGGGACACGTGTGGTTTAGCCTAGCTTTGTCACTGTGTTGTTTTGATGTTTTAACAGAGCACTGTACAGTATGTCAAGTTATCAATGTCAGTCTTATAGGATGGATTACTCTGAAAATTGCTGTCTCCTGCCAAATCATTATCAGTTAAAATTAAAGGGACTCAAAAGTTAATAAGATGCTACAAGTTCCTCTCCTTTTATCCTGAATCTTAAAAAATAAAGACTATCATAGAAAGTGCTTAGATGACATAAGGATATTAAAGGGAAAAAGCTATGCTCAACATTTATTTTATGAAGATTAAAGAAAAGAGACATACAAAGGCTAATAAGTGAAAGCAAGGATTCTGAATAAGAATTAACCAGGAGAAATATGATCTTCATAAGAAACCGGTGACCATGAGGAAGATTATGAGTTTCCCACCATACTTTGGATTCAAGCCACATTTTAAAAGCTAATGATAGAAACAAACTCTTAGATACAAAGAGCAAGCTAGTGGTTCCTGAATCAGGGAGCACAGACAAAATAGGTGAAGGGGATTAAGAGGCACAATATCCAAGCTGCAAAACCAGTAAGTGATGGGAATATAATGTACACCTAGGGAATATAGGTGTACATAATATCATAATAATATCATAAGAATTTTGTATGGTGGTGGACTTACTGTGGTGATTACTCCAGAATGTATAAAAATATCAAATCACTGTGTTAGACATCTGAAACTAATATAATATTGTAGGTTAATTATAACGAAACAGAAGTAAATAAAAGCCAGTGATCATCCAGGTTACTCGCAGCAGTCTAAAAGGCTTTGGTCCTCCGACACCTGATGTTAGTGTTTACAGGTACTCCTTGCAGAGAGCCATCCTTTGGAGTGTTTAACTAAAGATGCTGCCTAAAGTCAGGCTGATCTTCATGGCAAAGCTTAAAGGCGGTTCCGGAACAAGAACTGACAGAGGAGAACAAGATCTCGATTCATGCCAGAGATGTCACTCAAGAGGGTGAGAAAGTGGTCTCAGGCTAGCTTAAGGACTTGGCTCCTTATCTCTTCATTATGTAGCTTCAGACAAGTCATTTACCATCAGTGTGCCTCAGTTTTCTCCAAAAAGTGCATAACATCATTACCTACCACGTTGGGTTGTGATAAGAGTCAAATGGTAATAGTAAGATAGTTATGTGGTGTGTAGAGGTGTTAGCTAACACTATAATGGCAATTGTGCTACAATATATAAATATATCAAATCAACATATACATTTTAAACGTATACAATGTTATATGACAAATATATTTCAATTAAAAAAACCCTAAAAAATGTCAAATGGGATAAAGCATAGGGAGCACTTTACCGAGTTGCTGGCACAGTTAGTTAGCTCCGTGGCTGCCCTGCCGCTCTGCCCTGGGCACTGTAGTACCGCAGGTAAGTGGAGGTTACCCAGTCCAACCAGTTTCCCTTGAAGAGATGGGGAAACTGAGGACATTACGAGGGAGCTAGTGCTTAAACAAGGTGTTTTAACCTTAGATCACAAAGATATCACAATAAGCCACATAATGGAAATGTGTGCAGTGACAATTAGGAACTCAGAAGCCCAGCCCTGAAGTGGGGTCTGTCACTTGTGCTTGAAACTCCTGACAATTGTTTTCACAAAAACCACAGCATAAGAATGTCCGCTGGAAGCAGCAGGGCACGAGGAAAAGGACCCATTTCAAAGGTGAAGCAGAAGATTACCTCAAGCTGTTTGGTAAATCCCCAGGCTCTTCCCAGAGTGGGAAGCTGAGGAGGCCTCCTATTTGATGCTCCAATTCTTTAGCAGAAAAAAGAGAAAATCTCGAGGCCTCGTCGTTGCTCAAGGTGAGCTGAAATAGGGCACACCACATACTGCTCCCAGGCAGCTGTATTTACTTGGCTGTGCTGTTTGCAGCTGCACCGGGTCATACGGTGTGGTCCCTGCCAGGGGTCCAGAGAATGCTTAGCGAGACTCCCTCTGATTGCTGAAGTGTTTTAGTGTGGCAGGCAATAATTATTAGTGCCAGGCTGTCTCTTTCTGTTTAATACAACAGAGATAGATGATCTCTGTCTCGTCCTGATCATCTCAAGGCATTGATACTGAGAATGGGGGACTCTGGAGACATCCGAAGATAGCTTTGTACACTTGTTCTCTATCTTTGAGAAAGAAGTGTTAGAGACATAATTAAATGTCTGAATCTATTAGGCCATATGCTGGCATCAGAGCCAGTCTTTTAGAACATAAAGTTCTCTAATTCACACCTGAAATTTAGGACTTTGGGGAGCTGTCCCTGAGTCTCCTGAAATTAGGTATAAAAGTATATTTATTTCTAAAGGATGTATAGGACAAAAACATTAAGACCCTCTCATTTCAACTTGCCTCACATAATACTGAATCTCAGTTCCTGCTTCAACCCTGTAGTTATAATACAGCTCGCCTTGAGTTTGCATGTTCTTCAAACCCAGTTCAAACTGACTTAGGAACTAAGAGAATTCATGGTTTTTTGTTATTGAAAAAAAGTCCAGAGACATCTTGCTTCAGAAATGGCTGGATACAGGCTTTTAAAGATTACCAAGACTAATTTTTTTTTTCCCTTTCTCTCTCCATTTCTTGACTCAGTCTTTTTTCAATTTCAAGAGAGATCTTGCCACATCCTGGCCAGAAGGCCATTGTAGTTCCAATCTGGCAACCCACCTAGCTTAGCAAACCCAGGGAAAGAGTGCATCTCCTATTTGGTATTCCAGTGATTGACTCTGATTAGACCAAACTGAGTTCATTTCCTATCCCTGAGTCAATCACTGTTGTCCAGTGGATTTCAGTTTTGCACATTTGGGAATACCTGAAGACAGTTTTGATTATCACAGCTCGATAATCCAATAGTTGGAAGACAGGAAGGCTGCTAAACATACAATGCACAAGCCAGTCCTCTGCAGTAAAGAATTATTCAGTTCCACATTTAATAGTGCTGAATTTGGGAAACCCTACTACACAATAGAAGATGAATGGATCAAGCCTGGAACTCATGCCTATCCCTGGAGTGGGATAAGGGGATCCAACAATAACAAGTGTAGAAAGGGAGGTTTCCAAAGGAAAATCAGGATGCTGGCACAGAGGAAGGAGGAATGTGTTCCATGCAGGCAAAATATAAAGAGATGCCTGCTAAAGAAGGTATTTTTATGAGCACTCTGTCATTGAAGGCTTATGATGTATCAGGTACTGGGCTTATTATTTAGCCCTTACAAAACAATAAATTGTTATTATGCCCACTTTGTAGATAAAGCATTTAAGCCTTAGTCAGCTCATAAGAGGCAGAGAAGAGTACAAACTCATGATTTCTGGCTCCATAGTCTGAGCTCTCTCTCACATTCTTCTGTGTCACAAAATTCTGTTTGGTGGAGAGGGAAAAAAAAAAAGAATTCTACTACTTAAAAACTAAGAAGAAATAAAAAGGATCTTGTCAACTGATTACTCACATCTGTCTTGACTCCAGTGAAAAGGAATACTTGCCTTACAAAGACGTTGCCTGGGTCACACATATTCCATGTATGCATACACACACACTGGTTTTCACTTGTGTATTTTAGGTCATTGAATAACTCCTTTTTCCTTTTGATTGTATGAATTGTGTTTATTTAGGGTAAAAAGAATTCTTTTAGGGCACATATTTTCTGACTTCTTGCCTATTCTTTACCACGAATGTCAAATTTTAAATCGCTTGCCACAGGGCAGTGATGATTTACTCTCCTCCTTAACTTTGGTGAGCTGGTAAAATTAGACACAGCCCTGGATTTATATGTGTGTGTATATCTTTTAGGAATTGGATGTAAAGATTAATGGCTTCATTAGCAAAGTGTTGTGGACTAATTTTTATATGTCTCACCTATTTTAGTTGGTTTGTAAATCACATCAGACAAATTTTGTATTTCAGTCATTTTTTAAACTGTTTATTATGGAAATTTCTAAACATATCCCCAAATAAAAGATACAAAGTACCCTATGTACCAGTTATCCAACTCTAATAACCATCTTTATTTTTACATTCTTATTTAATTGAGTTTTTTTTTCTGGAATATTTTATAGCAAATGTCAGATGTCATTTAATATCAAGATATTTAAACATGCATATTTAAAATGACAAACTCCAGTTCCTTTGGTCTAATACCAAATTTATATTCAAGTCTCTCTAATAGAATATGTTTACCTTTGGTTTGTTCAAATTAGTGTTTAACTGATGTCCACTCATGGTATTAAGTTGTTAATATTTAAGTGCTAATTATTGATACTTAGGTTGTTAGTAATGAAGTCCATTTAAGTCTTTCTTAAGATAGTGTCCTCTCTCTACTCCTACTTTTTTTATGTCACCGGTTTGTTAAGGAATACAAGTAGGGTGTGCTGCTTTACATCCATGGTGTAACTGAACTAGTTTATCATGACTATATTATCTACCAACTGAAATGTGGACCTAAAACTCTGATCAAGTTCAGGATGAGTTTGTATTTTCACAAATTCATCACTGTGTTACATTGTATGAGGGAAGACATGTCTCACTTTAGTGACACTAATATTGATCAGTGATTAATAGGTAATAACAATGAGATTCTTTCATTGCAAATTCCCTCATGGAATTTCACTTAGTAGTTTACCGTTATTTGATGACCATTACTTGAATCAGCTCTTTTATTATGGGTTGCAAAATGGTGGGTTTTTCTAGTTCTGTCATCTCTTTTGCATCTATTAGCTAGAATTCTTTATAAAAGAAATCCCTGAGGTAGGATTAATTAGGCAAAAGCAAGATAAATATTTACTTCTTTTTAATTATCAGTGTTCAGAGTAATGGTTACTATCTTAACATCTTTAGTTCTGTCCAGTGACTTGTGTATATGTGTGTGTATGTATATATAAGATCTCCATTTTGGGGGTGGAAAGGTATGTTTTCTTATGAACTCATGGTATTCCAAAATATATATAATGTCCTCTAGTGAATTACAGACATTATATTTTTGTAATTCTTTCATATTGACAACTTCAACTGTATACAATTATTGAGAGAATAGGAAATAATAAATTCAATTATCCATAATCAAACTTTAACAATTAGTAGTTTATGGCAAATCTTTTTATTACATCTATAGGTGTACACTGTGTGCTGTTCATCTAGTTGATCAGTCAAATCTGACTCTTTGTGACCTCTTGGACTGTAGCCTGCCAGGCTCCTCTGTCCATGGGGATTCTCTAGGCAAGAATACTGGAGTGTTTTTCCATGCCCACCTCCAGGGGACCTTCCCAACTCAGGGATCAAACCCAGGTCTCCTTCATTGCAGACAGATTCTTTTACATCTGAGTCATCAGGGAAGCCCCTAGGTGCACACTCTATACCCCAAATTCATATTATTTAGAAGTAGAATCTTGATGTATATTTCATCTGTAAATACCGACTATGTATCTCTGATGAAAAGAGACACATTCAAAAGTCAAATCATATCCGCAATAAATTATTAAAACCATCATTACAAAAAAAGCAGGGTGACAATATACTCCTTGATATACTCCTTTCCCAATGTGAACTAATCCATTGTTCCATGTCTGGTTCTAACTGTTGCTTCTTGACCTGCATACAGGTATCTCAGGAGGCTGGTAAGGTGATTTGATATTTTCATCTCTTGAAGAATTTTCCAGTTTGAACCACACAGTCAAAAGCTTTAGCGTAGTCATTGAAGCAGAAGTAGATGTTTTTCTGGAATTTTCTTGCTTTTTCTATGACCCAACACATGTTGATAATTTGATCTCTGGTTCCTCTGCCTTTTCTAAATTCAGCTTGCACATCTGAAAGTTCTCGGTTCATGTACTGTAGAAGCCTGGCTTGAAAAATTTTGAGCATTACCTTGCTAGCATGTGAAATTTGTGTTTGTGTGGTGGGTTGAACATTCTTTGGCATTGCCCTTCTTTGGAAATGATTTGAAAACTGACCTTTTCCAATCATGTGGCCACTGCTGAGTTTTCCAAATTTCCTGACATATTGAGTGCAGCACTTTCACAGCATCATCTTTTAGGATTTGAAATACCTCAGCTGAAATTCCATCACCTCCACTAGCTTTGTTCATAGGAATGCTTCCTAAGGTCTATTTGACTTCACACTCCAGGATGTCTGGTTCTAGGTGAGTGATCACACCATCGTGACTATCTGGGTCATTAAGACCTTTTTGGTAAGTTCTTTTGTGTATTCTTGCTGCCTCTTTTTAATATCTTCTGTTTCTATTAGATCTGTACCCTTTATGTCCTTTCTTGTGCCTATATTTGCATGAAATGTTCCCTTGCTATCTCTGATTTTCTTTTTTGTTTTTAATTTATTTATTTTAATTGATGACTAATTACTTTACAATATTTTAGTGGGTTTTGCCATACATTGACATAAATCAGCCATGGGTGTACATGTGTTCCCCATCCTGAAACCCCCCTCCCACCTCCCTCCTCATCCCATCCCTCAGGGTCATCCCAGTGCACCAGCCCTGAATACCTTGTCTCATGCATCGAACCTGAACTGGCAATCTGTTTCACATATAATATATGTGTTTCAATGCTATTCTCTCAAATCATCCCACCCTCCCCTTCTCCCACAGAGGCTAAAAGACTGTTCTATACATCTGTGTCTCTTTTGCTGTCTTGCATATAGGGTCATCGTTACCATCTTTCTAAACACCATATATATGCATTAGTATACTGTATTGGTGTTTTTCCTTCTGGCTTACTTCACTCTGTATAATAGGCTCCAGTTTCATCCACCTCATTAGAACTGATTCAGATGTATTCTTTTTAATGGCTGAGTAATATTCCATTGTGTATATGTACCACAGCTTTCTTATCCATTCATCTGCCGATGGACATCTAGGTTGCTTCCATGTCCTGGCTATTATAAATAGTGCTGTGGTGAACATTGAGGTACACGTGTCTCTTTCAATTCTGGTTTCCTCTGTGTGTATGCCCAGCAGTGGTATTGCTGGGTCATATGGCAGTTCTATTTCCAGTTTTTTAAGGAATCTCCACACTGTTCTCTATAGTGGCTGTACTAGTTTGCATTCCCACCAACAGTGTAAGAGGGTTCCCTTTCCTCCACACCCTCTCCAGCATTTGTTGTTTGTACACTTTTGGATAGCAGCCATTCCGACCAGCATGAGATACCTCACTGTGGTTTTGATTTGCATTTCTCTGATAATGAATGATGTTAAGCATCTTTTCATGTGTTTGTTAGCCATCTGTATGTCTTCTTTAGAGAAATGTCTGTTTAGATCTTTGGCCCATTTTTTTGATTGGGTCATTTATTTTTCTGGAATTGAGCTGCAGGAGTTGCTTATAAATTTTTGAGATTAATTCTTTGTCAGTTGCTTTGTTTGCTATTATTATCTCCCATTCTGAAGGCTATCTTTTCATTTTGCTTATAGTTTCCTTCGTTGTGCAAAAGCTTTTAAGTTTAATTAAGTCCCATTTGTTTAGTTTTGCTTTTATTTCCAATATTCTGGGAGGTGGGTCATAGAGGATCCTGATATGATTTATGTCAGAGAGTGTTTTGCCTATGTTTTCCTCTAGGAGTTTTATAGTTTCTGGTATTACATTTAGATCTTTAATCCATTTTGAGTTTATTTGTGTATGGTGTTAGAAAGTGTTCTAGTTTCATTCTTTTACAAGTGGCTGACCAGTTTCCCAGCACCACTTGTTAAAGAGATTGTGTTTTCTCCATTGTATTTTCTTGCCTCCTTTGTCAAAGATAAGGTGTCCATTGGTGCATGGATTTATCTCTGGGCTTTCTATTTTGTTCCACTGATCTATACTTCTGTCTTTGTGCCAGTACCATACTGTCTTGATGACTGCAGCTTTGTAATATAGTCTGAAGTCAGACAGGTTGATTCCTCCAGGTCCATTCTTCTTTCTCAAGATTGCTTTGGCTATTCGAGGTTTTTTGTATTTCCATACAAATTGTGAAATTATTTGTTCTAGTTCTGTGAAAAATACTGTTGGTAGCTTGATAGGGATTGCATTGAATCTGTAGATTGCTTTAGGTCGTATACTCATTTTAAGTATATTGACTCTTCCAATCCATGAACATGGTATATTTCTCTATCTATTTGTGTCCTCTGATTTCTTTCATCAGTGTTTTATAGTTTTCTATGTATAGGTCTTTTATTTCCATAGATAGATTTATTCCTAAGTATTTTATTCTTTTCTTTGCAATGGTGAATGGGATTGTTTCCTTAATTTCTCTTTCTGTTTTCTCATTGTTAGTGTGTAGGAATGCAAGGGATTTCTCTGTGTTAATTTTATATCCTGCAACTTTACTGTATTCATTGATTAGCTCTAGTAATTTTCCGGTTGAGTCTTTAGGGTTTTCTATGTAGAGGATCATGTCATCTGCAAACAGTGAGAGTTTTACTTCTTCTTTTCCAATCTGGATTGCTTTTATTTATTTTTCTTCTCTGATTGCTGTGGCTAAGACTTCCAAAACTATGTTAAATAGTAGTGGTGAGAGTGGGCACCCTTGTCTTGTTCCTGACTTTAGGGGAAATGCTTTCAATTTTTCACCATTGAGGATAATGTTTGCTGTGGGTTTGTCATATATAGCTTTTATTATGTTGAGGTATGTTTCTTCTATTCGTACTTTCTGGAGGGTTTTTACCATAAATGGATGTTGAATTTTGTCAAAGACTTTCTCTGCATCTATTGAGATAATCATATGATTTTTATCTTTCAATTTGTTAATATGGTGTATTATACTGATTGACTTGCGGATATTAAAGAATCCTTGCATCCCTGGGATAAAGCCTACTTGGTCATGATATATGATCTTTTTAATATATTGTTGGATTCTGTTTGCTAGAATTTTGTTAAGGATTTTGCCTCTATGTTCATGAGTGATATTGGCCTGTAGTTTTCTTTTTTTTGTGGCATCTTTGTCTGGTTTTGGTATTAGGGTGATGGTGGCCTCATAGAATGAGTTTGGAAGTTTACCTTCTTCTGCAATTTTCTGGAAGAGTTTGAGTAGGATAGGTGTTAGCTCTTCTCTAAATTTTTGGTAGAATTCAGCTATGAAGCCATCTGGTCCTGGGCTTTTGTTTGCTGGAAGATTTCTGATTACACTTTCGATTTTTGTGCTTGTGATGGGTCTGTCAAGATTTTATATTTCTTCCTGGTTCAGTTTTGGAAAGTTATACTTTTCTAAGAATTTGTCCATTTCTTCCAGGTTGTCCATTTTATTGGCATATAGTTGCTGATAGTAATCTCTTATGATCCTTTGTATTTCTGTGTTGTCTGTTGTGATTTCTCCATTTTCATTTCTAATTTTGTTGATTTGATTCTTCTCCCTTTGTTTCTTGATGAGTCTGGCTAATGGTTTTTATTTAGCTTCTCAAAAAACCAGCTTTTAGCTTTGTTGATTTTGCTATGGTCTCTTTTGTTTCTTTTGCATTTATGTCTGCCCTAATTTTTATAATCTCTGATCTTTCACATTCTATTCTTTTCTTCTTCTTCTTCTTTTTTTTTTTGCATTGTTCACTCTCTGCTATTCTTTAAAACTCTGCATTCAGATGGGTATATCTTTCCTTTTATCTTTTGTTTTTCACTTCTCTTCTTTTCTCAGCTATTTGTAAGGCCTCTTCAGGCAAGCATTTTACCTTGTTGCATTTCTTTTCCTGGGGGATGGTTTTGGTCTCCACCTCCTGTACAATGTTATAAATCTCTGTTCATAGTTCTTCAGGCACTCTATCAGACCTAAACACTTAAATCTATTTGTCACTTCCACTGTATAACTATTAATCATTACAAAACAGAATTTCAACCATCGTGCTTTCTTTTTTAAAAAGTTTCATTTATTATTTATTTGTTTATTATTTTTGGCTGTGCTGAGTCCTCGTTGATGAGCATGGGCTTTCTCTAGTTGCTGCGAGCAGGGACTACTCTTCACTGCAGTATGCAGGCTTTTCATTTTGGTGGGTTCTCTTGTTGCAGAGCACAGGCTGTAGGCCCTCTGGCTTCAGTAGTCCAGCACACAGGCTTCAATCATTGTGGTTTGTGGGCTCTAGAACATAGGCTCAGTGGTTGTGGCTCACAAGCTTAGTTGCTCAGAGGCATGTGGAATCGTTCCAGACCAGAGATCAAACCCATGTCCCCTGCCTTGGCAGGCAGATTCTTATCCATTGTGCCCCCAGGGAAGTCCCATTGTTCTTTCTAATGCTCAAGTTATCCAATCTTTAGCCAGTAAAAGAAAGAAATGGTTATTCATTAATTTCATTATTTCTTGCAATAGAAAAGTAAATAAAGTATTAAAATTAAAGAGAAACTAAGGAAATAAAAATGCAAACTTTTCAAACTATTAAAATGGAAAGGAAAATAAACCATATTAAAAGACAATATATACACTCTAAATAAATCATTTTAAAAATGATGTTCTTTACTGCTTAGTAGTATTTCATTGCAAAAATGTACCATAGTTTTTTTATTCACCTAATTTATAGATTTTTAAAGTTTTCTTTCTCTTCAGCTTGGAGCTTTACAAAGGTCCATGGATGTTTGCATACAAGTGTTTGTCTAGACATATTCTTTATTTCTCTTGGGTTAATACTTGGGCTAAAAACTTTTTAAGATTCTATATCCTGTTCTTAATATCCATCCATTTCAGCCATTATCTTTAGAAATACTGTTTTGTCCTGTTTTCTTCTCTCTGGGGACATTCATAGCACCTCTTTTGCTTTTCAGTTTTATTAATCTTATTTCTGTGTTTCATTCTGGTTATTTAATTTTTAATTTTTACATATCTTCTGCTTTTTTAAAAAATATCTACTGATTTTTTGGTTGTCTTAACTCTGATTTTAAGCTCCCCTTTGAATCCTGCATTTCACATAATTGCATTTTTTAGTTGAATTTTTGTTTTGTAGTTTCTAGTTCTCTGCAAAAACTGTCCATTTCTTTTTCTTTTTTTCCCCCTTTCTTTTGCTGACTTCCTTTCTTTTTTTCTTTATGAATAGAAAACATGATTGCTTAAATGTCTGTATTTCAAGACTTCTGTACCTGGAGAATGTGTGTCTCTGTTTCTCTGTAATGTCATGAATGTTGTGTCTATTAGTGTGCCTTGTTTTATAATGTGTGCTTGGCATTGTGTTTGAGAAAGTATATGTACACCTGTCTTGAGTTCTAGAAATATATCATCTTCCTCTAGGAAGGACTCACATTTGGTTTATGAGACGTAATACTCCAGGATGCTGGGGACATTGGCACCCTGGGCTCACCTCAATCTAATTTTGTGAATTGAGATCTTTCTGTTTTGAGCTGTAATATCAAATGTCAAAGTGAAATTGTTAGTCGCTCAGTCTTGCCCAGCTCTTTGCGACCCCATGAACTGTAGCCCACCAGTCTCCTCTGTCCATGGAATTCTCTAGACAAGAATACTGAAATAGGTAGCCATTCTCTTCTCTAGGGGATCTTCCCAACCCAGGGATTGAGCCAGAGTCTCCTGCATTGCAGGAGGATTCTTTACCATCCAAGCCACCATAGAAGCCCCAAGACTACTGAGTATATCTATAAGAATATAAGAATAATTGAGCAATATCTATAAGGCTATGTAATTCTGCCAACTTCTTGAGATCCTACTCAAATTGAGGGGGTTCAACAGAGCTATGTATTCTGGGAAGACCTTGAAATCCAAACCCTGTTCTCCTAGACTCTCCTCCATGATTGGGAAGCATTTTTAAGTATCTCAGTGGCAGTTTTGGAATCAGAAAAACAAAACAAACCAAATTAGTAAACAACAACCTTTATTTTCAAATGCCAAATAAACAAAATTTAAAGAGTACAGGAAGAACAGTAATCACACACTAGACTGATTAATAGAGGAAACATATTGGTATCAAATGTGTGATATGGTTAAAATAGAAGTGCTTTTAATTACTTAAACTATATATATTTGGGGTATCAAAAGTATGTTTGTTTTTAGGATATGTTTTTAGTAAGTGTGGCTTGAGTTTGTTTTTCTCTTTCCAGACAAGATGTTTGTAGACTATCAGTAATTCTTTCTTTCTTTCTTTCTTTTTGTTTGATGAGTGACTTACTTTGTTTGCTGTTTACTCATTCAGAAACCAAGAGGTCTCCATGGTCTCTTCTAATTGTAGTGATGAGTTACCCACTGTGTATTGCTCTTCCAGGAGCTGGAAATTGAAGGCTAGGGAATCCTGTAGGCAGCCACAAAAGGGATGTGCTAAGATCCACAGGAGAATTTCGTGGGAAGTATAATTTACCCAAATTTCAAAAATTACTGCTACAGGTTTTGCTAAAACAGTATCAGTTTAATCATGCTCTTTTAACTTTTATAATAGTTAATTTAAAGTCATTTCCTATCAGTATTAGCTATGAAACAAAATTGCGCTCTTTGGTCTGCTGCCCCTGAATTCTGTCAAATGATAACACTCTTCATAAACTATGATTAACATTGAGAAGCCCCTTCCATGCCATCCGCTCTCACAGGAAAATAGTACAGGGTTCACACAGTATCCACAAATCTCTCTGCTGAGCATTTGCAACATGGTCCTGAGAGAAACAGAGAGCAAAAAGCATCAGCCAGGCAATGGCACAAACAATAACAAGCAAGGTTCAAACCAGTAGTTCACTTCTGCTGTCATTCAGGGCCACCTCTGGAAGTCACAGGCGTGTCTCATCTTCACTGTTTCAATTCCTCAACATCTTACTGGTTGTTTTCTGTGTGGGAGCTGTCTCTAATTGGAAACTCTGTCCTGTATTGCAGGAAATTTTTCATCTTGTGAGCCTTTATGGGAGAAACAAGGTCTAGGTAAGGACTTTCCCAGGGCCCTTAAAGCTTAGGCACAAATGTGTTCTAGGCTTTCTTTCTTCTTCAAAAAACAATTGTGGTTGTTGTTTTTCAGTCGCTCATCCATGTCCAGTCATTTGGGACCCTGTGGACTGCAGCACACCAAGCTTCCCTGTCCTTCACTATCTCCTGGAGTTTGTTCAAACTCATGTCCATTGAATCAATGATGTTATCCAACCATCACATCCTCTGTCATCCCCTTCTCCTCCTGCCTTCAATCTTTCCCAGCATCAGGGTCTTCTCCAGTGATTCGGCTCTGCATCAGGTGGCCAAAGTACTGGAGCTTCAGCATCAGTCCTTCCAATGAAATTCAGGGTTGATTTCTTTTAGGATTGACTGGTTTGATCTCCTTGCTGTCCAAGGGACTCTCAAGAGTCTTCTCCAACACCACAGTTCAAAAGCATCAATTCTTCGGCATTCAGCCTTCTTTATGTTCCAGTTCTCACATTCATACATGACTATTGGAAAAGCCATAGCTTTGACTAGATGGATCTTTGTCAGCAAAGATATAGCTCTACTTTTTAATATGCTGTCTAGGTTTGTCATAGCTTTTCTTCCAAGGAGCTAGCATCTTTTAATTCCGTGGCTGCAGTCACTGTCTGTGGTAATTTTGGAGCCCAAGAAAATAAAGTCAGCCACTGTTTCCACTTCTTCCCCATCTATTTACCATGAAATAATGGGACTGGATGCCATGATCTTAGTTTTCTGAATGCCAGCTTTTTCACTCTCCTCTTTCACCTTCAAGAGGCTCTTTAGTTCCTCTTAGCTTTCTGTCATTAGGGTGTTGTCATCTGCCATCTCTTGAAGAATTTTCTAGTTTGCTGTGATCTACACAGTCAAAGATTTTGGTGTAATCAATAAAGCATGAACAGATATTTTTCAGGAATTCTCTTGCTTTTTTGATGATCCAAAGGATGTTGGTAATTTGATCTCTGGTTCCTCTGCCTTTTCTAAAACCAGCTTGAACATCTGGAAGTTCACGGTTCGTGTACTGTTGAAGCCTCGCTGGAAGAATTTTAAGCATTACTTTGCTAGCGTGTGAGATGAGTGCAATTGTGCAGTAGTTTGAACATTCTTTGACATTGCCCTTCTTTGGGACTGAAATCAGAACTGACCTTTTCCAGTCTTGTGGCCACTGCTGAGTTTTCCAAATTTGCTGACATAGTGAGTTCAGCACTTTCACAGCATCTTCTTGTAGGATTTGAAATACCTCAGCTGGAATTCCATCACCTCTACTAGCTTTGTTCATAGAAATGCTTCCTAAGGCCTGTTCGCCTTCACACTCCAGGATGTCTGGCTCTAGGTGAGTGATCCACCATCGTGTTTATCTGGGTCATTAAGACCTTTTATGTATAGTTCTTCTGTGTATTCTTGCCACCTCTTCATAATATCTTTGTCTTCTGTTAGGTCCATACAATTTCTGTCCTGTATAGTGCCCATCTTTGCATGAAATATTCCCTTGGTATCTCTAGTTTTCTTGACGAGATCTCTAGTCTTTCCCATTTCTTTTGCTTTCCTCTATTTCTTTGCATTGTTCACTTAAGAAGGCTTTCTTATCTCTCCTTGTTGTTCTCTGGAATTCTGCCTTCGGTTGTGTATCTTTCCTTTTCTCCTTTGCCTCCAGCTTCTCTTCTTTTCTCAGCTCTTTGTAAGACCCCCTCAGACAACCATTTTGCCAAATGGTTTTTTTCAAAAGCAATAACCTGATCTAGAAACTCATGAGTCAAAGAGGGACAAGGAAACAATAGCATAACAGGTTTCCCCAGGCACTGGTGGCAGAATTGCCATTATCTCTCTTTTGTAGCTACAGGGTAAGGCATGACATTGTGTATTCAGTGCTGTCCCCACCATCTGATTCTGGAGCATGATTTTGCCTGTTGTGTTAGTTATCTGGGTTCTGGTGGTTCTTGCCTGTTTTCAGAACCTGATTTTCCAGTTGTTCACCTTGTACCTTTATGGGACACAGTATAGTTTCAGTAAATTCCTTTCTAGCTTCAGTCAGCCACCAGTGGTTACTGTTGTTTACAATTGTGGCTTATGAGCAGTGCAATCACCATTGTCATTCTCATCTTTATGATGATAAGATTACAGTTCACTTAAAGTGTGCTAGGTACTCTGCTAACCACTGCATGGGCACTGTCCCAAACAACTCCTTCAGCAAAAATGGTCTTTCAACTGTACTGAGAGCTAAGTACCATAATTACCCTCATTTTACAAAGCTGTAGCTTGAAGAAGTTAAGGAATTTGGCCCAAGTTAATAAGTATAAAAGCTGATTGATCTCAACTCAAGCATTTTCAATACCCACCTTGAATTGTTTCCATTAATATTAGAGTAGTAGTATCCGTGTTGTTATTACTCTACTTCCTCACTCCTTGACAGACTTTAAAATTTCTAATCATTTTACCTTATGCTATGCTGCTGCTAAAACAGTGTTTCCAGTCCTTGTGAATTAATCATGGAAGGCATCATTAGCCTCAATTTACAAATAAGAAAACTTAGTAGATACCTCAGTTGTTCAAAGTCACAGTCAGATAGAAGATGGAGACTGAGATTGAATCCAGATCTTTAGACTCAAATGTGATTCAAATTTTATTACACTAGAAAAATTCTAAAATAAGTTTTCTCCCGTTTCTAGTTAGGGATCCCTGTAATAATGATTATTACTGCTGCTGTTTAGTTGCTGTCCTGTCCGACTCTTTGCAACCCTATGGACTGTAGCCCACCAGACTCCACTGTCCAAGGGATTTCTCAGGCAGAAATACTGGAGTGGGTTGCCATTTCCTTCTCCAGGAGATCTTCCTGACCCAAGGATCAAACCCACGTCTCCTGCTTGGCAGGTGAATTCTTTACCACTGAGTCACCTGGGAGAACTTCCTTAATAATAATTGTTGTTCAGTTGATTAGTCATTTCTAAATCTTTGTGACCTCATGGACTGTAGCACTCCAGGCTTCCCTGTCCTTCACTATCTCCCAGAGTTTGCTCAAATTCATGTATATTGAGTCAGGAATGCCATCCAACCATCTTATCCTCTTCCACCCTCTTCTCCTTTTGCCTTCAATCTTTCTCAGTCTCAGGGTCTCTTCCAGTGAGTTGGCTCTTTGCATCAGGTGGCCAAAGTATTGGAGATTCAGTTTCAGCATCAGTCCTTCCAGTGAATATTCAGGGTTGATTTCCTTTAGGTTTGACTGGTTAAACCTCCTTACTGTCTAAGGGACTCTCAAGAATTTTCTCCAGCACCACAATTCAAAAACGCTCAGCCTTCTTTATGGTCCCAATTCTCACATCAGTACATGACTACTGGAAAAACCATAGGTTTGACTATACGGACCTTTGTCAGCAAAGTGATGTCTCTGCTTTTTAATATGCCATCTAGGTTTGTCATAGCTTTCCTTACAAGCAGCAAGTGTCTTTTAATTTCATGGCTGCATTACTACCATGTAAAACACTGAGAAATTAGGAAAACACTGTTTTTTGATCAGGTTCATATCCCCAAAGGATCTCTGAACCTAATAGACTTTCATTAAATACCTGTTGGGATGACAAATTGAATCAAATGTTTACTTCACTGATACTGCCATTCAAATGACAGATGTTTATTCTCCTTTAGAAAACAAATGTATGTTTTTATTGAAATGTAGTTCATGTTCAATACTATGTTACTTTTAGGTATACTACATAATTTGATATTTGCCTACATTATGAAATGATCACAAAAGTCTATTTAACATCTATCCCCATACAAGGTTATTATAATATTATTGACTGTATTTTATGCTGTATATTGTAGCCCCTTAACTTATTCAATTATTTATATAACTGGAAATTTTTACCTTGTAACTCCCTTCAGCTATTTCACTCACCTTCCCCAACTCCCTCCTATCTGGCAAACCCCAGTTTATTCTCTTGTACCCATGAACCTGTTTTCATTTGGTTGTGCTGATTTTACTTTTTTAGATTGTACATATAAGTGAGATTGTGTGATATTTGTCTTTCTGTCTGACTTATTTCACTTAGCATAATATACTCTAGATCCATCCATGTTGTCACAAATGGCAAGACTTCATTTTTATGGTTGAGTTGTATTCTTTATCCATTCATCTGTCAATGCTTCCATATCTTGATTATTATAAATTATACTGCAGTGAACATTGGAGTGCTCATATGTTTTAGAATTAGTGTTTTTGTTTTGTTTGGGTGAACATTTCAAAGTGAAATTTCTGGATCATATGGCAGTTCTATTTGTAACTTTTTGAGGACCCTCCTGTACTATTTTCCACAGTGGCTGCACCAATATGCAACCCCAACAACAGTGCATGAGGATTCCCTTTTCTCTACACCCTCACCAACACTTGTTATTTCTTGTCTTTCTGATGATGCCACTCTGACAGGGATATCTCATTATGGTTTTGATTTGCATTTCCCTAATTATTACTGATGCTGAGCATCTTTTCATGTGTCTGTTGACCATCTGTAGGTCTTCTTTGGAAAATGTCTGTTTAAGTCCTATGCCCATTTTTTAGTCAAGTTATTCATTGTTTTGTTTTTCTGATGTTGAATTGTATAAGTTCCCTCTGTGTTTTGGATGTTAAGTAATCTTTTATTATATATATCATTTCCAAATATCTGCTCCCATTTAGTAGGCTACCTTTTTGTTTTGTCGATAGTTCCCTTTGTTGTACAAAAGCTTTCCAAGGTGTATTAGAGAGGCATTCACTAACATTTGTAAATTAATAGTATTCTACATTCATTCTCTACCCTTCACCCTGCTTTCTTCTTTATTGTACTTATTTTTTATATCGTGTGTGTGTGTGTGTATGCATACACCCACACACATGTGCATATGTGTGTTTGTGTTTAACTATGTATTGTTTGATCACTGCCAAATTCTCAATGACTAAATCAGTCCCCCAAAAATAGTTATTGGTCAATAAATATTTGTTGAGTGAAAGAAATTTGTTTGATCTTATATAAGTCTACTATTGAATTCCTAGTTGAGTGTTTACTCTTGTCTTTTTGAAAAATCATCCTCTTTTCTTTGAATAGAAGAGTTGAGCCGTGCTGGTCATTTTTAGTCTTTTTGCCATTCTTCCTTGAGCACTGCTTCTATTTCTTATCTGTGTTTTGTTTGAATTCAGTGCTTCTTTTTTTATAAACCTTGACACTCAGTCAGTTCAGTTCATTTGCTCAGTCATTTCCAACTCTTTGTGACCCCATGGACTGCAGCACGCCAGGCCTCCCTGTCCATCACCAACTCCCGGAGTTTACTCAAAGTCATGTCCATTGAGTCGGTGGTGCCATCCAACCATCTCATCCTCTGCTGTGCCCTTCTCTTGCCTTCAATATTTCCCAGCATCAGGTTCTTTTCAAATGAGTCAGTTCTTCTCATCAGGTGGCCAAAGTATTGGTCTTCCCCCAAAATTACTTTGAATGTTAGCAAGTAAAATACTGTGTATTTTTAAAATGGTATTTATGAACCATAAATGAAAATAGGTAGAAAAATATTCAAAAGGAAGAAGAAGAGAAACAAAATCTGTAATACTATTGGGTCATTTAACCTGAAAGTAAAACAGTTAAATCTATCTATTTATCTATCAATCTACCTATCTACATATATGTGTGTGTATGTGTGTGTGTGTATGTATACACACAGTCAGAATCAAATGTATTGGTATTCAAATATTCTGTATGTTTTATTCATTTTTGTGTGACTGTTCTGACAAATACCATTTATTCAGTAAATATTTTCTGAGTCTTACTATTAGGCACAGTGTTAAGCATTTTCATGGGTCATTTTATTCTATACTTAAAACAATTCTATGAAATTCTACAAGAGAAGCAAAAGCTTTAAGAGTTTAGGTAATTGCCCATAACCATAAAGCTCAGGGAATATGATGAAGTCAGTGATCCAAACAGCACTGGAATGCAATTCTGTATTGTTCCAAGTTGATACACTTATTCAGTTCAATTCAGTCTCTCAGTCGTGTCCAACTCTTTGTGACCCCATGAACCATAGCACGCCAGGCCTCCCTGTCCATCACCAATTCCCGGAGTTTACCCAGACTCATGTCCATTGAGTCGGTGATGCCATCCAACTATCTCATCCTCTGTTGTCCCCTTCTCCTCCTGCCCTCAATGTTCCCCAGCATCAAATGAGTCTTTTCAAATGAGTCAGCTCTTCACATCAGGTGGCCAAAGTATTAGAGTTTCAGCCTCAACATCAGTCCTCCCAGTGAACACCCAGAACTGATCTTCCCCAGGATGGACTGGTTGGATCTCCTTGCAGTCCAAGGGACTCTCAAGAGCCTTCTCCAACACCACAGTTCAAAAGCATCAATTCTTCTGTTCTCAGCTTTCTTTATAGTCCAACTCTCACATCCATACATGACTACTGGAAAAACTATAGCCTTGACTAGATGGACCTTTGTTGACAAAGTAATGTCTCTGCTTTTTAATATGCTTTCTAAACACACTTATGACATTGCTTAAAATCTCTTTAGGTAATGTTCTTTATCATGGACACAGCAACTATTTTTGTTTGTTTTTTCCGATCTTTTGGGCAAAACCCTAGCTTCATTACTTCTTATCCAAGAATGGTTCCTGATTGACCTTGCAGCTTTTCCTGTAGATCTGAAGAACTAGTGAGTATGCTTTGATTCTCACATGGAAAGTTGATTTCCATGATTTATTGAAGAAAAAGATAACATCCAACTGGGAATGTGAACAGAGCTCCCTGTTATCTGGGAGAGAAAGAAAGGAAGAGAGAATGAAGGAAGAATGGATAGATAGATACTGAAACTCATACTACTGTATAACACTCTTAATTGTTCTCCAGGACAGAAATACTTGAGCAGCCTTACTCTGGTGACTTCTTGAGAGGGACCTTACTTGATTTGTCCATTGCTGTGTCTCTGGCACTTAGGACAAAGTAGGTTTTTGCAAATATTTGATAAATAAATTAAGTGGTATATATCATGAAAGTTATACTAGTAAAGAGATTACTGTCTTGTTTTTATTGAAAAGATATAAAGCTGCCAAGAGCAGATAAAGCCTTGAACTATAAGACTGGTCCAGCTACAAAATGGACTTACGGTGCTGTGCCTCAAACTTACTTTCAATCCCTGTTTCAAAGTCCCAGTGAATTAGCTGACTTTATACTGTGATAACAAGGCAATCTCACCCACATCTAAAATTTCTGAGTGGGGACTTACCTTCAGGATTCCCTCCATAACTTGCTATCCATAAATCACTCAAGTTATCCAAGTATTATGAACTTTAAATGATCTCCAGAGAAAACTATTTTAATACTCTCATTATATTTTATTTTTAGCAAAACTGAAGCAATTACAATCATTCCCTTATTGAAAAATGTATGAGACAAGATAATAAGTAGTGGGGCTTGTACAATAAGTCACTTTGACCAGGTATAGAAGTAATAAACATAGATCAGATAAAAGTCTGGGATATTGACTGATGGCACCATCATGGCCATTTGTATGGGGAACAGTCAATTCATCTCTTTGTTGAATGTGTGCCATTGTAGAAAACAATCATTATGGCTTATTTTGCTGCTGTTGCTTTATTATTATTTTTTTTTTATTTCAAAAGTTTGAGACTGGCTTAGTAATATGAGAAGACCAAATTTGAAATATATATAAATACAAATCTTGTGCAGTGATGCTGTGATAACAGTTTCCATTATTTTAATGATATTTGTAATGCTCCAATCATTCGAATAATAGCATATGAGAAATTAATAGACATTGTGCAAATTTTGATATTGAAAGCTTTGGATTTAAATGTAAATTGGGATAGAACTTCATATAGGCATGACGACTGAAAATAGAATTGCAGGAATACATTTAACAACTTGAAATTCCTGGCAGATTTTACTCCTTATTTCAGTTGAGGGAAATACATTTAACTGAATGAAAAACCTCTAAGAGAAGCTGCCTTGTGGTTTCTGTAGGCGGGATTTATGGGATGTCATGAACATTTTGAGGTCTTCTGTTTTCGTAGTGTCAGTCTTAATGTTGATTTAGAAATTTTATGACTGACAAATGACAGGATCATTCAAAATGTGTAATATCTGGAAAGATGAATTGATCCTTAAAAGAAACAGAGCTATTGAGGGAAATTTTATCCAATAAACCACACATATTTGAAGTGTATCATTTCATAAGTTTTGACATATCTATGTACCCATGAAACCTTCACCTCGATCAGATAATGAATATTTTCATCACCCTGGGAAACTGCCTCAATCTCCCTTGCAATGCCTTTGCCTACCCCTCCCTTTTCTCCTCACGCAGGCAATCACTAATCTCTTTTTGGTCATGACACACTGACTTGCATTTCCAAATGCAGTCATAGAATCATACAATATGTATTTTTTTACCTGTTTTCTTTCATTCAGCATAATTGAGATTCACTCATGTTGCATGAATTAATAGTTTATTCCCTTTTTTGCTGAGTAGAGTTCATTATATAGATATTCTATTGTTGTCAGCTCTTAATGGGTATTTAAATGTTTCCAGTTTTTGACTTCTATAATTTAAGCTCCTAGGAACATCATTGTACAAGCCTTTATCAGCATACAGATTTCGTTAGTGTTGGATAAATAACTAGAAGTGGAATGGCTAAATCATGTGTTAGCAGCATGCTTAACTTTTTAAGAAACTGTAATCAGTTTTCCAAAGTGATTGTACCATTACTACCTCAGGAGGAGTGTGTGAGTTCCAGATCTTCTACATCCTTTTCAGTACTTGACATGGTCAGTCTTTTTAATTGTAGCTGTTCCAAAAGATGTATAGTGGTTTCCCATTGTGCTTTTAATTTTCATTTCCTTAATGACTGATATTAAGAATGTATTTATGGATTGGTTGATTCAAATTTTCTGCCCAGTTGAAAAAATTTGGGTGTTTCTTTTTTTACGGAGCTTTAGAAATCTGCATATATTGTGGATACAAATTCTTTATCATATATATAATTCACAAGTATTTTCTCCCAGTGGCTTTTCTTATCATTCTCCTAACATATTATTTTGAAGAGCAAAGGTTTTTTTTTTTTTTTTTAACTTTGATGAAGTTCACTAAAAATTTTCTTTTTCTTTTTTAATGGATTATACTTTTGATATTACCTAAAAATTTATTTGCCTAACTCCAGGCTACAAAAACTTTCTCCCATGTTGACTTCTGAAGTTTTATAATTTTTGGTTTTATATTTACTTCTATACTCCATTGAGATAACTTTCTATATATGGTATGAAGTACGAATCAAAGTTGGCTTTTTTGTATGTGACTATCCAGTGGTTAAAGCAAAATTTATCAAAGAAACTATCTTTTCTTCCCTGAATTGTCTTTGCATCATTGCCAGAAATCCCTTATTTATTTATGTCTGGGTTTATTTATGTATCTTTATTTTATTTTTGTTTGATCTATCTTTGTCAAAACCACACTGTCTTGATTACTATTGCTTTATAGTAAGCCTTGAAATAAGATAGTGCTATTTCTTTAACTTCTAAATAGATAGTGCTATTTCTAGGACCCAAAACAGATTGCCCAACTTGGGGATCTGGCAAAGGGACTGAGAACCCCAAGGGAACTTGACTTTGGAGGCAAGTGGGATTTGATTACTGAACTTCCACAGGACTGGGGAAACAGACTCTTGGAGGGCACAAACAAAACCTTGTGCACACCAGAAGGTAGGAGAAAGGAGCAGTGACCCCACAAGAGACTGACCCAGACTGGCCTGTGTGTGTACAGGAGTCTCCGGCAGAGGTGTGGGTTGGTGGTGGCCTGCTACAGGGTCAGAGATACTGAGTGCGGCAGTGCATGCACAGGACTTTTTGAAGGCAGTCAGCATTATCTTCATTAACTCCACCATAGTTTGGTCTCAAGCCAAACAACAGGGAGGGAACAGAGCCTGGCCCATCAACAGAAAATTAGATAAAGATTTACTGAGCATCAGAACAAGACCCAGTTTCCTACACAGTTAGTCTCTCCCACCAGGAAGCTTCCATAAGCCTCTTATCCTTATCCTTCAAAGTGGACAGAATGAAAACCACAGTCACAGAAAACTAATCAAACTGATCACATTGACCACAGCCTTGTCTAACTGAGTGAAACTATGGGCCATGCCCTGTAGGGTCGCACAAGATGAGTGGGTCATGGTGGACAAAACGTGGTCCACTGGAGAAAGGAATGGGAAACCACTTCAGTATTCTTGCCTTGAAAACACCATGAACAGTATGAAAAGGCAAAAAGATAGGACATTGAAAGATGAACTCTCCAGGTCAGTAGGTGCCCATTATGCTACTGGAGATCAGTGGAGAAATAACTCCAGAAAGAATGAAGAGATGGGCCCAAAGTGAAAACAACACCCAGTTGTGGATGTGACTGATGATGGAAGTCAAGTCCAGTGCTATAAAGAGCATTATTGCACAGGAACCTGGTATTTTAGGTCCAAGAATCAAGATAAATTAGAGGTGGTCAAACAGGAGATGGCAAGAGTGAACATCGACATTTTAGGAATCAGTGAACTAAATGGACTGAAATGGGTGAATTTAATTCAGATTATATAATTCAGAGCATTATATCTACTACTATAAGCAAGAATCACTTAGAAGAAATGGAGTAGCCCTCATAGTCAACAAAAGTGTCCAAAATGCAGTACTTGGGTGCTAGCTCAAAAATGACAGGATGATCTCTGTTCATTTCCAAGGCAAACCATTCAGTATCACGGTAATCCAAGTCTATGCCCTGACCAGTAATGCTGAAGAAGCTGAAGATGAACGGTTCTATGAAGACCTACAAGACCTTCTAAAACTAACACACAAAAAGATGTCCTTTTCATCATAGGGGACTGGAATGCGAAAGTAGGAAGTCAAGAGATACCTGTATATTATCTATAGTGAAACAGATCACCAGCCCAGGTTGGATGCATGAGACAAGTGCTCGGGCCTGGTGCATTGGGAAGATCCAGAAGGATTGGGTAGAGAGGGAAGTGGGAGGGAGGATCAGAATGGGGAATACATGTAAATCCATGGCTGATTCATGTCAATGTATGACAAAACCCACTACAATATTGTAAAGTAATTAGCCTCCAACTAATAAAAATAAATGAAAAAAAAAAAAAATACCTGGAGTGACAGGCAAATTTGGGCTTGGAGTATGGAATGAAGCAGGGCGAAGGGTAACAGTTTTTCCAAGAGACCACATGGGTCAAAGCAAACACCCTCTTTGAACAACACAAGGGATGACTCTACACATGGACATCACCAGATGGCCAATACTGAAATCAGATTGATTATATTCTTTGCAGCCAACAGTGGAGAAACTCTATACAGTCAGCAAAAACAAGACTGGGAGCTGACTGTGGCTCAGATCATGAACTTCTTATTGTAAAATTCAGACTTAAATTGAAGAAAGTAGAGAAAACCACTAGACCATTCAGGTATGACCTAAATCAAATCCCTTATGACTATACAGTGGAAGTGACAAGTAGATTTAAAGGATTAGATCTGATAGAGTGCCTGAAGAACTATGGATAGAGGTTCATGACATTGTACAGGAGGCAGGAATCAAGACCATTCCCAAGAAAAAGAAATGCAAAAAGACAAATTGGTTGTCTGAGGAGGCTTTACAAACAGCTATGTAAAGAAGAGAAGTGAAAGGCAAAGGAAAAGAGGAAAGATATTCCCATTTGAATGCAGAGTTCCAAAGAATAGCAAAGAGATAAGAAAGCCTTCCTCAGCAATCAATGCAAAGAAAAAGAGGAAAACAATAGAATGGGAAAGACTAGAGATCTCTTCAAGAAAACTAGAGATACCAAGGGAATATTTCATGCAAAGATGGGCACAATAAAGGACAGAAATGGTATAGCCCTAACAGAAGCAGAGGATATTAAGAAGAGGTGGCAAGGATACACTGAAAAACTGTACGAAACAGATCTTCACGACCCAGAAAATGATGATGGTGGGATCACTGGACTAGAGGCAGACAACCTGGAATGAAAAGTCAAGCGGTCCTTAGGAAGCATCACTACAAACAAAGCTAGTGGAGATGATGGAATTCCAATTGAGCTATTTCAAATCCTGAAAGATGATGCTATGAAAGTGCTGCACTCAGTATGTCAGCAAATTTGGAAAACTCAGCAGTGGCCACAAGACTGGAAAAGGTAAGTTCTAATTCCAATCCCAAAGAAGGGCAATGCCAAAGAATGTTCAAACTACTGCACAATTACACTCATCTCACACGCTAGCAAAGTAATGCTTAAAATTCTTCAAGCGAGGCTTCAACAGTACACGAACATGAACTTCCAGATGTTCAAGCTGGTTTTAGAAAAGGCAGAGGAACCAGAGATCAAATTACCAACATGCTTTGTATCATCAAAAAAGCAAGGCAATTCCTGAAAAAAAAAAATCTGTTCATGCTTTATTGATTACGCCAAAATCTTTGACTGTGTAGATCACAGCAAACTAGAAAATTCTTCAAGAGATGGCAATACCAGACCACCTTACCTGTCTCCTGAGAAATCTGTATTCAGGTCAAGAAGCAACAGTTAGAACCAGACATGGAACAACAGACTGGTTCCAAATAGGAAAAGGAGTATGTCAAGGCTGTATATTGTCACCCTGCTTATTTAACTTCTACACAGAATACATCATACGAAATGGTGGGCTGGATGCATCACAAGTTGGAATCAAGATTGCTGAGAGAAATATCAATAACCTCAGATATGCAATGATACCACCCTTATTGCAGAAAATGAAGAGGGACTAAAGAGTCCCTTGATGAAAGTGAAAGAGGAGAGTGAAAAAGCTAGCTTAAAACTCAACATTCATAAAACTAAGATCATGGCATCGAGTCCCATCGCTTCATGGCAAATAGATGGGGAAACATTGGAAACAGTGGTAGACTTTAAGCTCCAAAATGTCACTGCAGATGGTGACTGCAGCCATGAAAGTAAAAGGCACTTGCTTCTTGGAAGAAAAGCTATGACAAACCTAGACAGCATATTAAAAAGCATAGACATTGCTGATAGGGTCCTTCTAGTCAAAGCTATGACTTTTCCAGTAGTTATCTACAGATGTGAGAGTTGAACCATAAAGAAGTCTGAGCGCTGAAGAATTGATGCTTTTAAACTCTGGTGTTGGAGAGACTCTTGAGAGTCCCTTGGACTGTAAGGAAATCAAACCAGTCTATCCTAAAGGAAATCGTTCTGAATATTCATTGGAAGGACTGATGCTGAAGCTGATACTCCAATACTTTGGCCACCTGATACAAAGAAATGACTCACTGGAAAAACCCTGATGTTGAGCAAGATTGAAGGCAGGAGGAGAAGGGAACGGCAGAGGATGAGATGGTTGGGTGGCAACACCAACTCAATTGACATGAGTTTGGGCAGGCTCCGGGAGTTGGTGATGGACAGAGAGCCCTGGCATGGTGTGGTCCATGGTGTCACACACAGTCTGACACAACTGAGTGACTGAACTGAACTGATTTCTCTAACATTTTTTTTTTCACAGTTATGTTGTCTATTCTAAGTCCTTTTTTTCTTCATTGTGATGATGAGAATGTCAGTTCCTTGAAGAAAGTCTGCTGCTGTCTGGATTGGAACTTAATCTATAGGTCAGTTTGGAGAGAACTGATATTTGAACAGTGTTGTGTCTTCTGATCTGTAAACAGGGCCTTCATTTTTGCTATCTTTTTATAATTTATCCTGGAAACGTTTTACAGTTTCCAATATAACAAGGCTTTGACATATTCAAATTAATCCCAAAGTAATTGATATTTTTGTTATTATAAATAGTAATATTTTCTTAATTTCAGTTTCTGATTGTTGATTAAATGTAGAAATTCAGTTGCTCCTTGAGTGCTGATCTTTTATCCTGCAGACTTACTGAACTCAATTATTAGTTCTAATAACTTTTCTGTAACTTCCTTCAGATTTTCCAGGTAAACTCTTATGTTAGTTGAAAATAAAGACACTTTGTTTTTCCCAATCCAAGTGCCTTTTATTCCTTTCTTATTTTTACCCTAATGGCAGGGGATACAACCTGCTGTATAGTGTCCAGTGAAAGTGGTGAAACAAGCATGCCATCCTGTGCCATTGCATAAAATGTGAGCTAAAAGTTTCTTGTGTCTACATCTGGTCAGGTTGAGCAAGTTCTCTTGTGCTCCTAGTTTACTGAGATTTTCTCTCAAAAATAGATCTTGGATTCTGTTAAGTCCTACTCAGTCTATTGAGATGATTCTATTTTTCTTTTGGAGTTAATATAGTGAATTAAATTGATTGATTTTTATGTTTAACCCACTTTGCATTCCTGGAATAAACCCAAGTGGCTGCAATGTATTAAACTTTAATAATATTGAATGTAATTTGCTAAAATTTTGTTTAGAATGTTTGCATTTATGTTTATAAGGCTCCTTAGGTTTATTTTTCATAAAATCTTTGTCTCACTTTGTTAACTGGTATCATAGAGTGAGTTGGAAAGTATCCCCTCCTCTTCAGTTTTCTAGATAATTTTGTATAAGATCCCGGTTTGTAAAAAATGAGTAAATGACATGAATATAGTTTACAAGAAAGAAATATAAAACTTTTCTAGATATTTAAAAAAAATTTACCTGTATTCATCACATAAGAAGTGAAATTAAGACTGTAAGCTACCATCTTCACTTTCACATTAACAAAAACCAGAGTTTCATAAGTTACTACTAGTGAAACTATGGGTCAATAGTGACATTCTTCTTTGTCTGGTGAGATGGTAAACAGGTTCAACCTACATGCGGGAAAATTCCATAGTATTTTCTAATTTAAACATACATGCTCTTTATCAGCAATTCAACTCCTAGAAATTTATCCACAAAATTTAGTCATAGACATATTATATATAATATTTTTAGCAAAGCATTCTAGTGATAACAAGATTGGATGCAACAGTCATATCCATTAAGAAGCACATGGCAAAAATATACAACCCACATCAATACAACATAAAACAAGGCAAGAGGTTAAAAGAACTGAACAGTTTTCATGTATTGATATATACCTTCATAATAAATAAGAAAAGCAAAGTGAAGAAGAATGTTTACAGTATGTTAATGTTCATGTTAACTATGGATGGTTTTCTCTCTATATAGTCAAATTCATCAAAAACATAGATCATTATTAGATAGATGTACTACGTATCAGGGTCCAGGACTAGAAGGGAGACAATTTTAGTGGATGCCTTTTTGAAACTTTTGATTTATGTACTATGCTTATCTAGGACTTATTCAAATGAGCTAGTAATTAGTATATTAGTGTATATATATATTAGTCACCCATGATCACTCAGAACTTAGAGCAAAATGTCAAGAAATTTATTCACTTTTTACTCCTCTTTACAAAAATACTGATCTCCAAATTCACTACCCAGTGTATGTGTATATGCATGTATGTGTGAATTTATTTTTCTGCTTAATTAAAGCAGAAGACTGTATTTATTCAAACTTATTCAAAGACTTTTAATCACTGATTTGTCTCAAGTAATTGACACTTAAAATCAATTATCATTAAATCATTCTAAATGTTAGTTTTGAAAAAACATCAGTGTGTATTGTTTATATAGTTCTCATTTTATGCTATTTAATTTTGTTTTTATTAAGATAAAAAACTTCATAAAATTTATAGCTAGTAAATAACTGATTTACACTTAACTACATATATTTAGAGTGTGAAGTGTAATAAAGTTTGACATATGTATACATGCAGGAAATCATCACAATAATCAATATACTGACCATAACCATCACTCTCAAAAGTTTCATCATCTCCCCAGATAATCCTCTTTACCACTTTATCTCCTCATTCCCCAAGCAAACCTTAACACACTTTTTGTCAAAATGGATTAGTTTATATTTTCTTGAGTTCTATATATAGAATTCTATTGTATGGAATTTTTTATCTGGCTTCTTTAACTCAGAATAATTATTTTGAGAGTAATCCGACATGCATAACTGTATTTCCTTTTAATTGTGGCATAGAATTCTGTTGTATGGAAAACCACAATTTGTTTATCTGTACCCCTGTTGATGCACATTTGATTTGGGTTCAGTTTTTGGCCATTGCAAACAAATATGCTAGAGCACTCATGTACAAATTTTTGCATGAACATATATTTTTTCTTTCCTCTTGGAATCATATCTGAGAGTTAAGTGGTTGTACAATACAGTTGGTGTGTGTTTAACACTTTAAAACACTGACAAACTCCTTTCTAAGGGGTGTGCACAATATTACAATCCCAGCAGCAATGTATGAGAATTTTAGTTCCTCTGTATTTTCCCCTATAATTGGTATAGCCAAGTTTTAGTCATTCCAAGGAATATATACGAGTGGAATTGCATTTATCATTATAGACATTTTCTCTATTTTGAAAAATTATCAGACTTTTTTCACAGTGGCTTCATCATTATATAATGCCATCAGCAGTATACAAGATTTCCAATATCTCCACATCCTTACCAGCATTTGTTTTTGTCTATATATATATATATATATATATATACACACACACACACATATACACACACACATATATGAAACCATTCTGGTGAATACAAAGTAGTATCTTGTGATTTGGGTTTACAATTCCCTACTGGCTAATGAGGTTGAGTATTTTGATGTACTTATACATCATTTGTATATATTCTTTTGAATAATGTCTATTCAAATTATTCACCCATTTTGAAGGTTATTTTTATTGTTGAGATGGAAGAATATTGGATGCTATCAAAGGTTAAAACCTACTTAGATAAAATTTGACAACTAGCTATGGCAAGTCTCCCGCAAAGTGCCAGGTCCAGACTGTTTTCAACTTTATTCTCCTGAATTCCTCAGGAATGAGATCTATTTTTGTCTACTGAAGTTCAGATAGTCATTCCTCTTGTTACAAAATTCAAGTTTGGCTGCTTACCACTCAAAAGCAAATAACTGCAAGGCAAGTATCAGTAGAAAGGAAAGATGCTTTAATCAGAAAAGCAGTTTTCTGTCCAGCTTTCAGAACAAGGTAGACTCATGTCCTGAGACCAATTCTGAGGATTCTGCTTAGCCATGACGATTTTCAAAGGGGTAAAGGAGTAAGAATCTCAGTGATCCATCGAGGCTGGAGGTTGGATTCTTCATCATTCTCCATTGTGTACAGGCTGGCTGATTCTCTCTTCAGATGTTATCCTGCCTGAGTAATCTGCCTGCAGGATTGCAAAGGGGCTGTTGTGGGTTGTACATGCTTGGTAAGTTGCCTCAATCATGTCTGATTGTTACCGTATAGACTGTAGCCCACCAGGCTCCTCTGTCCATGGGATTCTCCAGGCAAAATACTGGAGTGGGTTGCCATGCCGTTCTCCAGGGGATCCTCCCAATCCAGGGATCAAACCCACATCTCTTACGTCTCCTGCATTGGCAGGTGGTTCTTTACCACTATCAAGAGCTAGTCATTCTTTAACTACTTACTTCTTCATTCCTTTTATCTAGGAAAGGAATCAACAAGTTAGACAAGGCATGATGTGCGTTAAGGAGAACATAAGTCAGGAGTTAGGTTCAATTGCCCAATGACCCCATTCCTATCATTAGGTTCTTTTAACATTAGAGGGTAACAGAAATGGGAAAACAGGAAAGCAGCAAAAGAACTGCTTTCATTCTAACTACTTCTGATTGGGTTCTGTTGCACCACAATGTTGGACTAAGGGATTGAGATCTTAATCATACAAGATGCCAATCTAAGGTTTAGAATTTGGGGATATTTCCAAATTGGCATCTATTCTCTGAATTGAGGCAGGACTATACCCTGTTACAGAAGAAAGTAGGTGGAGTGGACATTACCCTGTCCCCTGAAAGATTTGGAGAAAGTTGAAATTGCTTTGGGGACTGAAACTGAATCCCCATAAAACCAAAATCCTCTGCAGATTTTACGACTAATCTGTCTATCCAAAATGTTATTTCCTCTCTGTCCAACACTTGTTCTCCTCAAGATTAAGGAATATCAAAGATAAGTGATGGATTAGAACTAAGAAGGAATTGGGGGCCCTCCTGAGGACAAAAGCCTTTCTGTGTCTCCCAATTTCTTGCTTGGGAAAAAAAAAAAAGCTTCAGCTTCTTAGACCTCCCCTAAGTTCAAAAGGGTAGATTGTTTCTAATTAGAGAAGGGTAGGAATGCAGAAACAAAAGAGGAACAATCAAGAAACAATAGAGCTGTGATAAAGCAGGGTCCTGGCTCCTCCACAGGGCATCCTAGGTGGTTCTATGGCAAAGAACCTGCCTGTCAATGCAAGAGACATAGAGATGCAGGTTCAGTCCCTGGGTTGGGAAGATCCCCGGGAGGAGGTCATGGCAACCCACTCCAGTGTTCTTGCCTGGAGAATCCCATGGACAGAGGAGCCTGGTGGGCTATAGACCTTAGGGTTGCAGAGAGTTGGACACAACTGAAAACTGAGCAGCAGCTGCAGGCTCCTCCTCAGCAAGTGTATATTATAATATATCTTTGAGTTCGCAGAAACTAAGGTCCCCACCCAGGTAGAGGATGATAATTTCATGCCGCACACTAGATTCCTGGAACACTGACTGTAAAAAAACAAACATAAAAGAATATTGAATGCTAGATCCTTATCAGAAATATAGATGTATGGTTTGCAAATATTTTCTCCCATTATTTGGGCTACCTTTTTCATTTTAATAGTACATCCTAAAGCATACACTTTTTAATCCTAATGAAGTCCATATTTATTTATTTTTTCTTTGATTTCTTGTGCTTTGAGTGTCACACCTAAGAAACCAGAAGCTATACTAAGGTCATGAAGATTTATCTTCATGATGCTTTCTTATAAGGCCTTCAAAGTTTAAGCAGCTACTTTTTAGGTCTTTGTTTCATTTAGAGGTAACTTTAAAATGTAATGTGAGGTAGAGAGATCCATAATAACCTTTTGTCATGCCACCATCCGTTTGTTTCAGCATCATTTGTTGAAAAGAATATTTTTTTTCCCCATTTGAATTGGAACTCTTTTCAAAAATCTATAAATGAATGGATTACTTCTGTATTTTGATTTCTCTTCCATTGACCTGTATGTCTAGCATTATGCCGGTATCCCCACAGTCTTGATTGCTGTAACTCTGTAGTAAGTTTTGAAAGTGTGAGTCATCCAACTTTGTTCTTCTTTTTCAAAGTTGGTTGTTATTCTAAGTCTCTTGAATTTCCATACAAAGTTTAGGATCAGTTTGTCACATTCTGCCAAAAAGACAGATTTCAATAGGGATTTGTGGGGCAATATTGCAGATTAATTTGGGCAGTTTTGCCATTGTAATATTAGATCTTCCAATCCAATAGGCTTATTCAGTTTATTCAGTTTTTCTTTAGTATCTTTCAGTGATGTTTTGTAATTTTCAGTGCACGAGTCAGGACATCTTTAGTTAAATTTTTTCATAAATATTTTATTTTTTATTATAAGTGGAATGTTATTTCATATTTTACTTTTAGAGCTTATTGCATAGATACACTATTATTACCATGTATTAATCTTATATTCTGTACACTTGCTTTCAATTTTTCTCCTTTAAGCATGATGCTATTAATCTTTTGGTTTTTTTATTTTTAAATAGGATCCCTTTATCAGGTTGAGGAAGTTTACTCCTATCCCTATTTTGTTGAGTGTTTTATCAGGAAAGGGAATTTTATTTTTCCAAATGCTTATTCTGCAAAAAGGGTATGATCATGTCATTTTTGTCTTTTATCTTATTAATATGTTCCATTGCGTTGATTGATTTACATGTATTGATCCAGTCTTGCATTTTTAGGATAAAT
Source organism: Cervus canadensis (assembly GCF_019320065.1). NCBI lineage: Eukaryota > Metazoa > Chordata > Mammalia > Artiodactyla > Cervidae > Cervus > Cervus canadensis. The sequence continues at coordinate 36,559,748 of NC_057389.1, forward strand.
CCAAGTTGGTAGTGGCACATGGTCTTTTTTTAATGTATTTACTGAATTCTGTTAATATTTTCTTTTATTTCTGAGGGATATTTGTCTGTAGTTTTCTTGTAATGTCATTGTCTACTTTTGGTATCAAGATAGAATTTTTTTTCGTAGAAGAAAGTGGGAAGGAGGTTTCCTTCTCAAATTTTTTTGGATGGGTTTGTGAAGGACTAGTGTTAATTCATTTTTCAATATTTGGCAGAATTTACCATTGAAGCCATCTGTTCATAGGCTCTGTGGAAATTTTTCTGATTACTAATTCAGTCTCTTACCTTATACATCTATTCAGATTTTTTCTTTGCTATATTTTAATACTTTGTGTCTTTCTAAGAATTTGTCCATTCTGTTACTTAAATTATTGATATTCAGTCATTCTTAGTATTATCCTATAATACCTTTTATGTCATCTTCATTTTTAACAGATAGTTTCATTGAGTATAAATTTATCAGCTGACACTTTTTACTGCCAGTACTTTAAAGATATTTTCACTTGTACAACTGTATTGTTCCTGGTGAGAATTCTGTTATTACCTTCGATTTTGCTACCTTGTACATAAGATTTTTCCCTGTTATTAAGTTTGAAGCAATTTAACTGTAATATGCCTTGGTACATGTGTGTTAGTTGGTCAGTCATGTGTGACTCTTTACAACCCCATGCACTGGAGCTTGCCAGGCTCCTCTGTCCAGGGAATTCTCCAGGCAAGAATACTGCAGTGGGTAACCCTTCCCTTCTCCAAATCTTCCTGACCTGTGGTCGAACCCTGGTCTCCCACATTGCAAGCAGATTCTTTACTGTCTGAGTCGCCAGGGAAGCCCATGCTTCAGTATAGTTCTCCTCATATTTCTTGTAATTGAGATCTCTTACAGTTTCTTAGATTCGTGGATTTATAGTTTCCATCAAATTTGGAAAGCTTTTAGTTGTTTCTTGATACAGCTTTTCTGTGCCTTCTCTCCTTTGGATACTCTAATTATAGGTACACTAGGCTGCTTGAAGTATTCCTGCTGCTCACTAACATTGGTTTTGTTTCTTTTATATATTTTTAAAAATTCTCACAGTGTTTTATTATGGATGGGTTCTGTTGATAAATCTTCAGGTTCTATAACCTATACTGATCTATTTGATATAACATGAAATCAGCTAGGTGTACTTTTTCATCTAGTTAGTGTTGTTTTTATTTCTAGATGTTCAATTCAATTGATTAGTGTATTTTATATGTCTACTTAACTTTTTGAAAGTATACATTATAATTGCTGTTCTAGTCTGATCTTGTCTGTTAATGTAAAAATCTGTGTCAATTCTGTGTCACTACTGTCAGCCTTGTGTGAGTGCCAGACGCTTTAATTTCTAATCCTTCTACATGATTCTTTCTCTCATGTGAGGTAATTTTCTCATGTTCAGCTCTATCCTTCATGAAGACCCTCTGCAACTCTCTGTATCTCTTTGTAGGTTTTTCCCTCTCCGGTACTCTGTCCTATGAATTCTAATTTCTTTGGTTTCCTTGGACTCTCAACTCTGTTCCCTGAACTCAGGGAATCTCTTGGGTTCTGTCTGTTTTACCCCCCTGCACCATGGTCTAGAAACTTTAAAGGTAACAGGCTGAGGCAGTCATAGGGTTTACCTCGTTTGTTTCTTGTTTCTCAAAGATTCCACATTGCCTGTTTTAAGTGTCTTGAACACTGTTGTTTCACATATTTCTGTGCCTGTTTTTATATGTTTCAGAGAGGAGAGTAGATATGATTCCTCCTATATCATATTGTCTGGAATCAGTTTATATCTGAAAAGAATTCCTTTCAGATATTATTTAAAGCATCCTCTGAGTCCATGGCCTCCACATTTCAGAAACTTGACACAAGCCAAATATAGTTTTATTCATACAGTTTTATTGCCTTTTACTGATCTATGCAGTCATTTATTAATTATGCAGTAAATAGGGTTTATTAAACGTGAAGTTTTAGGCTGGGCACTATGACTATAGTGACAGGAAAAATCAAGTACATCTCTTCTTTAATGAGACTTATTGCCTATTGAAGGAGAAATATATTGCCAAGTTCTAAGATAAGCACTCTGAAAAAAAGTAATATGGTCTGATGATCCTGTTTTAAAAAATAAACCCTCTGGGGTGACTGTGCAGTGTGTCAACTTGGCTAGGCTGAAATATATTTTCCAGTACTCACTTTCTGCTACATTTCTGGCTAGGGTGTGCTACAGGGAAGATTCTTGGGAGAACAGGAGGATGAAAGGAAAGCAACATTTATTATTTAGCTCATGTACATATTTACTGATTTGCTGACACTTTGTTTTCATGAAGCAAGAGCTAGATCTGAGGTTGCTCTACTTTTCCTGTATCTGTTTTAGATTCTCCGACTTCTGAGCGAGGTCAGTGTGTTTACTTTTGTGATGAAGGACCCTGACATCTACAAGGGTCTGAGACAAGAATTGACAGGGTTTCAGTGGGGTTTCAGGTTGAGTTTGTGGTTTCGGGGTTGCTCTTGATCCTCCTACTTTGCATCTATCTTCCTTTCCAGCCAAACGCAGAGAGAGACACCAGCCTTCACAGAGACTGATTATCCAGCTTCCACAATTGCTGATGGTCAATTCCCTGTTAAAAATCCCTTTATCTGTTTGTATCTTGTTAAGCTCTCTTAGCAGCTATTTGAATTTAGGATGTGTGAAACTTAGTGTCTTTTATCCTCAACTGTGGGTCTAGCTATAATTTCAGAATATTAGGAAAAATCCCTCTCTGGATCCTATTAAATTTTATCCTGAAGGAAATATGAAGCCGTTAAAGGATTTTAAGATAGGCCATGACATGTGGTTTGCAGTTTTGAGAAATAGCTCTGTCTCCTATATGAACAGCCATAATGGAGACAAGAAACAAGATGGCTAAAATGTCTAATTCAGATGTTCTTGGAGCAGTCCAGCAGAAAAGTGATAAAGTCACAAAAAAAGGACATAGAATATTAGAAGACTGCAATAAAGATATTTGGAAGTAGATGCAACAGAATTTGTTGAACTCTGATGTATTTCAGCTCATAAATTATTTGCATTTTGAAAGAGAAAGCAAGAGGGAAAAACACACAGAAGAAAACCAGTCATCATGGGCATTCAGAGTTCCAAGACTCCTAAGTAGGAAAATAGATTTAGTACAAAGTCATCTTACCAGTATCTCTCATCAGCTCTGCATCACTCTAATTTTAAAATAGATTTTATAGCTCCTTTCAAATTTTGCCTCATGGACCAGTGCCTCCTGCATCTCCAGGCACTTGTTAGAAATGTAGAATGTCCGTCCCACCTGTAACTTCCCAAAGCAAAGTCTACATCTTAACAAGATCCCCAGATAAGTCACATGTACATTAAAGTTGGAAAAGTTCTGCGAAGATTCTAGTAGGCTGACATCTGCGACACCATAGATAAACTTTGAGGGCATTATTGTAAATAAATTTTGTACGATCTCATTTATATGTGAAATCTAAAAAAATTAAAACAAAAAAGAGTTCATAAAGGCAGGGGGCAGGGTGTAAGGGGTGGACAAAATGGGTAAAGGGCATCAAAAGTACAAGTTTCCATTTATAAAATAAAGAAGTTGTGAGAATATAATGTATAACTGTAACTATAATTAATAATACTGTATTGCATATTTGAAAGTTGTTAAAAAGAATAAGTCTTAAATGTTCTCATCACAAGAAAAATGTGGTAACTGATATGGAAGTTAACTAGAATTATCATAGTGATCATCTGTCAATATATAAAATATCAAGTCATTACATTGTAGACCTGAACCTAATATAATATTATATGTCAATTATACCTCAATTTTAAAAATAAAATGAGTGACATTTTAAAAGATGAAAGATTCTAGCAAGTTAAGAGAAATCTAAATCATGTGGTGCCTTCCCAGTCATTTAAAATACACCACCCTAGACAAATAGGAAATAGCTGGCTATAGAAATGTTTAGAATTTCCCCTCCCACTCTCAGGGCATCAAAGTAAGGCTACATATTCTTCTTCACACTTATCATCCTCCATGTACTATTTTAGCCTCTTCCGACTCGTTGGAGCAGGTGGGACTCCCGACATCTTATCACGGCTTGTAATTTCCAACCATCACAACAGCCATGGCTGTCAGTGGGATTTTCCAAAGCATTTGGCATACAGCAGACTTAGCACAACTCTGGCAATGCTAATAATAAAAGGCCTCCCTTTGGGATGCCTCAGAAGCAGATGTAAAACATTATCTAGTTATAACTAGATTAAAGAAGTTTCTTCTAATGAAGGCACTTTTCCCTCTTGTAATTTCCTTTTACTAATGACGAGCAGAGAATAGATCAGGCTCTTCATATCCCTGAATGCTTGTGATGAGACCAAGGGTGAGGACTGGGCTTAGTAGTGAATGCATTGTGTTCTCAGCCACGCCCTGGGTCTGCTTATCCATAGGTTGCAATAGTCCATTTCAGGGACACTCCTCTGAGCTCTACTTAATTCAACTTGCCATGAAGCAGTGCTCCGCTCTGTGCCTAGTCAGCAATTACTAACTGGTTGAGAGCTAAATGAAAAAGAACCTATGATATGCCTCGATAATTTTCCATCTTCCCCAAGTAAATACACTCTACAACAGCCTGCAAAGCTTTGCCTGATCAGCCTACCTTTTCAAACTCATCTTAGGCTATTCAACTCTGTTTACTCCAGTCTCTCTTCTCCATTCCTCTAACATGCCAAGTTGATGACCTCCCTAGGGAGTTCACACATGTGCTTCCTCTGTGTCCTGCCGTCCCCTTCCGATGATGTCATTCCCTTGCTTTAGGTCTAAACATAAATGTCATCTCCTCAGACAAGCTTTTCAAGATCCCTTCACCCATGCCTCCTGCTAAAAGTAGGTCCCCTAAGATATTTTTCTCTTATTACCCTGTTAGCTTATTACCATGGTGTTTATCAGGGTTTGTAAATACTTATTTCTTAGTCACCTCCACTAAATAATAAGCTCCCTGAGACCAATTCTATCTTATCCGCCCAGGAACTAGTGCAAAACTATTGGTCAAAGGCAAGTATTAATTTCACAAATATGTGGGTTCTGTCCTACCACCCAAAGTGAACACTTGTGAATGTCTGTAGTTCCCTTTAGGTTCTGTGTATGTTGTGTACTGAACCTTGTGTTGTTTGGTAACTGTTTTTTGCTCATCCACAATGGATGATTCGAGTATGAACTCCTAAAGGAAAAAAATATGTCTTTGTTCTTTTTTGTATATCCTACTTGAAATAGTTTTCTGAACATGGTGGCTCTCAAGAAAAAGTTAACGTAAATGAAGAATAAATTAGTCCTCTATGCTGTAAGTAGGTAGTTCATATCGTACAGGAGAGAGTTTATTTTAGATTTCAAAGTTACTTGGTAAAAGAGGCCAAGTGTTTGCAAACTTTAATTTAATTGAGATAAATGATACCTTTTCATCTCTGAACTGTTTTCCTTGTCCCGAATTGAAGAATTACATCATGTTTCTTTTTGGCTATGAAATTTGGAAAGTAAAATGGCAGAAGGAGATACTTGTAGTCATATATACTTTGTTTAAATTATTCCAGAAGGTGCTTCTTATAACCTTGAGTATTATCTTTCAGTAAGACAGTGAAGAAAAATGAGGAGTATAATTTATGGGAGGAGTAGGGGAGAAAGTCTTTGGAGGAATTTAATTTTTGACATTGTTAATTGAATTCTCCCTATGAGATCAAATCGAGTTATCCAAAATGGACAGTCTGGCCTGTAGCTTCTGACACTGGAAGAAAAATCATGTCTGTGGTCCTTTTCATTAACTCATTCAACATTTGAGTGTCTGTGTATGTCAGGTACTGGTCTAGGCTCCAAAGACACAGGGGCATAGGATATCCTGACTGTAGTTATCACCAGAGAGGAAATACAGAGCAGGAAAACACAAAAACAAAAACAAGACCATTCCTCGTATTAATAAGCAACACAAAGGAGGTAAAACAGGGTTATGTTATACAGAGTGGCTGAGGGATGCTCCATCTTGGTTGGTCACGGAAGGCCTAAGGGACACATGAGCGGAGACCTGACTAATGAAGAGAAGCTTCTCCTTTCCTCCTCCCTTTTCTTCCTTCTCTCCTTCTCTTCACTTTGGGTGCTATGCTCAGTTGTTTTAGTCATGTCTGACTCTGTAACACCATGGCCTGTAGCCCACCAGGCTCCTCTGTCCATGGGATTTTCCCGGCAATACTGGAGTGGGTTGCCTTGCCCTTTTCCAGGGGTACTTCCTAATCCAGGGATTCAAACCTGCATCTCCTACATTACAGGTGAGTTCTTTACCTGCTGAGCCATCGGGGAAGTCCCACTTCACTTCAACCCAAATTCTGATAAGTGAGACTCTTCCTGGTCCTACTTGAGTGAAGTGTCCACTTCTGACCTAGGAATGATGGAGGCACGCAACATGGCCATCAGGGGAACCTGCCTGGATGAAGGGCCCATTAAGGGGATCACTGTGGCTGGACAGACAACCTAGTGGCTGTTTCAAAGACTGCTGGCTGTGTCCTCCTACCCACAACCAGGTATCTGATAATTTAAAAGATAAGAAAGAGGAAAAGTTGGGAGGAGTGAAAGATGGGTGTATGAGAGAGACGCATTCCTGCTTAGAAGTGAGGCGGTAAAGATTGGGTCCCCACAAGGCTCATTCCTCCAGCTCCTGGTTTAAAACTCAGCATAGTGAATTTATTATCCAAGAACACATTATATAACTTAAACAGTCCAATGTTAAAGAAACATTTTCCACACTGATTCTAATTGTATCTTTCTCATCATGTGCAATTATACAGAAGGACCATAATTGCTGCTCCTTTGTTGATATATTGGTTTAATATGCTCTCTTTTATTGTTTAGACATTTAAATGTATGCCTTTTGGTATATGTGTCCATGCAGTAAGAGTAGTTAAATGATGTTAAACAATTATACCATTGTGTCTCTACCCCTTATGTTTTCCATTTGATATCAAACTCTGCAGAGTAGTAATGATGTCTCATGATGTATCATTATAAAATGGGCCTGTATTGTCTTGGCTTATATTATCTCTCCTAAATGTGAAACACCTCCTATCTCCTCTCTTTTTTACTTCAGTGGAATCTTTGATATCATCAAAGAGGTATCAACAAGAATTTTTCAATGTTAACAGGAAGAGAAAAAATATCTCTACAATTTCTAGTACTTTCTTCATAAGAATCTGAAAAATTGGTGAAGCTGGCAAGAACTAAGCTGACTAACAAATTAGGAAAATTCCTGAATGTAGTGTTCTTCTTAACATTCACTCATGTAATAAATTCATTAAACATTTGTGTATACGATAATAGTTTACATGTAAGATTTGGGAACATCATACCCTGTGCTGGGTTTGGAGAAGAGACTAGAGGATTTCTCAATGTGCTGACAGTGTCTTTACAGGCATCTTAGCTTCAAACTATTTTTTAATAACAGAATCAATACCATTTGAAGAATGACAATGGCCTGTAACATTTAGTGAGCATATGTTAATTGTTGAGCATTGTACTTAATTGCTTTATATGCATCTTCACATCTGAACCTGACAACAGGCCTACAGATGACTACTCTTGTCCCCATTATAGATCTGGACAGTTCTGGAAGGAAACAGCCATATTCTTTAATACCCTACTTTGCCTAGCAAACACATCTTTAGCATGGCCTCACTGAGAAACTAAGCCCCCAGTCTAAAGACATATAGCTGATTGATAACAGGAACTATAGCCTATGGAATATGCCAGTTGTCCATTATCGAACATGAGAACACTTAATGTTTCCCTAAAGACAGCTGTAATCTCCATTATGCAGCCAGTTGGTAAGGCCATTCAGTACCTTCTTTCTCCAGAAATCAGTTCTCAATCACAGAGCTCTTCCACTGTCAAAAGAAAATTGCCAAATTTTATAAATCAGAGGAGAACAAGAATATACACAGAGAGCCCATTTAGGTGGTTGTTGGAAGAACCCACAGAAGAACCATGGCTTTGTCCTTGATTCTGGCCTGGGAGAAGAGAGAGGGACAGATTTAAAAAAAAAAAAAAAAAAAAAAAAAAAACGCAGAATATAAAATACTTACCTGCAGAAAGTGGAAAAGTGAGGGAAAGTGGGTTCATTCAATCACAATCTCACATTTGAAGAGGCACTGAAAAAACTCACCATTGCCCAACCAGTATCATTTGGTCCCATTACTGAGCTGATGAGTGCTATTGATGGAGAAACAGATGGGTCTGGATTTTTCATTTCCTGATCTGTCTGTAAAGTTGGTATATGGTCCCTCTTGATTACACAAGATTATTGTGAATAAAAAATGAGTTATCCCTAGGAAGGATTTATAAAAATGTCAAATTTAATGGAAATGCCTGCTTCCAATTCTAGCATTGCCTTAGTAGTTAAGTAATGACATCAATTTCAAAAAGTTGTCAAGGGTAAATAGATAATATTATACTGAGTTTCACTATGTAAACTATTTACTTCTCAGTAAGAGTTGATGTCTTGGGCCTGGCTCTGTGATTTATTAGTTTAGTGACCTTGAAAATGTCAATAATATCAGGTCATGTACTATGTGCAAACATGCTTTAGTAAGTACTTTGCATACCTTGCCGCGTTGATTCCTCACAACAATTGGATGTGTAGGTCTTGTGTTATTTAATAGATAAGGAAACTGTCGCCACTGAAATTAGCTTACTTGATCTCACTTATTACCTAGAAAAAGTCACTGACAGAGCCAGAATTTAAACCAGGTTCTCAACATCAAGTTCAGCTTTCCATGTTTCAATTTCTTTATCTTGACACAGGTATAATCCTGCCAGCTTTACATGCTAGTTGGAAGATCAAATTCAATAGCTTATATAAAATATATCTGTAAACTGCAGTGCATTTTAGCATATATATGAGGTTTAAAACAGGTATAAGTTCTATATACTTTATTCTACCAGCTGGCCATGAATTGGATGTTTGGAGTCTTTCTGCTGAGTCCCGAAGATGTGCTATTTTTCTTTAGCATCTTTGTGTACTTTTGTATTTGTCATTTATTTTTTAATCTGTATTTTCTCTACTGAGACATGGCTGGGGTGATCTGCTTAGGATAACACAGGTTGGTCTGTTATTTCAGAGCTGTCACTGTTGAACTGACAACTTTTTAGAATGTCCTAAAATGATGCAATTTGAGATTAAGGTCTGTGCTGGCAGCTAAGAATCGTAACTTTAAAATGTCTTAATAGATACAAAGTCCAGTAAAGGTCATATCCTATAAAAATTTGGGGGAATATCTTTTTCTCATTTGGACTGTGCTGAAAACAATTTAGAAAAATAGGAGATTACTTGGATAATCTGGGCTTCTCCGATGACTCAGTGCGTAAAGAATACGACTGCAGTGCAGGAAACACAGGAGAGATGGGTTCAGTCCCTGGGTCAGGAAGATCCCCTGGAGAAGGAAATGGCAACCCACTCCAGTATTCTTGCCTGGAGAAGTCCATAGACAGTCTGTAGTGGGCTACAGTCTTTGGGGTTCCAAAGAATCATACATAGCTGTGTGAGTAAGCACGCACTTGAATAATCCAGGACTGAAGAACTCCATACTCTTATTGAAAATATGCAAGGGAGAATGCCATGCTGTGCTAAATAACTTCAGTCATGTCTGACTCTGTGCAACCAAGGGAAAATATATGGATTTAAATGAAACAAATAATTAATTAAAAAACTTAATAGACAATACCTTTCTTTTTGGATTTAGATGTGCAAGTGACATCCCTGGGCATTTCAGATATGTTTTGTGATTGACTGAAAAAGTGTATAGAATGTTTAATCCAATCAAGTTTATAAAAACTCAGCAGCACATCTAGGGGCATGTGGACCCCTAGGGGAAGATTTAGATGTTGATGGTAATTCTTACAGAGTAAGGTCATGCTGGACTTGAGAAAGACCCTATTTGTGGTAAGTTATATCACCATTCAGCAAGAACTTAAAATCAGTTGTATATGTACTTCTATATAAGGAAATATTGACACATTCTAGTTTCTCCTGACTCTTGAGTTGTGATTAGTTAAGCGAGGTCAAGTCCCCATCCAGGGACTTATATCCACATTTTTCTGGGCAAAATCTCTGCCTACATATGTTCTCTACTTCAAAGACCCTATCCAGTCATTTATGAAGTGCTCAGGTACTTTGGGAAGCCTACCAACAACTAAACTCAAGTGTTCATCAGAAATCAAAATCTCAAGTGAATAAAACCTCTTACATCTAAACCTTCTAATTGGGAAACATACTCTGGCTGTGAGTTTTCTAATCCGTAAGGATCAACACAATGGAGTTTAAGCTAAGTACAGTAATGCCAAGGACATTGTGCCCTTTGCCAAGACTCTGCCCATATTGGCCAATCAGTCACCATATTGGTCAATAAATCTAATCCCCAGCAAAGGGTTAGTTCCTAACAACAGTCTCTGCATTGTGTGCAGTTTGAAGCAGGAAAGGACACAGACTGGACACAGACCCTGTCCTCAAGCTTCTTGAGATCTGAGTAAAGAGAGGAAACATATGCAAAAATGAAATTCAAGGCAGTATGCAATGAACAAACCAATAATAAATAAATTCTCAATTTGACCTACTCAGTTTGCTCACTTCATATAAATAACTACTGTTTATTCAGCAACTTTATGATAACCTTAGCCAAGCAATTGCTAAGTTCAGCTGGAAGAGAGAGCTAACCTCTCACCAAGGCAATCAAGCTTCTACAGGTGTGATCCTTTTTGAGTTGGATCATTGAGGATGGGAAGGATTTGGGAGGAAAAGAAGTAGCCTTCCAGGTGAGGGATTAGTGGAAGCAATGATAGTTTTTAGGCCTCACCCAAATTTAAAGGAACTTAGACTGGAAAGATGACAAGTATGATTTGGAATTGCTAAATCTGTTTTCTCTAATAAGTTTGAATATTTAATTTTTCAAAACATTCAGCTCCATATCAACTTCTCAGTTTCCCTCATAGAATGAGTGTGACACCATCGTCCCTGGAGCCTGGTCCATACTTCATGCTGAGATTTAGGCATGGGTGCATCTGGTTGATGAGTTGGGTCTGACAGAGGTCTCTGCCTGAGACCAAGGAATCTTTGGGAGGTTTTGAGTGAGGATTTCAGTGTCAGATAAGCTTAATTTTCAAATCTTAGTCCTGCCAAATCCTTGAGCAAGTTGCTTTACCTTGCTAACCCTCAGCTTTCTCATGAATAAAATGAAGTTTCATTCATCTAACAAATATCTTTTGGACAATTACTGTGTTTCAGACTCTGTTCTAGGTGTTGAAAATATATAGCAGGAAACAAAACAGGCACATTTCTCTGCCTTCCTAGAAATAATGACAGAAATCTACTTTATAGGGTTTAGCTGAGATTAAGACTCAAAGCACACGCCAAACACATGACTAGCACTCCTAAATGTTAGTAGCTGCTATTGAGTCAGGCAATTACATAGTTCAGTAAAGAAGAATTAGTGATCAGGGGAGGAACACAGCTAATACATAAAATCAACTCTGAATATTCACTGAAAGGACTGATGCTGAAGCTCCAGTACTTTTGCCACCTGATAGAAAGAGTGAACTCATTGGAAAAGACCCTGATGCTGGGGAAGATTGAGGGCAGGAGGAGAAGGGGGCAACAGAGAAGGAGATAGTTGGATGGCATCACTGACTCGATGGACATGAGTCTGAGCAAACTTTAGGAGATGGTGAAGGACAGGGAAGCCTGGTATGCTGCAGTCTATGAGGTCACAAGTCCAACATGACTTAGAAACTGAACAACAGCAAATTGCTACTTGCACGTAGATTCCATTATGTGTCAGGTTCATGGGCTTCTCAAGGCAAGAATACTGAAGTGGTTTGCCATTCCCTTCTCCAGTGGACCACATTCTGTCAGACCTCTCCACCATGACCCGTCCATCTTGGGTGGCCCCACACAGCATGGCTTAGTTTCATTGAGTTAGACAAGGCTGTGGTCCATGTGATCAGGTTGGCTAGTTTTCTGTCATTGTGGTTTCAGTCTGTCTACCCTGTGATGCTCTCTCTCAGCACCTACCATCTTACTTGGGTTTCTCTTACCCTGGACATGGGATATCTCTTCATGGCCGCTGCTCCTGACCTTGGATGTGGGGTAGCTCCTCTCAGCTGCCACTCCTGACCATGGACATGGGGTATCTCCTCTGGGCCGCTCCTGCACCATGCAGCTGTTGCTCCTGCCTCTTGAGAAACCTGTATGCAGGTCAGGAAGCAACAGTTAAAACTGGACATGGAACAACAGACTGGTTCCAAACAGGAAAAGGAGTACGTCAAGGTTGTATATTGTCATCCTGCTTATTTAACTTATATGCAGAGTACATCATGAGAAACGCTGGGCTGGATGAAGCACAAGCTGGAATCAAGATTGCCGGGAGAAATATCAATAACCTCAGATATGCAGATGACACCACCCTTATGGAAGAAAGTGAAGAAGAACTAAAGAGCCTCTTGATGAAAGTGAAAGAGGAGTGAAAAAGTTGGCTTAAAGCTCAACATTCAGAAAACGAAGATCATGGCATCTGGTCCCATCACTTCATGGCAAATAGATGGGGAAACAGTGGAAACAGTGGCTGACTTTATTTTGAGGGGCTCCAAAATCACTGCAGCTTGTGATTACAGTCATGAAATTAAAAGACACTTACTCCTTGGAAGGAAAGTTATGACCAACCTAGACAGCATATTAAAAAGCAGAAACAATACTTTGTCAACAAAGGTCTGTTTAGTCAAGGCTATAGTGTTTCCAGTAATCATGTATGGATGTGAGTGTTGGACTATAAAGAAAGCTGAGTGTTGAAAAATTGATGCTTTTGAAGTGTGGTGTTGGAGAAGACTCTTGAGAGTCCCTTGGACTACAAGGAGATCCAACCAGTCCATCCTAAAGGAGATCAATCCTGGGTGTTCATTGGAAGGACTGATGTTGAAGCTGAAACTCCAATACTTTGGCCACCTCATGTGAATAGCTGACTCATTTGAAGACCCTGATGCTGGGAAAGATTGAGGGCAGGAAGAGAAGAGGACTACAGAGGATGAGATGGTTGGATGGCTTCACCGACTTAATGCACATTAGTTTGGGTAAACTCCAGGAGTTGGTGACAGAGAGGCCTGGCATGCTGCGGTTCACACAGCTGAGAGACTGAACTGAAGCATTAGTTGCTCAATCATGTCTGACTGTTTACAACCCCAAGGACTGTAGCCTGCCAGACTCCTCTGACTGTGGGATTCTTCAGGCACAAATCCTGGAGTGGACTGCCATTTCCTTCTCCAGATTCCACTATGGGTTTTCCACTATTGGGCAAAAAGACCAATAGAGCTGAGGTTTAAGAATGGTTGAAATCAGAAGCAACTAACTCACCAGGAAACGTAGGAAAACACCAGCCTCTTTTTTTTTTTTTTTTTTTTTAATAACACTGGCCTCTTATTTGGAGGCCATGTGACAAAGTGGAAGACAGAAAAAAATGGGAGTAAATCATTTTCTGTCTTCCTGAAGTATGGTGGCCCTGTCACCTTAGGGCTGTGGTGAGTAGTAGCACCGCTGACAGTGGCGGCAGCAAGAGCATGCAGTGCTGCTCGGGAGAAGCAAAGCGGAGGGCTTAGAGCAACTCTTGTGGTGCTCGAAGGATGTGAAGATGCAGATAGGACTTGCCCTAGAAGGAGGCTAGAGTGAGTGGAGAAAGCCCAGTGCTTTTTTTGTGATAACGGACCAAACACGTTCATAAGTCACTCCTGTGGCTGTAGTATCCATAAGAAGGGGAATATCTCTACAAAACTGGAAGCTCTGCAGAGCAGGTAGGAGAAGGAGTGAACTCTGCCTGTCTGGATTCCTCCATAACACTGCTGAAGACTTGCTCATGTATGCTATCTCCATACACAATTGTGTGATAAGTAGCATAAATGTCCAGACACTGCTAATACACCGACAATCATGTTTACAAATAAATATGCTGAGAAGAGATCTTCATCAGAAAAATCGGCTGTTTTTATAGGGAAAACTACCAAATGTACTCATGTATGTGTCTGGAGCAACAGCATTAAAAAAATGAACTATAAAAAGGATCACACAGAATGCAGAGGCCAATCCTTGCTCCTAAATGAATATCTAGCAAATAGTAAATACCCAAAATGAATGAGATCAGTTGTGGAGAAAAATCTATATGGTCAGTCTGTGATACACCATTAACTTTAATGGATCTCATTTTTTATGTATAAATTCTACTTCAAGAAGAGAGAGAGAGCAATAAAATAAATTAGGCTGGCCCTTTGTTATTTATTTATTTATTTTTTACATGACAGCTATATATCTGCTTTCAACCTAATTTCTGGCTGTGCAGGACCTGAGCCACAATAGTTTCACCTCATGATACCAATTAGCTGGTTTGATTTCTTTTTATGGTGAATTGACTATTTATAAAGCAGATTATTTACAGTCACCTTTGGTTTCTTTGTTATGATTAAATTCATTTGCTTATCAAAAATTTATTGAATTCTTTCTAGGCACCCAGCAAGCACTTTTATAGGCCCTGAAGATATACGAATGAGCAAGGCAGGTAAGTTTCCTGCCCCCATGGAGATTCCACTTTGATGTGAGACAGACCATACAGAAAACAAATAAATAATCAAGATGATTTCATAAAGTAGTAATGCTTTAAATAATAAAAATAAAGCAATGCACTAGACTGTGTTTGGTCTTCCCTGGTGGCTCAGCTGGTGAAAAATCCACCTGCAGTGTAGGAGACCTGGGTTTGATCACTGGGTTAGGAAGATCCCCTGGAGAAAGGAACAGCTTTCTGCCCTGGAGAATCCCATGGACTGTATAGTCCATGGCATCGCAAAGAGTTGGGCATGACTGAGCAACTTTCACTTTTACTTTCAAACTGTGTTTGACAGGTGGTACTCATGTACATATGGAGATGTGGGAAAAGTTCTCTGAAAAGGTGAGATTTTGAGATCTGAATGATGAGGAACCAGCTGAAAAGTTGTGGAAAGAACATTCTAGATGAAGTGAACAGCAAGTGAAGAAAACTCTGGGTCAGAAATAATCCTAGAGAGAAAAAATTCTTAGAGACAGAAGACCAGTAAGCTGCAGCATAATGAGAAAAATGAGAGAGTAGTAACAACTAGAGAGAAAAGGGCCAGGACATGGTACCCGTTCTAAAGCTTGGAAGCAAAATTATGCTTTCTCTTGAGTGCATTGGGAAACTGTTGGATAGTACTAAGTAGTCTCTGAAATTACTTAATTTCTTTCCTTTTTTTTAATTTTTGGCTATGCTGGGTCTTCGTTGCCGGACAGCTTTTCTCTAGTTGTGGTGAGTGGGGACTGCTCCCAGTTGTGGGGCATGAGCTTCTCATTGCAGTGGCTTGTCTTTGTTGCAGAGCTCAGTCTCTGGGGCACATGGGCTTCAGTAGTTGGGGCTCACCACCTCAAGATCTCGGGTTCAGTAGTTGTGGTGCGGGCTTAGTTGCCCCGAGGCCTGTGAGGTCTTCTCGGACCAGAGGTGGAACCAGGATCCTCTGCGTTGCAGGGTAGATTCTTAACCCCTGGACCATGAGGGAAATCCTTACTTTAATTCTTGAATAGGTTATTTTGGCTTTGGTGTGGAGAATGGGTTGCTTGATCAATCCCTGACTTAGTAACTGCTTAGTAACTTGCAATTCAATTGCCAGATTCAAATGTCAAAATTCATTTGCTCAACAAACATTTGTTGAGCACTCCATGCTATGCCCTGGAAATACAGAGAAAAATAAGATAGCCATCAAGAATCTCACTGTCTAGCAAAAAGTGCATAAATTAAACAAATCATTGTTTACAGTTTTGACTTCACCCAAGTGAAGGTACAGATATTTCTTCCTTATTTGAATTAGACATTAACTGGGGGGGGGGCGGGGGGGGGGCGGGTTGGAATCTATGACTCCCCACTGAAAAAGCTCCATGTTGCCAGAAGTTCTACTCATACCAAAAACCTTTATATTAGTTAGATTTTCTTCAGTTTCAACAGGTGGAAAATCAAATCAAACTAAGTTAAGACAAAAGTTTCCATGGGGGCAGGAAACTTACCTGCCTTGCTCATTCCTATATCTTCAGAGCTGTATAGAGGATTTATTATTTCATGTAATGGAAAACTCCAAATCTGAAGAGTCATGGCTAAGCTCAATCTTACTAGCATAATGAGTCAGATAATAAAAATCAGTGCAGTCAGACTCTGTAAAATAAAGAAATTTTGGAAAGGAAAGTGCCACAATGATCTCCAAAATAATGCCCAAATCCCTTGGTGATCCCTGAACTGTTCATGAAGCAAGGAAGCACCAAAATTCTCTGTATAAAGCAACAGATGAAAGACTAAAAATGTGGAAAGTTTTAGTTGCTGCTCACCAAAGGGCAGACAGAATTTGAATCTTAACTCCAATTCCAAATACATCCAAAGACTCAAAAGAAAATATGCTTTATAATGAGAGAAAGTGAAATAAATATAAATTTAAATAAATATAAACTTCATATTTATATGAAATATAAATTTACAAATATAAATATATAAATAAGCTTAAATATTTATTATACAGAAGTATAAATTTCACTTATAATGAAAGTGAAAATGAAAGTCACTCAGTTGTGTCTGACTCTTTGCGACCCATGGGATAATCCATGGAATTCTCCAGGCCAGAATATTGGAGTGGGTAGTGTTCCCTTCTCCAAGGGATATTCCTAACCCAAGGGATCAAACCCAGGTCTTCCACATTGCAGGTGGATTTTTTACCAGCTGAGCCACCAGGGAACCGTATTAAGAGAAGTTACGTGAAACCCAGAGTAGAAATGGAGACTATAAAAACCAAATGGAAATTTTAGAATTATAAAATAAAATATCTGAAATGAAAAATTTGCTGTATAGATAGCAGACAGATTGGCTGGCAAATGAAAGAATCAGTAAATAAAAAATAATTTATATATTGCCATCTAACCCGCATTGTAAAAAATACTAAAGAAAACTCTTTAGGCTAGAGTGACACCAGAAATATACTGCATGAAAATTTGTATCTATAAGAAGAAAGAAAGAACACTGAAAATGATAAATATATGATTTTTTCTCTTAATTTCTTTAAACAATATATGACTATTTGAAAAAAAATATAACATGCATTATGTAATTTGCTATAATATGCCTATATAGTATATAAAGTAACAATAGCACAAAGGCCAGAGTGTAATTGAAACTATTCTATCACAGCTTTCTTATATTTTGCTATATGTAGTACAAATTAATTCTAAGAATTCTATGGTAAGTTAAGGATAGATATTGTCACTCTAAGAGCAGCCACTAAAATAATGCTAACAGGTTTAGCTAAGTTAATAGAGGCATTACAATATTATATTAGAAAAGGATTATTAATCAAATCCCTTCTGAATATACAGTGGAAGTGAGAAATAGATTGAAGGTACTAGATCTGATAGACAGAGTGCCTGATGAACTAAGGATAGAGGTTCATCACATTGTACAGGAAACAGGGATCAAGACCATCCCCATGGAAAAGAAATGCAAAAAGGCAAAATGGTTGTCTGAGGAGGGCTTACAAACAGCTGTGAGAAGAGAAGCGAAAAGCAAAGGAGAAAAGGAAAGATATTCCCATTTGAATGCAGAGTTCCAAAGAAGAGCAAGGAGAGATAAGAAAGCATTCCTCAGCGATCAATGCAAAGAAATAGAGGAAAACAACAGAATGGGAAAGACTAGAGATCTCTTCAAGAAAATTAGAGATACCAAGGGAACATTTCATGCAAAAATGGACTCAATAAAGGACAGAAATGGTATGGACCTAACAGAAGCAGAAGATATTAAGAAGAGGTGGCAAGAATACACAGAAGAACTGTACAAAAAAGATCTTCATGACCCAGATAATCACGATGGTGTGATCACTCGCCTAGAGCCAGACATCCTGGAATGTGAAGTCAAGTGGGCCTTAGAAAGCATCACTATGAACAAAGCTAGTAGAGGTAATGGAATTCCAGTTGAGCTATTTCAAATCCTGAAAGATAATGCTGTGAAAGTGCTGCACTCAATATGTCAGCAAATTTGGATAACTCAGCAGGGGCCACAGGACTGGAAAAGGTCAGTTTTCATTACAATCCCAAAGAAAGGCAATCCCGAAGAATGCTCAAACGCACATTTGCACTCCTCTCACACACTAGTAAAGTAATGCTCAAAATTCTCCAAGCCAGGCTTCAGCAATACGGGAACCATGAACTTCCAGATGTTCAAGCTGGTTTTAGAAAAGGCAGAGGAACCAGAGATCAAATTGCCAACGTCAGCTGGATCATCGAAAAGCAAGAGAGTTCCAGAGAAACATCTATTTCTGCTTTACTGACTATGCCAAAGCCTTCTACTGTGTGGGTCACAATAAACTATGGAAAATTCTTCAGGAGATGGGAATACCAGACCACCTGACCTGCCTCTTGAGAAATCTGTATGCAGGTCAGGAAGCAACAGTTAGAACCAGACATGGAACAACAGACTGGCTCCAAATAGGAAAAGGAGTATGTCAAGGCTATATATTGTCACCCTGCTTATTTAACTTATATGCAGAGTACATCATGAGAAACGCTGTCTGGAAGAAGCACAAGCTGGAATCAAGATTGCCGGGAGAAATATCAGTAACCTCAGATATGCAGATGACACCATCCTTATGGCAGAAAGTGAAGAGGAACTAAAAAGCCTCTTGAAAGTGAAGGAGGAGAGTGAAAAAGTTGGCTTAAAGCTCAATAATCAGAAAACTATGATCATGGCATCTGGTCCCATCACCTCATGGGAAATAGATGGGGAGATAGTGGAAACAGTGTCAGACTTTATTTTTCTGGGCTCCAAAATCACTGCAGATGGTGATTGCAGCCATGAAATTAAGACGCTTAATCCTTGGAAGGAAGGTTATGACCAACCTAAACAGCATATTAAAAAGCGGAGAATTACTTTGCCCACAAAGGTCTATCTAGTCAAGGCTATGGTTTTTCCAGTGGTCATGTATGGATGTGAGAGTTGAACTGTGAAGAAAACTGAGTGCCGAAAAATTGATGCTTTTGAACTGTGGTGTTGGAGAAGGCTCTTGAGAGTCCCTTGGACTGCAAGGAGATCCAACCAGTTCATCCTAAAGGAGATCAGTCCTGGATGTTCATTGGAAGGACTGATGCTGAAGCTGAAACTCCAATACTTTTGCCACCTAATGCGAACAGTTGTCTCATTGGAAAAGACCCTGATGCTGGGAGGGATTGGGGGCAGGAGGAGAAGAGGATGACAGAGGATGAGACAGGTGGATGGTATCACCAACTCGATGGACATGAGTTTGAATAGACTTCAGGAGGTGGTGGTGGACAGGGAGGCCTGGCGTGCTGCGATTCATGTGGTCGCAAAGAGTTGGACATGGCTGAGCGACTGAACTGACTGACTGACTGACTGAAGAAAGAAAGAAAGGAAGAAATGAACAAAAACTGACAGAAAAATAGAAAACAAATGACAAAATGGTGGTTAAGTTCAACCATGCGTGCATGCATGCTAAATTGCTTCAGTTGTGTCCAACTCTTTGCAACTCTGGGGACCATAGCTGCCAGGCTCTTTTGCCCATGAGGTTTCTCCAGGCAAGAATACCAGAGTGGGTTGCCATCCCTCCTCCAAATTCAACCATATTGATAGTTAAATTTTAATGGACTAAACTTCCCAGTTAAAAGTCAATGATTGTCTTGTTGGATTTAATTAGACCCAACTATATGTTTTCTACAAAACCCCGTTTTAAGTTTAATTACGTTGGAAAAACTAAAAGGATAGAAAAAGAAATGCCATATGAATAGTAGGTATAAAAAAGTGGAGTGATATATTAACATAAAAAATGAACTTAAAATATTATCAGAAATAAAGAGGAACATTTCATAATGAGAAAAAGATTAATTCATCCAAAAATAAGACAATAATAAATGTATACATACACATGCAGGTCCTATTTTTTTGTGTTTCAATTTGCTGCTCTAGGCAGGTGAGCTTTTTTTCTTTTTTAACACAAATTGAAGGTTAAAGGCAACCCTTTAGCAGTTAAGCAGTTCTATCAGTATCATTCTTCTAACAGCACATGCTCACTTCAAATCTCTGTGTCACGTTTGTTAATTCTCACTATATTTCTATTTCATTATTATATATGTTATGGTGATCTGTGATCTGTGATGTTGTTACTGTAAAAAGATTATGATTCACTGAAGGCTTAGATGATGGTTGCCTTTTTTTAACAATAAAGTATTTTTAAATTCAGGTGTGTATTGATACATTTTTAAGACCTAATCCTATTGCACACTTAATAGACTACAGTATAGTATATATGTAACTTTTATATGTGTTAGGAAACCAAAAAATATATAGGGACTTGCATTATTGCACTATTCACTTTATTGCTGTTGTCTGGAACCAAACCCACAATATTTCTGACATATGCCTTTATAGGCCTAATAACAGAGCTTTAAATATGTGAAGGAAGTGAGTGAAGTCGTTCAGTCATGTTCAACCCTTTGCAACCCCATGGACTATAGCCTACCAGGTTCCTCTGTCCGTGGGATTTTCCAGGCAGAAATACTGAAGTAGGTTGCCATTTCCTTCTCCAGGAGATCTTCCCTACCCAGGGATTGAACCAGGATCTCCCACATTTTAGGCAGACGCTTTACCATCTGAGCCACCAGGGAAGTCCAACTTACATAATTAAAGGAAGAAAGATAAATCCCCAATCATAGTTAGAGATTTAACACCATCAGCTAATTGACGTTTGCAGACTTCACCCAACCTGTAGAATGCACATACTTTCTGAACCCATAGCTAAGCTAAAAATGTTTCAATAGATTTCAAAATAAAGTCTTACAAAGCATTTCCTCTGAGTAAAATGCAATAAATTAGAAATTAAAAAATTAGATATTCAGAAATCCCCAAACTTAAAAATAAAACAAAGCACACTTTAAATATTCTGTTAAAGAAGAAATGGCAAAGAGTATCAGAAAATATTTCTATCTGAAAGTATAAATGTACAGTATATCAAATAAAGTGAATGAGGTTAAAATAAAATAAGCCATAATGATATGAAGCCCAGGATATGTTTTACAAAAAAGTACCAAATATCATTTCTGTAGCACTCTTACAAAAAGAGATGTATAGCTTTAACCTGATTATAAAAAATTATCAAACAAACCCACTTTGAGAAACATTATCAACCATAATGGGGCTTCCCAGGTGATGCAGTTAAAGAATCTGCCTGCCAATGTAGGAGATGCAAGAGACATAGGTTTGATCCTTGTGTCAGGAAGACCCCATGGAGGAGGGCATGGCAACTCATCCAGTATTCTTGCCTGGAGAATCCCATGGACAGAGGAGCCTGGCAGGCTACAGTCCATGGGGTAGCAAAGAGCCTGACATGACTGAACACTCATGCTCTCAATCATAACTGACTAGTATTCTTCAAAATATTAAAGCACAAAAGACAAGGAAAGACTGAGGAGCTGTCAAAAATTGTAGAAGAATAAGGAGAAATAACATAAAAACAACAAAAATATTGGAAAAATTGGTGAAATTCAGATAATGTCAGTAGTTTAATTAATGGCATTGTGCCAACATTAATTTACTCGTTTTGATAACTGTCCAATAGTTATGTTAAATGGTAATGATAGGAGAAGTTGGGAAGGGTACACATGAACTCTACATTCTTTTTAAAAATATTTTCTTAACTCTAAAATTATTCGAAGTAAATTTTAAAAATGTAGAATGCATCAATACAGTTTAATGTTTGTGTCATATAGCAATTTATAGCTTCAAATATTTATATTAGAAAAGAAAAAGTGTTTAAAATCAATGATTGAAATTTTTACTTAATGAAATCTGAAGAAACAAATTCAATTCAAAGTGAATAAAAACAAGGAAAACTTAAATATAAAGACAGAAATTAATAAAATGGAAAATAATACAGAAAACTAATAGAGCAAGCCAACTTTCTATATTTCTATTTTTTATATACATATTAAAACAAAGGAAGTAAAAATGATAATAAAAATACAGATATTTACTTACTTTTGCTAGAAACCTGAAAGTATTTAAGGACTTTTTTTTTTTTTTTTTTGGATTTACAACTAGAAGCTTTGTGGACTACCCAAGTCACATTAATTTTTGTTTCAAAGCCCCTTTAAGGAAGGTATATTGTTAAACAGTTCAGGGATTCCTGTACTATTGCTTAGCATCAAGGTAGCATTCATTTTGGTTCCTAGGGGTTGGAGGAACCATTTATTTCTGATTCATAGCTTACAGTAAAGATACTGACCTTTGGTCTGCATGATTTAGACAGTTTAAAATCTATTAGAACCTCCTTTTTATAGTTTGCCAGCAAGACCCTAAATTGAAGCTCAAATTCACCAGTTTCAAAACACCTTTCAGAAGCAGTCACAGTGCTTTGCCTATTGCATTAGATTTTAGCCTTTACTTAGACTGGAGATCAACAAACATTTTTTTGTAAAGGATTAGATAGTGTATATTTTAGGCACTGTTTACAGTCCTAACATCTCCATCAGGATGACTCACCCCTGACATTTTAGTGCAAAAGCACCAGTGAACAATAAGTCAATGAGTGGGAAAGCTGTGTTTCAATAAAAACTTCAGTTATAGATTGAAATTTGAGTTTCATTTAATTTTCATGTGAAACTTCTTTTTGCAATTATTTAAAACCATAGAAAACATTATTAGCTTAGGGGCATTACAAAAGAGAAACAGCCCAGACTTGTCTCACTGCTGAAGTTTCCCACTGTCTGACTTAGTTATTTGCCTGATAAATGTTTGCTTCTTTGTTAGTGTTCACTAGTATATGTTTGTGTGTGTGTGTGTGCATATAGCAGAAAGCTATAATCAGATATCCGGCCAATCATATTAACAAAAATAGAAGTAAATACAGAAAAACTTACATTTAGAAATACTTACAGTATCCTTAATATTCCTACATTTTCCCACACTATCTGTAGATTATAAATTCTCATGGATTTAGAGCCATTTATTCACCAGATTTAGAATTAAAACGAGAGGCAGTTTTAAATTTTAGAATTAAAAAGAGGCATTTATTTGTGTTTAGTGTGAGACTTTAAGTTGAAAATTATTCATTTTATTTCAATATACTGGAATGGAGTAGAAATGAGCAAATAAATTATAATCAAAAGACATAAACTTGAGTATAACATTTAAAAGCATTTAAATAAAATACAAGGTAGTCAAAATGTTCAATATTAAAGGTATTTCCTAGAGCCATCTTTATAACTTTTATCGTAGACTTACATTCATGGTAGATACTTAAGTACTTCCTTTAACATTTGACAAAATTTAAGAGCCAAAATAAGAAATGTGAACTCAAGCCTATCAATAACTTGGTTTCTGTGGGAAAGCCACGGTTGTATAATGAGAGTAATAAATGGTGGAACAAAAGAACAGTGTAGTAAATTATAGTACAGAATGTCAATGTTTAATAAGTAGAATGCAGAGGTTGTATTGATTTCTAAAAACAAAGTATGCAAATTAAAAGAAATATGTCTTGTTTCTATTATCTAAGAGCACAGTAATGTTTATGAGTGTGAAAACATTGTTCAACAAGAATGCATTAACCTTTTACATTTATGGTCAATTGATTTTTGGCAAATGTTCCCAAACCAGTCAATGTTGTAAGAATATTTTCTTTTTAACAAATTTTGCTTCAATAAAGGCATATCTACAAGTAAAACAATAAAGCTAGGCCCACACCTTACTTTATATACAAATATTAACTCACAATGGATCAAAACTCAGAAATGTATGGGCTAAACCTATTAAACTCTTAGAAGAAAAAATAAGAGTAGGTCTTCATGTACTTTATTTTGGCAAAGAATTCTTAGAAATGACACCAAAAGTACAAGCACAAAAGAAAAATAGATGACTTGGACTTTATAAAAAGTTCCATATGTATGTATATATAAAGGTCAAATATACAAATAACTCTTACAACTCATCAATAGTAAAATAAGCAACCCATTTTTTAAAATGGGAAAGTAATTGAATAGACATTTTATACAAATGGCCAAGAAGCACATGAAATGTTGTTGCTCAATGTCATTAGTCATTAAGGAAATGAAATAAAATCATGAAGAAATACCACTTCACACCCACTAGACTATATTTTGTTTTTAAAAATACAATGGAAAATAAAATTGGTGAAGATGTGGAGATGAAAGAGCCTTCATACATTGCTGCTGGGAATGTAAAATGGTGAAGTCACTGTAAAAAAGAGCTTGGTGTCTCATCAAAATATTAAACATAGAATTATCATCTGATCAGCAATTCTGTTCCTAGGAATAAACCAAAAATAGTTGAAAAGTTTGTACACAAGTGCTTCTAATAGTACTGTTCACAACAATCTCAAAGTATAAACAGACAAATGGGTAAACAAATTATAACGTATACGTATATTGGAATATTTTTCAGCCATAAAAGGAAATAAAATATTGATGCATGCCACAGTGAAAGAATGCAGACACAAAAGGTCACTTATATGCTATAAGCTAAATAGGCATATTCATAGACATAGACACTCTGAATCAACCAGGCAAGAATACTGGAGTGGATAGCCATTCCCTTCTCCAGGGGATCTTCCTGACCCAGGGGTCAAACCTGGCTATCCTGTATTACAGGCAGATTCTTTGCCATCTGAGCCAACAGGGAAGCCTTAGCAACTAAAAACAACAAAATTCATAGAGACAGAAAGCCAATCAGGATTTGAGAGGAGAGGGAGAAATAAATACAATTGTGTGACAGCTTAATGAGTGTGAGTTTTCCTCTTGTGGTGATGGAAAGTTTTCAGAAGTTAATAGTTGCATAACGTAAATGTCCTAAATTTTACTGAATTATGTGCCTTAAAGTGGTTACTTCTACATTATGTGAATTTTACCTCAATTCTAAAAAGTTAATATATTGTACAGAGTTTTAAATCCTTATGCTGACATATTTACATCACACCTTTCCTCTTTTTTCTTTATATCCTATAAAAAAAGTACTGACAAAAGAGAATAAAAATGCATTTTGCCTAATTTTAATGTACGTCCCATTTTCATGTATTAACTAAATCTACCAAAAAATCCAAAATATCAGATTCCTTCAATCCTCCTAGTGAAAATGAAAACTGGAATCAAAGGCATTTTTAGGGTAGCTAATTAAATTTTTTAGTTCTCTCTTTTTCCTAACTATGAAAAAGATACATAGTTTCAAATCTAATTCCCTCATCTCGCCTATATTTCCAGAGGGCTTTTATTCTTTTTGTTTATGAATCCACACCTCCAGTTTTGAAACCCTGAGGTCTTTTCAAACTAAAGTTTTCTGAATCCCAAAATGCTTTAACTTCTTTTCAAAAATAAATACATAAAATAAACATAATTTGGCCCTGAATCTGAATCACATAAAAACATTTCAGAATCATCAAAACTCCAATGATGATCATAGTTGAAAGCTAGCAAGAATGATTACAAAAGAACGGGTCTAAATTTCCAAAAGTACAGCACTGATAATCAATGCATTTATTATGTCCTGAGTACCAAAATAATGTTGAATTCTCTGATTACTATAATGTGTGATTCCTTCAGTGCTTCAGTAAGACTGCAGCCCATGAAAGAGATTGGAGAAGGAAATGGCAACCCACTCCAGTGTTCTTGCCTGGGGAGAATGCCAGGGACGGGGGAGCCTGGTGGGCTTCCATCTATGGGGTCGCACAGCGTCAGACACGACTGAAGCGACTTAGCAGCAGCAGCAGCATAAAAGACAGCCTCAATCTACTGAAACTGTAAAGGTCGCCAGAATCTATTAAGAAAGAACTTTGGCTTAAAATCCTAAACACAGTATCAAACAGTGTACTATCAGAAGATGGTGGTTCAAATGAAAAGTGAAAGTTGCTCAGTCCTGTCTGACTCCTTGCGGCCCCATGTAGTCTCTGGAATTCTCCAGGCCAGAAAACTGGAGTGAGTAGCCTTTCCCTTCTCCAGTGGATCTTCCCAACCCAGGGATCAAACCCAGGTGTCCCGCACTGCGGGAGTATTCTTTACCAGCTGAGCCACAAGGGAAGCCCCCAAAAGCTGAAGATAATATAGTGGTGATGCTCAAAGAACCATGTGCTGTGAGGTCTATCACAGAGCACCCTAACCTAATCTGAATGACAAAGGGTCTTCCCTGGGGAAGCTAATGTTTGAGGAGAGAACTCAAGGACAAAGTGAAGTTATTGAGCAAAGAACAGTAGAAGAGACTTCCTATCCAAAAAAAAAAGTATCCCCTGTATATAGGCAATGACCATGAAAATCAATATCACTGAAAATAAGGGAAAAAGGCCATGTGGCTGGAGTTCACCTAGAAAGAGCAATCTAGTCCCTTTTTCTAGATAAATAAGCAAGGGCTATTTTATGCAGTATCTTGTTTATCTAAGGATTTGAAATTTTACTCTAAAAATTAAAATTATTAGAGATACACTTGAAGCTTTTAAATGAGAGAGACCTATTTAAATTTGGGCTATCTCTGACAATTGTGTGGAGAACACGAGAGTAAATTTAAAGAAACTAGTTGAACAGGACAGAAGTAATAATAACCAGTGAGGTGGTCAACAGCCTGGAGAGAGATAATCAGATTTCACAGTTGTTCAGGAAGCAAAATTAAGAAGTCACATGTAATTGAATTATGGCTGAGATGTTTTTAAAAACTTTTGGTTAGCAGCTTCTTGTAATGGCAGATGCTATCAGATGACTCCCCCGAAGAAGACAGTTATAAAACCTGGACATAACAAAAAATAACAGCTTGCCTGAGGCACTGGAGATGGACTAGAAGAAAGCATATTGGAGGCAGTGTTCTTTTTGGGCATGGGGGAAGTAGAGCTGGACAAAGTTCTGTTTTCATAGCTTTTAGTCTTGGACTAAAGGCAGTTGCAATGCCTTGTATGCACTTTTTTCTGACAAGGGGACTATAGCTATGGAGATATTGATGAATTGAGGGATCTTGGAAAGACAGAAGAGGGAATCTTCAAATTCTTTCTACCCATGTCTCTGGTTGATCCCTGACCACACATTGATGGCCAGACTAGAACAGCTTAACCAAAGACAAAAAATCGAAATGACAGAAGCAAGTTAATTTGAAAGTTACATCCTGGAAATTATCTAAAATGAATAAGAGAGAAAAATAAAAATAAAAGATAGAAAATAAGAGAAAGAAAAATAAAATTAAATAGTGCTCTGAAGACCTGTTGCAACAAATGGTTCAACATATTGGATAACTGAAATTCCAAAAGGGAAAGGAAGAAAAAATTATGGCAGTAAAAATATTTAATAAATAAGGGCCTCAAATACCCCATGTTTGATTGAAGAAATCTGCAGATACAAGATGCTTAATAAACACAAAGCAGAATAAACATGAAGAAGCTCATACTGTCAAACTATTATAAGCCACAGTCAGTCTATTATAAACAAAAGATGAAAAGCACATCTTGAAAGCAGCAAGGGAAAAATGACACGTTACCTACAGGGGAAGATTGATTCAATTAATATCTAATTTCCTACCAGAAACCATGGAGGCCAGAATATAATGAGTCAACATTTTCAAAGTGCTGAAATAGAAAATTCATGCCAGAGTCTACAGATTTTTTAATCCTAAATTAGAAAATTAAGAAAAAAATAATCTTCAAGAATAAAGACCAATTCAACCTAAGGAAAACCAGAAGATATCTTACCATAAACTTCTTTAAAGAAAATCTCCAGACTTAAAAAAAAAATTATATCAGATGTAAATTCAGATCCTCAGGTAACATATAAGCATGCTGTAAATGGTATATATCTGAATAAATTCAGAAACCTATTTTATTGTTTATTTTTTTCTCCAATTTTGTGTAAGTTATATGACTGTTTAAAGCAAAATTTATGGGTTGGCTTGTGGGATTTATAACATATATAGATAAATAAATGTAACAACAAGAACATAAAGGGCTAGGTGTATCAGTTCAGTTCAGTCCCTCAGTTGTGTCCGACACTTTGTGACCCCATGAAACGCAGCACGCCAGGCCTCCCTGTCCACCACCAACTGCCGGAGTTTATCCAAACTCATGTCCATTGAGTTGGTGATACCATCCAACCATCTCATCCTCTGTCATCCCCTTCTCCTCCTGCCCCCAATCCTTCCCAGCATCAGAGTCTTTTCCAATGAGTCAGCTCTTCACATGAGGTGGCCAAAGTATTGGAGTTTCAGCTTCAGCATCAGTCCTTCCAATGAACACCCAGGACTGATCTCCTTTAGGATGGACTGGTTGGATCTCCTTGCAGTCCAAGGGACTCTCAAGAGTCTTCTGCAGCACCACAGTTATAAAGCATCAGTTCTTTGGCGCTCAGCTTTCTTTATAGTCCAACACTCACATCCATACATGACAACTGGAAAAACCATAGCCTTGACTAGACAGATCTTTGTTGGCAAAGTAATGTCTCTGCTTTTTAATATGCTGTCTAGGTTGGTCATAACCTTCCGTCCAAGGAGTAAGTGTCTTAATTTCAGGGCTGCAATCACCATCTGCAGTGATTTTGGAGTCCAAAAAAATAAAGTCAGCCACTGTTTCCCCATCCAGTTGCCTTGAAGTGATGGGACCAGATGCCATGATCTTAGTTTTCTGAATGTTGAGCTTTAAGCCAACTTTTTCACTCTCCTCTTTCACTTTCATCAATAGACTCTTTAGCTTCTTCTTCACTTTCTGCCATAAGGGTGGTTTCATCTGCATATCTGAGGTTATTGATATTTCTCCCGGCAATCTTGATTCCAACTTGTGCTTCTTCCAGCCCAGCATTTCTCATGACGTACTCTGCATATAAGTTAAATAAGCAGGGTGACAATAAACAGCCTTGACGTACTCCTTTTCCTATTTGGAGCCAGGCTGTTGTTCCATGCCCAGTTGTAGCTATTGCTTCATGACCTGCATACATATTTCTCAAGAGGCAGATCAGGTGGTTTGGTATTCCCATCTCTTTCAGAATTTTCCACAGTCTATCGTGATCCACACAGTCAGAGGCTTTGGCATAGTCAATAAAGCAGAAATAGACATTTTTCTGGAACTCTCTTGCTTTTTTGATGATCCAGCGAATGTTGGCAATTTGATCTCTCTTTCCTTTACCTTTTCTAAAACCAGCTTGAACATCTGGAAGTTCACATTTCCCATATTGCTGAAGCCTGGCTTGGAGAATTTTGAGTATTACTTTACTAGCGTGTGAGATGAGTGTAATTGTGCAGCAGTTATAGCATTCTTTGGCATTTCCTTTCTTCGATATTGGAACAAAAACTGACCTTTTCCGGTCCTGGGCCACTGTGGAGTTTTTCAAATTTGCTCCATATTGAGTGCAGCACTTTCACAGCATTATCTTTCAGGATTTGAAATAGCTCAACTGGAATTCCATTACCTCTACTAGCTTTGTTCATAGTGATGCTTTCTAAGGCCCACTTGACTTCACATTCCAGGATGTCTGGCTCTAGGCGAGTGATCACACCATCGTGATTATCTGGGTCATGAAGATCTTTTTTGTACAGTTCTTCTGTGTATTCTTGCCACCTCTTCTTAATATCTTCTGCTTCTGTTAGGTCCATACCATTTCTGTCCTTTATTGAGCCCATCTTTGCGTGAAATGTTCCCTTGGTATCTCTAATTTTCTTGAAGAGATCTCTAGTCTTTCCCATTCTGTTGTTTTCCTCTATTTCTTTGCATTGATCACTGAGAAATGCTTTCTTATCTCTCCTTGCTCTTCTTTGGAACTCTGCATTCAAATGGGAATATCTTTCCTTTTCTCCTTTGTTTTTCACTTCTCTTCTTTTCACAGCTATTTGTAAGGCCTCCTCAGAGTGCCATTTTTTTTTTCATTCCTTTTTCTTGGGGATGGTCTTGATCCCTGTCTGCTGTACAATGTGATGAACCTCCATCCATAGTTCATCAGGCTCTCTGTCTATCAGATCCGGTACCTTCGATCTATTTCTCACTTCCACTGTATAATCACAAGAGAGTTGATTTAGGTCATACCTGAATGATCTATTGGTTTTCCCCACTTTCTTCAATTTAAGTCTGAATTTGGCAATAAGAAGTTTATGATCTAAGCCACAGTCAGCTCCCAGTCTTGTTTTTTGCTGACTGTATAGAGCTTCTCCATCTTTGGTTGCAAAGAATATAATCAATCTGACCTCAGTATTGACTATTTGGTCATGTCCATGTTTAGAGTCTTCTCTTGTGTTGTTGGAAGAGGGTGTTTGCTATGACCAGTGCGTTCTCTTGGCAAAACTCTATTAGCCTTTTCCCTGCTTTGTTTTGTACTCCAAGGCCAAATTTGCCTGTTACTCCAGGTGTTTCTTGACTTCCTACTTTTGCATTCCAGTCCCCTATGATGAAAAGGACATCTTTTTTGGGTATTAGTTCTAAAAGGTTTTGCAGGTCTTCATAGAACCATTCAACTTCAGCTACTTCAGTGTTACTGGTTGGGGCATAGACTTGGATTACAGTGATTGAATGGTTTGCTTTGGAAATGAACAGAGATCATTCTGTCATTTTTGAGATTGCATCCGAGTGCTGCATTTCGGACTCTTTTGTTGACTATGATGGCTACTCCACTTCGTTTGTCTAAGGGATTCCTGCCCCCAGTAGTATATGTAATGGTCATCTGAGTTAAATTTACCCATTCCAGTCCATTTTAGTTCGCTGTTTCCTAGAATGTTGACATTTACTCTTGCCATCTCCTGTTTGACCACTTCCAATTTGCCTTGATCCATGGACCTAACATTCTAGGTTCCTATGCGATATTGCCCTTTACAGCATCAGACCTTGTTTCCATCACCAGCACACCCACAACTGGGTGTTGTTTTTGCTTTGTCTCCATCCCTTCATTCTTTTTGGAGTTATTTCTCCGCTGATCTCCAGTAGCATGTTGGGCACCTACTGACCTGGGGAGTTCATCTTTCAGTGTCCTATCTTTTTGCCTTTTCATACTGTTCATGGGGTTAGCAATGCATTTTACTGCAGAGTTCTTACCTTCTGTGTGAAGAGGCCCTACATTATCTCTAAATGACCATAAAAAAAATAAGTCCCTTAAAACAACTTCAAAAACATGCAGTGACGTATAAAAAAGTTATTCAGAGAAGCTGCAGGATGTTGAAGAATTGTTTAGCAAATTTTAGGACTCATCAGAAACATGTGAGAATGGGATTAGAAGACCTCTAATATACCTCTAATGGGCTACTGTAGCATCACTGAGGTGTACAATTAAATCTCCTTTCAAGAAAATACTTGACTTTGTATTGCAAGGAGTGAAATAAGCCAGCAGCTTTTAGCTATGAACATCTTCAGAACCTGCTTCATGGTTCAAACTGCAGTCGTGCTCTTCCTGGACAGCTGTAGCCGAAGACTGAGCATGGTGTGGTCCTGAACATTTCTGTCCAATATAGGACTCATCTAATGGAACATGTTTGTTCCATAGATCCTCCATTGGGTTGACCAAGACTTTTGTTATATCTAATGCCATTCCTGTAAACCTTCTGTCAACACTGTTTTCTCTCCTTTTATGTAATAAGCCTCTTGTAATTCTAATTACATCTCAGCATCTACTCCCTGAGGACCTAATTAATACAGCTCCCATTTCAAAGCCGGGGCCATGCCTACCTTCTTTCATAGCTTTCCAGAAAACTTTGAATTTTCTGAAGCAGGGGCATGACAGAGAATAAAGCATCACTTTTGCATGAAGATTATAAGGAAAAATATTTTGCCATGTTCTCATACCCATCTCCTCCCCCAAGAAGTTCAACAGTGGTGTAGAGACATAGAATATCTACATGCTATAAGTGCCAATGTAAAGATCACATTTTTTATCCTGGCTTTCCTTGCTCCATAGAGAGGTCACATCAGTGTTCAAACAAATATAATAAACATTCACAACAAATATTTGCTGAAATAGATAAAGGGGCACATGAAATAAATTTAAGCTATTTATTTATTGTCACAACACATCATTCAAGGTAGAGAGGAGAATTCTATGGTGTTTTTTTATTCTTTGACTAAAGGAAGTAAGCAGCTATTATGCAAGAGTAAGAGTAATATGAATAAAATGGTAACAATGAAGCAAAGCTCTTAGGTGTTACTGGTTTAGGGAGAACACTGGAATCAAGAAGTGGCTTTTGTTCCTATTTTAATAAAAAAGAGAAGGTTAACTTTGAGACTAGAAATAGATAAATAGCAATTTTGTATCCATTCAAAAGAACAATCTTGATCTCCAAAAAGTGTTAATGATCAATTTAACATTCTCTTTATTAGAAGGTTGAAAGTTGGAGGAGAGTAGAAAGTTGCTTCATATAAAACAAAAAGCCCAGGCCTGGACTTGTAACCTGATTGCACTATGTGATAACTGTGATCATGGACTCTGAACTTGATGTTTTCTTCTGTAAAATGGACAGAATAACACCTAAGCAGGATAATTATGCAGATAAAGTAAAAAGGTAAAAAAATCTATCACAATTTCTAGCTTCCAAAAGACTCTCAGATCATTACATTATCAATTATATGATAATGATATACAATTCTATTAACAAAATGATTATCTGTGGCCCCTCTGCTATTCCTAACCAGGACATCAGAGGTGAACAAGAAAGCAGGAGTGATTTGTGGTACCTGAACCAAACTGATTTGGATTGAATGACCTGAAGCTGTAATGGCAGCAGATAGTGATTTTCCTACAAGGAGAAAGGACATTGAAGGTGGTAGTTCATCTTCAAAGCAAAGGCAAAGAAAGAATAAGTAAAAATGAGCAGGAGAGCAGGAATGCAGGAGCAAAACAGATTTTGCTTAGAAAGCTGAAAATCAGTCAGAGTCTGCAATAACCACATATTCTTTGAAGTTTTCAGGGACTGTCCATTGATTGATCCATCCATCCTTGTTTGTTTGATACTTATTTTTAAGTCCTAATGAACAGCTTAGTTATAGAACTTGGATGAGAAGATCTGAAAAGTGCCAATTTCCCTTGAGTAGCTCAAGTCTTATAAAATATGGTGACCAGGAGCCCAGAACACCAGGCAGTTAAGAATCTAGATGCCAGTGTCAGATGAAGTGGGCTCGAGTTCTGGCTCCAGCACCATGACATTGATTAAGTTGTTTAACCTCTCTGTGCCTCATTTTCCTCATAATAACAGTACCTAATTCAGAGCAGAGAGGATTAAATGGGATATTCTTCTGAAGTGCTTAGATCCTAATTCCATAGTTAGCGCTAATTGTTGTCTGCTATTGTTATTATCTCATTGACTGTTACCCACATTAAAGTAAATACTGCCTTGCCAGAGAAGAAAAATGCTAAGTGCATAAGAATTGTTATTGAGAGGGAAAACACTGCCATAGTTTCCCTTCCACCCACAATAACTTTGATCTTGCTTCCTTGGTGGTCTTCAGAGACAAAGTGAAAGAGTAAAAGAAAGAAAGCAGAACAAGAGGAAAGAAGGGAAATAATAAATTAGCCTTTTATCAACAGCACATTTGCTGCTGAACCAGAGTAAGGGTATATGTACATTATTAGCTTTTCTTTAATCCTTGCAATTATGTGTGTTCAATTGTAATATCCACTTTCTAATTAGGAAATAAAGCCTCAGAAAATGTCATGAAAACACCCAGAACACATTGTGTAGCACTTTACAAAGGGCTTCCCATATTTAACTTTATTCCAACTTCACAGAATTTTTGTGAGATAAGATAATGTGGCAGGTTGGATTTGACAGATGAGGGAAAATGGGGTCTCAGAAAGGTTATGTGACATGCCCAAGGTCACACAACAAAGTAGAGAACATGGAACCACAAGGCAGGTGTCGGGTGTCCCCCCTCCTTTCCCTTGTTCCATTCTCAAGTGAATAGAGGACGGGGAACTCTGGAGTGATGCCTGCCACTATAACAAAGAAGAAGAGTATATTCATATTATCAGAAAAGGTTTCTCTTCCATTAGGCAACTTTTTTAGGCAACTTTAATTATCATAAGAAATTATAAGCTCCATGAGGGCAAGAAAAAAAATATGTCTTTTACACAACTGAGTGTAACCCCAATAATTACCACAATGCTGGCATGGAGTGAGCAGTTGATGCAGATTTACTGAATAAGTAAAAGAATTAATTAGATGCAGAGAAAGTACAAAGACCTCAATACCTTATAAGAATGAATTTATAGCTTTGGCAGAGGAAGGCTCATCTATTAGAATTTTTAACTATCCTTCGCAAAGAGTTGGACATGACTGAGTGACTGAACTGAACTGAAGTAAGTTCTGGCTGTGTGCATTGATGTTTCATGTATAAGTTCCGGGTGTATTTCACTTTCTTTGTACATCCAATGGACAGTGGGCTTCCCTGGTGGCTGAACTGGTAAAGAATGGACCTATCTGGGTTCAATCCCTGGGTCAGGAAGAACCCCTGGAGAAGGGAATGGCAACCCACTCCAGTATTCTTGCCTGAAGAATCCCATGAGCAGAGAACCCTGGTGAACTACAGTCCATGGGGTCACAAGCACTGGACACGACTTAACGACTAAACCACTTACCACCATGGATAGTATTTTTCACCACTAGAATTGTAAATCTCTATATTTGCAGTAGCCCCTTAACTTCTCCCATTTCTCTGCAGGAAGAAGTAAAACATCTCATGAAGCATGTGACCTTTTGGCCTTCTGAGTAACCCCAGCCCTGAAGCATGTGGCCTGCATCCCAGGTGCCACAGTTTGGAGGTCCGGTGGATATCTTTGTCCACCTGCCAGGTAAGATGACTGTAAAAGTGGATTTGCTTTTCAGAGTTTAATTACACAAAGAGTTAAGTTGTTATTCTTCTTCAACAGTCAGCTTAAAATCAAATGAGTGTGACTCCTGAGGCTAGAATAACAGCATGACACAACCAATAAAACTGAATAAATAGTGGAAAACAATGCATTTTTCTTATTTGAAGAAGAATGTTTGAAAGAGTGCAAACCCATGGCAGACTTGCTCCGTTAGCTTGCCAGATGGGGATCCGAGGTCCCCGGGGTAGGGGCTGAACTGTGGGGTGTCCCTCACACTAATGAGGTTTGCCCTAGAATCCGAGGAGGCAGATGGATCTGCAGGTTGGAAGCCCTCAGCAATCTCCCTGGGAGTTGGCGCCATTTCATTGGGCCGATTCCCACCTCTGGCCACCCCTCTTTCTCTGCCCTCCCTGCCTCTTCCACCTCCTCCCCTACATGTTTTGGTAGCTTGTGTAATACTCTATGCCCCAGTAAACATTCTCCCCGGCATACTTCCTTCTGCATCTTGTTGACTGACTCCTTTTCTGGAATCACATCATTCCCTCTCTCCCTCCTGCCTTTTCCCCCCACCCTTGTCCCACTATTTTGGTCTATGACAGCTCCATCTTAATCCCTTCTGACCCCATTAAATTTCTGTTTATTCATGAGTGTTCTAGAAAGAGGCCATGCATGAAATAATGGAAAAGAAAGGAAGATACTATTCAAAATTCTCATTTATATGTCTGATACTCAATTTAAGGACTTTTTCAATCTTAGTTGACTTACAATCTTCTGTTAATTTCTGCTGTATAGCAAAATGATTCAGTTATATATAGAGAGGTACATTTTTCTTTTTAAAATATTTCCTTATTTTTATTTATTTGGCTGCTCCGGGTCTTAGTTGAGCATGCAGGATCTTTCATATTTGTCACAGCATGTGGGAGCTTTACTTCAGGATCTTTAGTTGCAGCATGTGACCTCTTAGTTGAGGCATGTGGGATCTAGTTCCCTGACCAGCAATTGAACAAGGCCCCCTGCTTTGGGAACATGGACCTCCCACTGGACCACCAGGGAAGCCCCTATAGTCTTTTTAAATCTCCTTTTCCCTTAAGGTTTATTACAGGATATTCAATATAATTCCCTGTGTTATACCATAGAACCTCATTTATATTAAGGTTTTTTTCTCTTGGGGAAAAAAATGGGAGAAAATACATTGGTCATTTGAGGATAGTAGGGGTCTTCATGCCTACCACTGGCCTTTAAAACTGCAGATCTCAGCTAATGTGGATGATCTCATCTCACACAGTGAGAAATGAAATTTCTATGACTCACGGCAGACTCACCAAGGAGAGGATAATTCCCAGGCACCACACTTCATGCCCAAGGCATGTGATAGCATAGCTTCAGAGCTTTGTAATTGCCTTTGTATGTAGAAATGCCTGGAATACTACTAATTCTACTAGTGTAATGTGAACATCATAGCCGCCTATGGACTATTTCATCTCCCTCCAAACTCCACCAGTAGCAGCCTGAGTGCTCTTGCCAAACTAAAGTATACCTTTTAAAAATACATTAAGTGATATGGTATGTGTATATACATATTTTTTTCTCAGTAGTATAGTATTCAGTCTTAAAGAAGAAGAAAATTCTGTCACATGCTATATCATGGATAAACCTTGACAATATGCTAAGTGAGATAAACTAGTCATAAAAAAGACAAATACTGTATGATTCCTCTTATATGAGGTATCTAAACAGTCAAAATTATAAAAACAGAAAGTAGAATGATGGTTGACAGGGACAGGAGGAAACAGAAGGTTGATATCAGATGTATATAGTTTCAATTTTGCAAGATAAAAATAATTCTGCAGATTTCACAACAATATAAATAAATATGAATGTGAACTTTTAATCATAATTTATAATGTTAAAAAAAGCAAATAGGATTGCAAAACTTCAAACAGAATAAGAAAACAGGAGAAGAATAAACTCAGAATTTAGGGTAATGGTTACCTTGAATTGGGAAGCACAGGGATATGGGACAGGGGTTAGAGGAAAGAGATAAAGACTATTGTCAAAGCCTCCTAACTTACCAAAAAAAAAAAAAAAAGGATAACATTTAGTTACATAAGTTTCCAGTGTAAAACACTTTATAACTTTTTTTTCTTAAAGAAAAAATTCTTAAAACAGTGTTTAAGGTCCCTATAATATCTCCCAGCATCTTTCTCCCTCATTATGCTCATTATGTACCCTTTTCTCCTAAACGCTATTGGGGCTAAATGTGTTTCAGTTCCCAATGTGCTCTGTGTCATCTTGCCTCCAGGATTTCCAATGTGCCACCCCATCACCCGGAGCACTGTTCCCCTTGCTCATTTTCTGGCTCACTTCCACTTCTTGATATCTTGGTAGAATATTTATTCTGTCCTCAGGGAGGCCTTCTTTGAAGTTAGTCCTCCTACATCCCCATCAGATACTGACTGCAGTGATTACCGTTGCCTGTGGACTAACTCTCCTCTCTTCCCTCTTGGCAGCAAGGACGTGCCTGTCTTATTTACCAGTTTTATCTTTACCCCCTTGCACAATACTGGTAACTTTACAATTGTTAAACCATGCACAAAAAATTCACTGGGCCTTAGAGTAAAATCCTAATCACCTTCCCCATAAAGACCTTCACTTTATTGAATGGCCCTGGGCATGGTGAATACCTAGAAACAGCAAATCTACTAGTTTTCTTCTTGTTTCTCTAATGCAACAGGCATATTCCCACTGTCAGGTCTATTCCACCTGTTTCCTCTGCCTGAAATGCTTGCCTTTCTCCCCACCCCCGCCACTAGTTTTCTGCTTAGCTAACCAATCACTTGCGTCAAGCTTTTGCTCAAATATCACCTTTAATGTGGTTTTATATGTTTTTTATTTAATACTGAACTTCCCTCTGCAAGTGACCCTTCAAATCCTCCCCTACAGAAGGGGGAGAAGGTTTGCATGCATACCTTCTACAGTACCATATAATTTCATTATGTTTAGTATATATTGTCACTTTCTGTTTTTCTCTAACTTACTTCACTTAGTATGATAATGTCTAAGTTCATCTATGTTGCTGCAAATGGCATTATTTCATTCTTTTTATGGCTGAGTAGTATTCCATTGTGTGTGTGTGTGTGTGTGTGTATATATATATGTATATAAATATCACATCTTCCTTATTCATCC
The DNA here is from genome assembly GCF_019320065.1 of Cervus canadensis. Taxonomy (NCBI): domain Eukaryota; kingdom Metazoa; phylum Chordata; class Mammalia; order Artiodactyla; family Cervidae; genus Cervus; species Cervus canadensis. Next base: position 36,597,866 of record NC_057389.1, read on the forward strand.
CTCTGTTGGTGGACATTTAGGTTGTATCCATGTCTTGGCTATTGGAAATAGTGCTGCTATGAATATTGGGATGCATGTGTGTTTTAGAAGTGTGGTATTCTCCAGATATAAGCCCAGGAGTGGGATTGCTGGATCATATGGTATTTCTCTCTCATATTAAGGCTATATATTAATAGTATTTATTTTTATGTATATACCACTTTCTGTTTATCCTTTTACTCACTGATGAACATTTAGGTTGTTTTCACATCTTGCTATTATGAATAAGAGGCATAGATTTTTGTCTGTTTAGTTCATGATGAGTCTGAAGTATCTAGAACAGTGACGGTTACATACTCAATAAAAGTTTATTAGCTAAATGAAATATAGGGAGCAAAATAGAGGCTATTTGATAATCCTAGAACTTTCTGGATGACTTTTTCATTCTTTAGACACTACAGTCTATCACTATCTTGTCTTTGAGGCATCTCTATGACATTTTCTTTAAAAATAACTGAAGCCCATGAGTAAATAGGGTAGTTAAGGAACCATGGGGCCTGAATATCCAGACATTTCTTACCCACAGATCTGTTCTAGCATCTGGGTCTTTGGGGTGTGTCTTGTCCCTCTAAAATTATTGGTAAAATGTCATTGCCCTAGCTAGAGTGATTATATATACTCTGAGATGTATAAGGAAATAATTAGAGGAGTCTTTGGCTTCCAAAAAGGAAAAGACCTAATGCAGATACGTTCTAAGAGGAGAAAAGGCTTGGATGGGTACAAAGGGTGTATAATGGGGTGGTACTCTCTCCACCTTAGGAAAGACTATATGAGTTTCATTGATTCCTCCAAACACCTCCAACCCCACAATGGTTACAGACTGGTATTCTACTATTTCCCTTGAAAAGTCAGAAAATAATTTTTTCTACCCCAGTGAGGTCACTCTTGTTGGCCTACCAACAAAGTAGAGGCCTATCTCTAAGTCAGACCTCACCCCAATATGCCATTCTTCCCTTTAAAAAGAAAATCTCCCAAATATTTTGATGGTTCCAAGATCTCAGTTGCAGATTTAATGGTAACTACAAAAGTTTGCATGACTTATTTAATTTCATCTTGGAGTTTATGGCTATGGAATTCTGGAATCAAATTTAGGTTTTCATCTGTCAATTATAAAGAAATGAGATTGATAGAACAAAGTCTGGCAGCCTGATTCAAAGGGCCTGGTGATGGCTATTCCTAAATCTTCATTTATAAACTCCAGACCCTTGACATTTGGAAGAGTAGATTCACAGATATTTAAAAAATCCCCAATTTGCACATATTTCCATAGCATATAAATTCTTTGAAAAAAGCAGTAAAATTTGAAAAATGTGAGTGTTCTCTTCACATTCTTACTTCAATATATCAGAAAATATTGCTCCTGGATTCACAGTTCCCTGGAGGATCATATGTTTCTTATGCTCAACCTCTAGAGAGGCATTCCATGAGAGTTACTGCATATTCTTGGCTGAAGAACAACTCACTCTAAAAGTGCCTCCCTGATACACACCATCCTTATAGTGCACAGAAGTGGGTGCTTCCATAAAAGTTAATACATCATGGGACTTTGGGATTTCTTAAAATTAATCAAAACCTTGATCATTTAGTTTATAAAGGTCAAGGGTTTATGACACAGCACGATGCAATAAATAAAGTATTTAAACACAAAGGCTTTGGAGTTACTTGGATGTTCAATCTCAGCTCAACCACTTAATAATTATGATATTGGGGAAGTCCCCAGCTGGTTCTTTGTACAAAAATAACTGATGCCTCTCTGGGCTGTAAACAGATCCAGGAAGAACAGAAGTGGAACACTCAGCATGTAAGTGGAGAGTCAAGCACGTACTACAAATGTGATGGTGAATCAGCTCTATACTACCACACTTGTCTCCTGCGTGCCACCCCCCACCCCCCAGGTTCATTCTCCACTTAGCAACAGGAGTAATCTTTCCAAAGCTTAATTCAGATTCTGTTACATGATGATATAAAAGCCTTCCAGTGACCTTCCACTGTGGTCAGAAGAAACTCCAAAGAAGGGATGAATCCTGGACCTCTCCAGCTACACAGAGCTTCCTTCTGTTCTCAAATTCACAGGCCTCATTTCCACATGAAGGTGAAGGCCTTTGTACTTACTGCTTTCTTCTTCCTGGAAAATGCCCATTTCTGCATCTTTGCTTGGCTAACTCTGCCTTATCTAAGTTTGCATGTCACCTCCTTAGAGAAACCTTCTATAACTACTCAATACTCCCTTCACCCTGCATACCATTATTTGATTTACTAACTCAGTAGTTCTCATTATGATACATAATTATCTTGCTAATTTGTTTTTTTTAATCTATTATCCTTCTTTCCCAACTAGTATATAACTGAGCTCACTTTCTGCTAGGTTCCCTGAATCCCCACTTCCTTGACATAAAGTAGGCATTCAGTAAATGCTGGTTGACTGGATAAATGGATGAGGATAATATCATACAGTTGTATTGTATGTGGTGACAGCATGGTAGGAAAATTATATACAAATTTACATGAGAAAGAAAATATTTTAAAAGATTAATGTAGTCTCCTAAGGCTGCTCGGAAACAATGGGACATGAGCTGACCATGAAAGGATAAGTGAAATTCAGATGGAGGAACTTTTAGAAAGTTGTTTCACCTCCAAATATATGAGACTTTATTCTTGTCCTTTGGGGTGGAGACAAGCCTGTCCCTCATTTATGGGGATGTTCTGGAGCCAGAGATAATGCATAAAAGCTGCTGAGTGCTAATTAGTTCTATCTGTCAGGGCACAGGAAGCCAGCAGGTCTGAGTGGCTGATTGCAAGGTCTGTAGCTGAAAATACTTCTTGCCAACTGCCTGGAGGGGCTGATAAGGGAAAAGACTACATTCTGTAAATTAACATATTCTAAGCAGGTCACAAGGCCTTAGTTGTAGAAAACAGTGGTGAGAATGGAAAGAAAGGTGAAACCACCCCTTTTCTAATGAAGCTGTGAGTTCTTTGACAAGGATCGTTGCCTTGGAGTCAGAGGTGGTGGCAGCTGAGTTTAATTTCTAGGGGTAGCTACTGGCAAAATAAGAAAAGAAATGTACTTGTCTTCATTGTGCTCACTTCCTAAGAAGAACTAATTCTCTTCTAACATCCTCAGAGAACAAATTCTCTTCATTTTGCCCTTTCCTATTTGAGCCATGAGTTTCACACTTACTCTTCTTCCTTTTAGAAGCAGAGTGTTTTCAATTCTGCTACCCTAGCTGATATACCTTTTCTGGATGAGTTTGCAAGCTCCAGGTTTCCTTGGACCTCTTAGTCTAGGAGAAAGAGCACTGGAATTGGCATCAGAAAAGCTAGAATTCTGGCTCTGGTTTCTGTTGTGTAGGTGTATTAATCATGACTTCTTAGGTTGAAAGTTACAGAAACAGATCAAAACAAGCTTAAGAAAGAAATCATTGGCTTACATAATTGAAGACTTCAGGATTTGCTAGATTCAAGTGTTTATTAACAACAGCATCTTCTCTCAACCCCCTTTCTTTCAACCTTTCAACCTAATCCAAACTCTAACCCTTTTTAATTAGACTTGTTCTGAAGCTTTTTGCCTGGACTCACTATCCAGAAGGAAGAAGGATCTCTTCATTTCTCCCTGGTCCATTCATTAAAAATCAAGGAACCAGAGGAAAGTGATCATCTGAGAAGTCAGGCTGGTAGTATGCTCAAATTTCTGTGTTGGCAGGATGGCAGAGTAGAGCAGCTGCTTCTGAGCCCATGATTGACATTTCTAAGACCACTGAGAGGGGAAAGGAGATATTCACAAAGGAAAGGATGCTTACCAGAAAGACAACCACTGTGCCTACTAGTTTTTTCATCTGTAAAATAATTATGTTCATAAGATTATGGCTATGGATATACTTTGAAAACCATAAATCTTAGTACAAATAAGAGCTAATATTGTTTCATAAACCTTTTCTCTGTGTCCTGATTCCAGAACCCTTGCTATGCAATGTGTCAATTGGTTTGTAAGGTTGGTGGAAAGATAAATTGGGACAATGAGTACAAGAACTTTTCACAGAATAATGGGCAGGAAGTCTGCCCAATGTTAGTATTTCCCCCTCATGCCAGGTAATATACAATTTGCCAAAAGTTTTACCTGAAGAGAAGAATCTAACGGTTAGAATTACTCATTATTTCTGCCAAGTGACAAAGACATGTGGGGATGGGAGAAGAAAATTGCCAGTATTCTTAACATTTCTTTTTTCTGTGTATTTCTTCTGCCTCTCTCACTCCACCTACACAAATGTTGGGGGCATGGGGAAAATAGTGTAGAGTTGAAATCATGCATAAGTAAGAATATATGAATATGCCATTACCATTTCAGTTTGTTACCACTTGAAGTGTCTGGTACATGTTTATCTGAATTGTATGGGTAAGGCTGATGATTTTAATACAACAATGGGGACGATAATAGGTGTCAGTTTTATGGCACAAGCTTTTGAGTGGAGGCTTTCTTGGTGTGAGCGGCAACCCCGATTCAGAGTGTCTTGCTCTATGCAGGGCCTCCTCGCCATGGAAGGGGACACTTGACTGGTGTGCTGGTTCCTGAGGTCATGGGGCATCTGGTATGGGTCTTTCAGCTGCAGGTGACATATTCAATGAAAAATGGGTTCTTTGTCAGTAGCTTCTAGAATGATATGAATGGCCTCTCAGCCATCTAAAGTTTCAGTTCATGGAGGTATTGAGATATGGTCGGTTGAGAGAGCACTAGACTAAAAATTGAGAGACCCGTGCTGTCCCCTTGACTCTTGCTAACATCCTTCATGACTTTGGTGAAGCAACTTCCCTCTTGAGAGCATGACTCCTTGGTGACCTTGGAGGTGATATTTGCCAGCTTTATGTACCCCAATGCTTGCAGGAATCAGCCCTTAAATAGAACCAAGGCAAGTTTATGGGTGCTGTTTCTTCTCATCCAGTTCCCCTGACTTGCATTCTGGGCTGTTTGTCACTGTAGCTTCAGAAAAGAAAGATCAACCCTGGTTCATGGACCACTTTATTTCAGCACATACATTAGCACCAAATGCCTTTACCTCTGAGGGGTCACCCACCACTTTACTGATGTATCAAAACTACCTGAGTGGGAGAAATTTTGGATATGACCATAAGCAGTGCCATGCTAATTCCTCAAGAGGTGATCAATTTAGAGCTAGGAAACAGAAAAAGCCCTAAAAATTATCACTATTACTCTCATGAAAATGTAAGCCTCTCTTTCCAGTATTTTTCCCTGACTAATCATTTTTCCATTCCCTGTAGATCTACATAGTGATCAAGTTTAATTTCTACCTGCAGATGAAACTGACTTGCTGCAATATCACTAATCTTGATTCTGAAGGGTTTGTTTTGTCTTTCTGTCCACATGCCTAAAATAACATGGATCTACTCCCATAGTAGACTACAAACTCTGGGAGAGAAGGCATTATAATTCACTTATTCATTGCCAAAACCCCAGCTCCCAACATGCTATATGAAACAGAAAATCAATCAGTGGGTAAGTGAATTAATAAGTGACTGAATGACTCTGAATGATGTTCTGATGATGAAATTTGTATAGGAAGCATTTCTGGAATTTCATTCATATTTGGTGTGAATTCCCATTGATTTTTCAAGTGCCATCTATTAAGAAATTTTACATTGGTTGCTACTTCATTGTTTTGTATATCTCTATAGAAACAACTCCTGTTCTACATTTTTCAAAATTCAACTTCTTGGACACCACTGGATTGTTAGCTCCTAACATGCAGAGACATGAACAGACAATTCTCCATATTCAACACAAATTTGAATGTAAAGGAGAGTTTTGAGCTACTTGGGGTAGATAGATGGAGAGGAATTTGATGGAAAGTATATATAACACACAGGTCTAGCCTGGTTAGGGAGTAGGAGATAGCTGAGAATCATCCACAGCATAATTCAGTAGTAAGAAAGCTACAGAAACAAAAGGAGTATAATATCAGCGAGTTTCAAAACATGCTGAGAGTTCCATGGTATAATCTTTACCATTTTTCAGTTAAAGAATCTGAAGATCAGAGAAGTTAGGTGATTTATCTGTGATCATCCAAGTAACCTGGGATCCTTTTTCCAAATTTAAAGACAGTCTGGGATGCAGGCTACTGAAGTGAAAGTTAAATAATCATAGGCCAGAAAAGGTCATATAATATAAATAAATAGACAGCCATGATGGTCTGTGAATTCTCAGAGCTTTGATCACACCCTCTTTCAATCCTGGTTCTTACCCACAGAGGTCAGACTAAAGAAAGTCAGCTCCTGCAAATGTCCCTTCAAGGTCTTGAGTATTCTAGTCACACTTCTTTAGATCATCAGCTCTTTGCAGTTGAGACTAATAAATACCTTTGAATGAATGACTGTACTTAGTTCTGTTCTCTGAACCCTTTTAAGAATAATTCTTGTGAAACAGAATTGGTCCAGATTGGTACTTCTTAATCTCTAATGGATTAAATTTATCTTTAGAATAAAAAAAGACTCTTGCCAGTAATTGTAATAAAGTAGGTAGGGTAGATGGGTGCCTGGAGTGCATATTTTTAATACAATGCCCAGGAAATTCTGTGGCAAGTGATTCACAGACTGCACTTAGGTAAAAAATAGTGGACTAGGAACAAAAGAAAAGAAAGCACCCAAAGAGAATCCACAGCAGCAGCTGTGCATTTCTCAACTGACACACGCTCAGTGTAGGTGCTCAACAAATACTCATTAGATCAGTACTGGGAAGATACATGGATAGATGAGTAAATGGATGGATGGATAAATGGATGGGTGTGTGCATGCATGGATAGAATGAAATAATGGATAGATGTTTGGACATATAGATGGAGGAAATTGCTTTCCTTTTCCTTGTAGATGAACTAAATACTGACCTAACCAATGTCACTGTAACAACTTTCTACAGATAAGATGAAATTCATTGTCCATGTGAAACCATTATGCAGTAAGTAGATATTTGCTCTTCCAGACTGATTTGTATTATTGTTGTTACACGTTGAGTAGAACTAATATTACTTATGTTGTTATTTTTGAGGTGGTAATGGGATAATACAAAATATCAGGGAGTAATTTTGCTTGACCTGAATATTTAGTGCCTGGCTTCTAGGCAATGCATTTTATTTCTATTATTCATAAACCACATAACCACTATACAACTGTTGCCCTTTTTGGATAGGATTACCTAAAAAGAAATTTGTTATGTAAGATTGCTAATTATGAAGCTAAAGCATGCCCATTAAAGGCATTTACCTTGTAATTTTGTGATGAGAGACTGTGTGAAACAAAGCATGGAATATGATTATTGTGGCTGAGGATATAAGGATATAAAGCTGCTCATTTATTTTAGAACTGGGAATTAATTTCGCATGATATGTTAACATCAGGAACAGGACTGCTGCAGAGCAAGGCTCTTTCCGCCCCCTCATCTGAATCTGAGGTCTTTGTCTAATTTCTTAGCTGCCTTTTCCCACCTCCTTCCTCCTCTCCCCTGTCTTAGACCTCCCAGTTCAAATGCTCTGGACCTCTGGTTTTCACTAGATTCAGCTATTCAAAAAAACAGCTTGTTTGATGGAGTTCAGTGCATGGTCTCTGGAGAAAGAATGCCTGATTCTGCCATATACTAACTAGCTTTAAACCTTGCAGGAATTCAGTTTTCTTATCTGTAAAATAACAGTGCAAAATGATAGTAATTAACTCACAAGAGTGTTAGGAGGATTATCTGAGTTATCTATGCGTTAAGTATTTAAAGCTTAATAGTAAGTTTTCAACAAATGTTATTATAAATTTTTTATCATGAAGGCAATTAATAACATTATAGAAATTATGAAAATTTTTAAGAAACATACAATCATAATCCTAACATTCTAACCCACATCTGCTATTTTTCATTCTAATGTGCTAACCTTTGAAAGTGGAATTTTTTCTTCTGGATATTCTTCATGGTTTGAAGAAACCACAAACATGACCAAAGAGCTTTTAATACTTCTCTCCTACAGAAGGGTTTTCTTACACAAATAACTAAAAAGGCCAAGAACTTACTTCCCAATTTGAAAAGATCTCTATATCTAAATGATATTTATTAAAGTTTAAGAATATTGCCAGTGAAGAGCACTTTAGTAATCAAATAGTTAATCTTTGAGTCTGGGTTTGTTTATCAGATTGGTTCAATATTCTGTAAAGTTTCATGTGATCCATAGGACACTTTAGATGAATTTATTGTATAAGCATCACTGGTTTGAGCCTTGAGGTCAACCAAACCTGAGTTCAAGTCCTGAATCTGGATTCATGATCTTGAGCAAATGACTGTGCTTCTCGGGTGCCTCACTCGGAAGAATGAGATTAATAACCCCACATGGTGTTGTCAGAATTGCAATAATGATAAGAAACAATCCTTGTTCTAGCCATCACAGTGCACAGTGATGAACTAACCCTGACCAAAAGGTGGTGCAAAGAAATGGACTTTCCTGGAGGTGAAAAAGCTGGAGGCAGAGATATTCTTTAGGTATTCTGGTTTTCTCTCCTCATATCTTCCAGACTCACCACAATCCAGTGTTGCAATGATGCTAGAGAACAAGGAGTACTATATATTTGTAAATTTGCCTGAAATCAGAAGTGCTAGTTGATGGAATCCTAAGAATAAAAGCTCAGTGATGTGGCAAGACTGGAGCTTTCCACTCCAGCAAGACCCCTTAGGCATGGACAGTGTCAAGGTCAACTATGTCTCCATTGGAGACCTTCTGGGTGGTATTTGTCTACTTGGGCTCCTATAACAAAGTACCACAGACTAAGAAGCTTAAACAATGGAAATATATGTCTTAGAGTTCTGGAAGCTGGTTAGCCGAAGATCAAGGTATTAGCCAGTTGTTTCTGATGAGAAGCCACTTCCTGGCCTGACCTTTCATGAGTGTGAGGGTGCAGGGTTGGGGGAGGGTGGTAGAAGGGAAAAGGGAGAAGACAGTAAAGTCTCTGATGTTTCTTCCTATAAAGACACTAATCCCATTGGATCAGGGAGCGACCCTCATTACTTCCTTTACCTGAATTACTTCCTTATTAGTACTATCTCCAAATAGTCACATGGTGGGGGGGGGGGGCGGTTAGGACTTTGACTATGAATTTGGAGGGGACACAATTCAGTCCACAGCAGGGGCCAAGAGAAGTGATGTTATGTTACATCTGATCTTCTCACATAATGAGAGTTGCATCAGGGTCAGCTCAACCGGTGTGTGTGTGCAAGTGTGTGTGTATGTCCTCTTCCTACCAAATTATAAGCCCTGAGACTTGCTGCAGGTACCCATTATTGGAAATCTCAAAGTATAAGATGCCTCTCACTAAACCAATATCCTGATTATTATAGTTTTCCAGAGGCCTATTTAACAGTAAACAAGCAGGAAGTGTGGCTTCCTCCTCCTGCGTACAGCACAGGAGAATCATCTTGGTGGTTAAAATGACAAAGAAGGGCTATCACTTCTCTTTCCATTAGTTTGTTTCAGATTTCCAATTACAATTATCATGATTCCTTGCAAGAGTTTACGAAGCAGTTTTCCTGCTTCTGTTTCCTTGACTTATCTTTTCAAGCTCACTCCTTGCTAATGTATGACACCAGGCTTGGCTTCCTGGAGAGACGTGATCAAGGAGCACAGGCCCCTTGCTGAGACACACATTAGCACAATTTCTAAATATGCTCTTTAGACTCATTTGATCTATGATATGTGTTATCATTTGATAAATATTGGGCTAGCTGAGGTTCTGTCTATATGTGTGAGAAACATCTGTTGTCATGCTCCTTTAAGCAAGACAAAATAGATATTCTGATAATTGCTTCCAAGTAGTTTGTTTTTTTCAAAATAAAGTTGTGATTCAAGAAACTTAAATGAGATAATTATAAAGTGTGCACTGAGAAAGAATTTATTCCTCCTTAAAAGTATTAATTAGGCCCTTCTTAATCTCTATTGCAGATCTTCTGATGAACTTGTTTTTCTTCCAACTGCCTCTTTTGATTATGCATAAATAGGATGTAATTACATATGGATGGAAGGTTATTATATACAAATATATTCAGAAATTATGTGGATAAAATTCACAATAGGCTTTTGTAGTCCAATCATAAAAAGATACAAATTAGGGTCAAAATAAGCAATTTGCTCTCTTTTAGTATCTACCTTCTCTATTGCTTTTTTCATATTAGCACCATGGATCATGTTAGAAAATAGAAAGAAAATAATTAGTCATTTTGACCTGTAGCTAGAAAGAAATTTGGTTTCTTTACATATTTCCTTAACAGGTGGGTTCACTGTTAGTGATGTTATTGAAAGTGAAAGTGTTAGATACTCAATTATGTCCAGTTCTTTGCGACCCCATGGACTATAGCCTGCCAGACTCCTCTGTCCTTGGGTTTCTTCAGGCAAGAATACTAGAGTGGGTTGCCATTCCCTTCTCCAGGGACTCTTCCTGACCCAGGGATTGAACTCAGATCTCCCCCTTTGTAGGCAGATTCTTTACCATCTGAGCCACCAGTGCTATTGTTATCTCTTTTTCTTTGCTTTGCCATCTTTTCTGTCAGTCTCTCAACTCAAAATTTAAGATGGGGATCTCTAAACCTAAATTCTCTTTTTCAGAGAGGAGTGAGAAGAAGAATGTAAAAGGGGACAGTTGAAAATATGATCATTTTTAGTGATGCTTGTCTATGTCATAAATATTTTGTTTCCCCAGAATGCTCACAGTGGGAATGCTTTCTGAAAATAATTTTAAGAATAATCTGCAATGGATTGTATTTCCTTATGCTTACAGGCTGTTGCAGTTTCCAGCTTGAAATTGTTTTTTTTTTTTTCCCAGCTTGAAATTGTGTGTGCATACGTGTATGCAGGATAAACAGCTAATTACCTGTCAGTTACCATAACGATGTTTATAGGAAGAATAAGAAGCTCACATAGCTCTGTTACCCATCTTAATAGTGGAAAACCCACATAATTTCTTCCTTTCAATCTTCACTGGAGATTCTGGCAGAAATATTGGGATGCTCTCTAGTGTTTCTGTAACATTTGAGCCTCTTTCTTTTGAGTAGAGACTGTGTTGATTTGAGTGAGAAGTGGAAAGAATTAGCTTGGAAGAAGCTCTTGGAAGCTAACACAGTTGACTTATGACTTAGTTCTGTTAGCAGTAGTTGATAAAGCACTGGCTCAGCATGAGGCCTTCTTCCAATAGCTTTACCTAACCCTGTGCATTCTCCAAAAAAAAAAAAAATCCTCTATAGATAAATACACTATTCTTTCAACAGATATTTTTGAACACCTACTATGGCTTGGCACTGTACGGATCTTAGGGGAAGCCATAGTGAGGTGAACTAAGTCTCTAATTTGGGAGAGACATCCACTTATTCAACAAATATTTCTTGACCACTTCTCATGTGCTTACTGTGTTATCTGGAAATGATAAAAGAGTGGCACAATCCAGATTTGGAGGAGACATCAGTAGTCAGGAAAAACATCCAGGAGGAAGTTAGCCAGGAATGGTGGGGAGGATGGGAGGATGTGATGGGAAGGTATTTCAGAGAGAGGGATAATCTTGTGAACAAGATCAAAAGCAAGTAAATATGGTAGATTTAGGGGAAAGAGGTTAGCATGTCTAGACAGCAGAATTCAAGAGAGGTGAGGACAATGCTATAGAGATGTAGGTAGAGATCAAATCATAAAAGGCCGTAAGTAAATTGTGATGGATTCTATTTGCAAAAGATAATTACAACAGTGTCTCTGACTCCACATGCTCTTCTAAAATGTGAACTTTCCACATTTCTGCCTTCAAACATTTCTTCCTTCTTCTCTCCCCTAGTACCTGGGTGGATGTTTTAATCTCTGAGACAAATTATATAATGCTATTACTTCTGTTTTATTCTCTGAAGACATTTGCTCTTGAAATTCAATCATGATGCAGTGAGGACACCCTAGCTAGTCCATGTAAAAAGAACACAAAGAGAAGCCACATAAAAGTATTTGGGGGTAATGGCTGAAGGTTGTCCAACCAACAGGTAATATTAGCCATCAGACATGTGAGTGAATTCTCTTCTAGATGATACCAGAACCTAGCTGCTAGTATTCCCAAATGAGCTCCCACACCTAGTAGAGCAGAGAAGAGACAAGCTGTCTCCACTGTGATGTATCTGAAATTCTAACCTTGTGTGGTTTGTTTTGTAGCAATAGCAACTAGAACATTTATTAAGGAGTTTGTCCCTTTTTTCTGAGCCAGTGGGGAGCCACTGAAGTTTTAAGCAGCTAACGAACAGGATCAGATTAGCATAGTAGAATGTTCATTCTGTCACTGTTGAGTGAGGAGAGTTAGTGAGAGTCAACTCTGGAGGCAGGGAGATTGACTGGGAAGAGATTGCCCCCGGTGAAGCAATATGTAAAAATGACCTGGACTTGGGTGATATTAAGAGAGATGAAGGGAATAATTCAAGAGTTATAAGGAAGCTTGGATCTACAGGGTGTGGCACTAGATTGAATGTGGTGACTGGAGGAGAGGAACACAGGAAACAAAGATTATGTTGGGGTTACTGTCTTGATAACAGTGTGGCTGATATGCCGTTTACTTTGACAGGAACCACTGGAGGAAGACCACACTTTGGAGAGTCAGGAAGTGGGAGATGATTAATTCTTTGGGTGCCCAATGGATCCATCACATTCTATAGCAATTGAAATGTTCAGATGGGACTAGGCTATGTGTGACATTCTCAGATGTCCTATTCTGTTTTCCTTAGGCAAATAGCTTAAAAAATACAATATCCTCTCTCAAAATTTCTGAAAAATGATTAGAGGTGATTAATTGGCAAGTTCATGTGCAACGTCAGTCTAGTTTCAAGGCCCTGCACTAAGAACTATGGAGGCTACAGTGATGAGTTAGATAGACTTCCAAGAATCTAGTAGGAAGGTAAAATGTGCAATGATTATAACATAAGAAGTAATGCTTCACTTATAAAGGGCAAGAACCCAATTTTAAAAAGATATCAGTCCCAGTGGATTATCAAAGGCCATGAGGAAGAGAAGACATGTCAGTAGAAAACCACTATTAGAAACAAAGAAAAGAAGGGGGAGATGCTACATTATAGGTTAAGTTGGTGATGAGATCTGATATCAGGCTTCCTAGTTTTAAGTAGCAGGTCTTCAACTCAGTAACTTGGAAAAGTTTTAAACACTTTTTACAATCTCTAGACTGGAGATTGTCATAATAGTATCTGCCTCCTATGTTTTCTTGAAAAAACTAAACAATAAACCATGAATATAAAATATTTAGCTCACTGCCTAGAACAGTGTAAGCATTTAAAGAAGATAATTGCCATAATCATCAAGAGCATTTTCATCACTATCATTATCATCATTTTTATTATTACTTAGGAGGAGTGTTAATGGAAAACAATGAGATTACATAGTTCACCAAAACTTTTCTCCTCTTTATAAAAGGATAAAAACAATATATTTGTGAATAAATACTTTACTAGGTGGTTCTGCTTCTATCTAGAATGAAGAAGTCTGGGAAAAAGGTTGCTGCTGCTGCTGCTGCTGCTAAGTCACTTCGGTCACGTCCAACTCTGTGTGACCCCACAGACGGCAGCCCACCAGGCTCCGCTGTCCCTGGGATTCTCCAGGCAAGAACACTGGAGTGGGTTGCCATTTCCTTCTCCAATACATGAAAGTGAAAAGTGAAAGTGAAGTCACTCAGTCGTGTCCGACTCTTTGCAACCCCATGGACTGCAGCCTACCAGGCTCCTCCGTCCATGGGAATTTCCAGGCAAGAGTGCTGGAGTGGGTTGCCACAAAGGTTGCTCCCATCCAAATAATTGGAAAAAAAAAAGCTGGATAAACTAGAAAATCATGACTCTTCATTTGTCTTTTTTTTTCATCTCAGAGAGTTAAGTGGCAGAAAAACCAAGTAACCTGAAATTCAAGGGAAAACATTCCAACTCAACCCTTAGGAGAAATGGGATTCATGAATTAACTCTTCTCCAACAGAGTACAATAAAAATGTGGGGCCACCATAAAAATAGGCAGAAAGATACTAGTTGATTTTTTAAAAATTGCTGAAGCTCAAATATGGGCTATTGTGCTAATGTAGAACTGATGGCCACAAATGAAAAGGGAGGTTGAACACACTTATGGGCTTTTTTCAATGGACCTCTACCAAGCACTCACAAGAAAGACAAGGGTCAAGTTGGGTAGCCATAGACAGCCTCCCATTGAGAGTTAAGTGTGGTTTAAAAAAATTGGTCCTGATCCCCTAACTGGCTCTTCACTCAAGTGTTAAGCATCTAGGAGAGGGACAACAAATTCTGTCAACTCCCAAATCAAAATAAAGAGCCACTATTCAGTTCAGTTCAGTCACTCAGTCATGTCCAGCTCTTTGTGACCCCATGTACTGCAGCATGCCAGGCCTCCCCGGCCAGCACCAATTCCTGGAGACTACTCAAACTCATGTCCGTTGAGTCAGTGAGGCCATACAACCATCTCATCCTCTGTCATCCCCTTCTCCTCCTGCCCTCAATCTTTCCCAGCATTAGGGTCTTTTCCAATGGGTCAGTTCTTTGATCAGGTGGCCAAAGTATTGGAGTTTCAGCTTCAGCATCAGTCCTTCCAATGAATATTCAGGACTGATTTTCTTTTGGATGTACTGGTTGGGTCTCTTTACTGTCCAAGGAACTCTCAAGAGTCCTCCAACACCACAGTTCGAAAGCATAAATTCTTCGGAGCCAGTATTACTGGGGAACAAATGGAAAATAGTAGCAAGAACCAAATAAAGCAACAGATTCTACCAGTAAGGGTGGGTGAAGTGAAGTGAAGTCACTCAGTTGTGTCCAACTCTGCAAACCCATGGGCTGTAGCCTACCAGGCTCCTCCGTCAATGGGATTTTCCAGGCAAGAATACTGGAGTGGGTTGCCATTTCCTTCTCCAGGGGATCTTCTTGACCCAGAGATCGAACCCCGGTCTCCCTCATTGTAGGCTTTACCATCTGAGCCACCAGGAAAGTCACCAGTAAGGGTGGGTAAGAGCATGGAAAAGCCTCTTCTGGTGGCCCTGGCATGCAGGGAAGGCTGAAAGCTGATGCTGAAGCAAAAATATTGAGAAAAAGTCTTCTGGCGATCTTAACCTTACCCTAATCTCAAGGCATCCTCAGGGAATTAAAAGTCTATACTGAAGGGAACTGTATCTACAACAAACCCCAAATGAACTTAACTCCTGATTAGATTGATTCTATATTCCATACTTACAGCCTGAAAAGGGGAATGTTTATTTCCAAGAGTAAAAGTTACTTAACTCATCTGTTCCACACAAGATGCCTGGCTTTCAGTCAAAAAAATGTGAGACACACAAAAAAGCAAAACAAAAGCAACTGATTGCCGAAGGCAACACAAAAGAAGACTCAGAGATGGCCCAACTGTCGGGATTATCAGATACAGATTTTAAAACAAATATGATTGATATGTTAAAGGATATAATAGGACAGATGGACATTTTCAGGAAGAGATGGTAGTTTTAGCAGAGAGAGGAATAGAAAAAATTAAGTAAAAATGCTAGAAATAAAAAATAGGGTATGATAAGCAAAGTAATGGTCTCTCCCAAAGATGTCCATATTCTAGCTCACCCCCCCAAAATAGGTGACTATGTTAATTTACATGACAAACAGAACTTTGCAAATGTGATTAAGATAAGAATCTTGAGATGGATATATCATCTTAGATTTTCCATGTGGGCGCAGTGTGATTACAAGGGTCCTTCTAGGAGGAAGGCAGGTGAATCACTGTCAGAGGAGATGTGATGAAAGAAGCAGAAGTCAGAAAGAGAGAGGGGGGACTTGAACATGCTGTGCTGCTCTCTTTGAAAGTGGAAAAGGGGGTTATGAACTAAGGAATGCAGGCAACCTCTAGATATTGGAAAAAGCAAGGAAATAGATTCTCCTTGGAGCCTCCAGAAGAAATGCAGTCCTGGTGGCCCATTTTAGAACTGGGCCACCATTCTGAACTCTAGACTCTAATATAATAAATGCGTGTTGTTTTAAGGCACTAAGTTTGTAGAAATTTGTTCAGCTGCCATAGAAATCTAATATACAGGGCATTGGAAGTAAGGGATTTATACAGCAAGCTTAAAAATACATTCAACCTATTCAAAGAAATGGTAAAGTTTGATAAGTCAGTAGAAATTACCCAAACTGAAACTTGAAGACAAAAAAAAAAAAAATTTGGAAAAAAATAGAATAAATCTCAAAGGATCATGTGACAATATCAAAATATTTAGCCTACATGAAACTAGAATTTCAGAAGAATGAGAGACTAGAGCAGAAGAAATGTTTGAAGAGATAATGGCCAAGAATGTTCCAAAAATGCTGAAAGATGTCAAACCACAGATCCAAGAAGTACAGAAAACTCTAAGAATAAAAAAAAAAAAAAGAATCATAATAATTCAATCTGCTGAAAACCAAATATAAGACACTGAAAGCAGATAGAAAAAAAAAAAAAAGTACATGAACCTCAGAGGAATAAAGATAGTGGAATCACATCTTTAAGAGAATAATGAAACAAAACAGAATTTGTGGGAGTATCATTCAAAAATTTAAAAAGGAGTGAAGATATTTTCAAGCAAATGAAAGCTAAGAAAATTCATTGTCCAGATGCATATTACAAGAAGTCTTAAATTTCTTCAAGAAAAAGGACAGAATGTCATAAAGAAACTTGGATCTACACATAAAAAATAAGAAGATCTAGAAATAGTAAAAATGAAGGTGAATATAAAATACTTTTTTCTTATTTTTAATTACTCTAGAAGATAATTGCCTGTCTGAAGCAAAATTATAAGAAATGTATTTTATTTTATAACTTGTAAAGTAAAAATAAAATGAAAACACAAAGGATATTGAAACAGGAAGTAGTCTTCTGTAATCTATGCATGAAGTCATATAATACTATTTGAATGCATACCATGTAAAGATGCATTTTGTAAGTCCTAAGACAGCCACTAAAAATATCAGAAATAGTGATATAACTAACAAGTCAGTAGTGGAGATAAAATAATAAAAAAATTTAAGTCAAAAGCCACCAGAAAAGATAGAAGGAACAAATAGAAAGCAACTAGGAAGGTGATAGATTTAAATCTAATAATATCAATAATTACCAGTTCTACTGCAGCAGTTGAAAAAATATTGTTAGTTGGTTAAAAAAATACCTAACTATGTGCCATTTGCAGGAATTTTAAATACTTCTGATTAAAAGGATGGAAAAATATACCATGAAAACACTAATCAAAACAAACATGACATGACTATCTTGATATCAGAAACGGAGACTTCAAAACAAAAATATACCAGAAAAGAGAGGGCATGAAGCAAAGATATAATTACATACAGAAGTCAATTCATCAAGAAGTCAGAACCATCTGACATGTTATATACCTCACAACAGAGCTTCAAAACAATGAAACAAAAACTGATAAAACTCAAAGGAGAAATTGGCAAACCATACGTGTAGTTGGAGGCTTCAATGCTCCTTTCTCAATAATTGGTAGACTAAGTAGAAAAATCAATGAAGATATAGAAGTCCTGAAAACACTATGAACCAATATGACTGTGATGACATTTATGGAACATTCTACCTAATACTCATACACAAACTTTTCAAGTGCACATAGACTATATTCTAGACCATAAAACAAGTCTCAGCAAATTTTTAAAAATTAAAATCATACAAAGCATGTTCTCTGACAATAATGAAGTTAAATGGAAATCCACACATTCTAATAACCAAGGACTGCATCTTCAATTAGAATTCATCATCTGGTAATAGAGAAACTGGCTGATGTGTAAACTAAATATAAATTAATATTATGTTTAACCTAAGTCTTCAAAATTTTGGTGCTAGATGCTTTTTTTTTTTGCTCATTCTTTAGAGAATGAAATAGAAAATCTGTATTATTTCCCATCATTGTTGAAAAATGAACAGGAAAATAACATTCCAGAATCATGTGAGAGGAAAAAAGTAGGGTAGGGCAATTTATTATTGAACCTATAAATTTGATCACTTGATTAAAAAAATGACAATATTTTTATATTTGTATATATAAATATATTTTAAAATATTTTGTATTTAGATACTTTATGAAGTAGGGATAATCTCAATTGTTTATAAGAGATGTATTATACAAATATCATATATTCACCATATGAAGTTGTTAAGAACTTGAGTTCTGAATGTAAATGGTCCTGTGTCCAAATTCCCAGTTCTGTTATTTGGAGCCAGGTAGCCTCACTGGTGTGCATGATGGGGAGAATAGCACCTTGCCATAGCTTTATTGTGTGAATTCTTAAGTAGATACAGGAAAAAACAAGCTAGCATAGCACCAGGTACAAAGTGGATCTGTGTGCAGACGTATGCCCCTCCGTTCTGTTACCCACCATGTTTGACTGGCTGGCTTTCCTTTCTCCGTAACCTCATCCTGTGACTGCCAAAGTTTTTGCCCTCTTATCAACCAGTAGGTGTTTTTTGAACACATAGCATATGCACAGATTTTCACTAGATAGTGGAGAAAAATGGCAAAGTTAGATTATTCCCTTGGTAAATATAAAAGTTCTTATATTAAATCATCTAGGGAAGACTTTGAAGATTTCCCTTATTTTTAACAATAGGAAACTTTTCAGTAAAATTTTATCCTCCTCTTTGTGTTCTGTTACATTTTTTCAGCAAGTATCCCACTCACCAAAAATAAAAGATAATCGTTCTTTCTATAGGAAATATGATGTCTAAGTATTTAAATAATTCAGAAAAGAAGGCAGGGACAATGAGTACAGAGCCAAGTAGTAAGAATTCTGAGAACTCTGAATAAGGATAAGGATCACTCAGGAAACAAAAGAGGAATGCAAAATAAAATCATGTGACTTGTTAAAAGCCCACTGATCACCTCAATCAGTTGCTTCACATTTACAGCTCCGTAGGGGCTTACCCATGCCAAATGGGTCAGTTCATTACCTGACAGAAAGAATTAGAGAATGTTGTTTTTCTTTTAAAATATCCGAGATTCTGACTCACAGGTGCTTCTGTTCCTGCCACACAGTCTGGCTGTGGAAAATACGCCTGGATTCTGTGCTGTGCGGCTGTTCCTGCAGCTTCTGGCCCCTGGGTGAGCCCTCTCAGTCACACTCACCAGCTCAGACTTTGTCTCTAATCTCATCATAAGCACTAGAACACTGGTCTTGAGGGCCACCTGTTCTTTGCCCAAGCCAGCTTTCCCACCAGGACTGCCTTATTCCTTACCACATTACATTTACCATTCCTCAGGATGATTTCTCTTTTGATGACCTTTGTTTAGTAGAAAACCCTTTTCAGAACCATTTTAATTTATTAGTGAATTTCTAATCCTCTGAAAGGAAAGTGGTTGTTTTCCTTCCAAAAATCTCATTTGAAGCCAAAGAAGTCAACCAGTCTCCTTCCCAATTCAGCTCATTGCTACACAGTTCTCATAAGTACTGTGGACCTCTCTATCCATCTATCCCTAACCTCCAAGGAGCCATCAGATTATCCCCAGGGCTAAGAAAACTGCTCCAAGATCTGCCTTCTTCAAGGAAAGTAGCCAGAAACTTTGAAATGAGAGCTTTTCTTGTAAACCAAATAAATATTGTATAACAAGACCTGAGAGAAAGTCATGAAGCTTAAAAGGAGTATGTTGGTTTTTTTTTTTTTTTTTTTTTACTTTTAATACAGTTTTTAAAGATCACTTTCCATTTACAGTTATAATAAAATATTGGCTATACTCCTCATGCTGTACAGTACTCCCTTGAACCCATCTTGCATCCAGTAGTTTGTCCCTCCAGCTCACCAACCCCTGTACTACCCATTTCCCCCTCCCCACTGGTAACCATGCATTTGTTCTCTGTGAGTCTGAAAAGCAGTAGGTTTTAAACATGTATAGAACCTGGGAATAGAATACATGGAATAGGATATATGGAATCTTCTCGAAACTGAGCCTCTAAATAAGTTCAGAACATGTTCTGGAAGATAGATTCCACATGGGGATCAGCTAGTGAAACTGAGATGGACAGTCCACATCTCTGACAAGGCAGAATGTTAGACCAAATGTGATTCAAATTGAGTTAATATTTTTGAGGCCAGGTTGGCATGGATTCTGTACCAGGCACTGTGCCCAGATAAAGACAGCATAAAAGCCATGCTGGAGAGCCTTGTGGAGCCCGAGTTGGACAATTCTAGTAATTAAGTAATTGAAACAGTACAGCCTCTATAAAAAAGAGACAGTATTGCAGATGGTAATAATATGAGCAAAGTAATTTGAGCAACTTTTAACTCAAAAGAAGGGAACAGGTTTCTTTACTGTGAGGCTTTGGGATATATTTTATACATCACCAGGACAAGTGTAGAGTATGCAGAGTTTTCTCCATGAAATAACCAAGAAACTGTTTTGTCTTTGGAGCAGCTTTCAATACTAGGGAGTGGTCTGCAGAACCCTCCTTGGGAATTGCTAGTTGTCATTTCTTTTTCCCATCTGTAATATTATGAAACAGATGACACTAGTGCAGACCCCTAAGATTGCCACTCATGCCAGCAAAGGAGAAAGTACAGTGTTATTCTAATCCTCCTTAACATCTTGGCTTCATTATGCAGTTGCTGCAAGGCTTTGATTAATGGAACTCTTATTGGAGACAACAGTACTTGGTTCTTTTTCAGGCAGGCAGCACGTTATTCCTAAAGGTGGGAGCATTAATCTTTCTTACTTGTTTACTTTCACCCTCCTTTTTTATAAATAGCTTCTTAGACCATTGCTGAGATGTTTTTCATTTGGGTGAATTTGACCACAAGAGAAGACTCTTCAATTGAGAGGGATCTACAGTAAGAAATACATATGACTCCCTCATTCATAAACATGTTTTTCTAACATAACTCTCCAGCTGTGACACTCAGTGTGAAAAAAAAAAAACAAACTATATCGAGTCGGTGTTTTAAAGAGATGAACTTAAGTAGCTTGAAAAGATAGAAAATTAATGCAGAAGAACTATCTTTTAGTCTGTTACCTGGCAAAGGCAAGAAAATGCAAAATAATTTTGTTAAAGAGAGGGGGACCAGAAATAGAAGACCCAGGTCTGAATTTGGACACAAGGACTTCTCTTCTTGTGGGAAAACAGGCCTGGGAGTGTTCAACTGTGGAGAAGCAAGTGTTGCTGTCCATCAGAGAAAGGAAAAGCGGAGGTGGGGGGTGGAATTTAGAAACAATCTAGACCACTCACATAGAGAATGAAAAAATCTAAGACTTTGTTGGGCATATTTTGGGACCACTCATATGATCAACAAGAGACCAAGGGTTAGAAAGCTGTGCATTGTTCTTTTGCCTTTACTACAACCATCTTAAATGATTTTCTATCCCATCTGATACTGGAGACTCAGGTTCTTTTCCAATCACTTTCGCCCCCTGCTTTCTCATCTTGGTCGATGTCATCAGCATATATCTTGTTGCACACATCTTTAACCACAAACTCATTTTTCATTTCTCTGTTCTCCCCAGTACTTCCGTTCAATTCATCCTCAAATTCTTTTGGCACAGTTTTCAAAATATACCCTTGATAATATAGCTATCTCTACTGATGACACCATGCGATGTTTCTTTTCTGGACCATTTCTGATTGGTCTCCCTTGTTTCCATGTTTGATCCTGACAATCTACACTCCATCCAGAATTCGGAGAGAGAGTCTTAAATATAAACTATATCATGTTATTCTACTACTTAAAACTACCCAGGGGCTTCTCATAGCTCTTAGAACACAGTGCAGTTTTATTATTGTTCATAAAGCTTATGATCTGGTCCACAACTTCATTTGTGGCATCATTTTGTACCTTGGGGCCACATTGACCTTCTTTCTTTGCCTCAGAAAATTCAACCTCATTCCTGCCCAGGGCTTTCATCACCATTGTTTCCTCCGCTCTGAGTGTTCTCTCCTTCCAGGACTCTGCATGCCTGTCTCCTTATCATTTCTAAAGCCTCGGTTCAAAAGTCTTCTCTTTAAAGACCTTTTCCATGACCAAACAACCACTTCCCTCATGGAGCCATCCCTACCACATAATCCTGTTTTCTTTTTGTAAACAGCTTACCACTATCCACAGTTCTTCATTGTCTGCTTAATCCCTACATATCATTAGCAATTAAGCTCCATGAGATCAGAGACTTGTTCATCTTGTTCACCTTGGTACCATCAGAGCCCAGAAGATTGTGTGTCATAAAATATCCTTAGTAACAATGTGCTGATTAAATGAGCACCTAGAAAATGACAAAATAAAAATTAATGATGTTTTTTGTTAAACATCATAAGTCTTAATAGGAAAAATGAGAAAAAAGTTTACAAAAGATTATCAGTCTTTGGGCTGATAGAGTAATACTATCTAGATTTGGCGATGGGGCAAATAACTCCAAGAGTAAAGATACTGATTAGTTATTCATCTAGTGTCTGAATGAGATCTAACAGATGGTAAATACTAATTAACATAAATAAATAACCATTTTAAGAAAAAAAATGGTATTTCTTAAGAGACGAATCTAGGAGTTAATGGGAAAAAAGGCTGAGGTCTGAATTGGGAGATCTTACTTTGCTAATATCAGTGGTCAAGACTTCTGACAGCTCAAACTCAGTTTCTTTGTATGCTGTGAAAGTATTTGACATAAACTATGAGAAGAACTATCATGAAAGATGTCTGCCTTAATCTTGCTGAAATTAAATAAGGGAGAAATATATCTTGACTTCAGAATGTGTTTATACATAGAAGTTCTGAATATACATCACTGCTGACATTTTAAAAATTTATAATCAAGATAATTTGTCTTCCAGAATGCTTGATAAATTCACATCAAGTATCAGTTGAATTCCTACCATGTATAAAATATTTCACTGTATATTAAAAATAACAATTTTCTTTAAAACAGGGGGTTGGCCAGTAAAAGAGGGAAAGGGAGAGATTTTAGGGTATTTAGCCTGGAAATACATAGAGATGAAGAGTAAGAGGGAGGATGATGTACAGGTTTTATTCAAATATTGGGGGTTAATTATATAGAAGAATGACTAGACTAGCTCTGTGTTGCTGCAGAAAGCAGAATGGGAATTAAAAAGAGAAATGCCACATGTTTTAGAAACTACATAATCACTAAATACTTGTAACTGTGACAGCTTTCCCACATCAGATTAGGTTGCTTTAGTGATCCTGGCTTGATAACTTAGTTGGTAAAGAATCCGCCTGCAATGCAGGAGACCCCAGTTTCATTCCTGGGTTGGGAAGATCTGCTAGAGAAGGGATAGGCTAACCACTCCAGTATTCTTGGGCTTCCCTGGTGGCTCAGCTGGTAAAGAATCCGCCTGCAATGCGGGAGACCTGGGTTCGATTCTAGGTTGGGAAGATCCCCTGGAGAAGGGAAAGGCTGCCCACTCCACTATTCTGGCCTAGAGAATTCCATGGACTGTATAGTTCATGGGGTTGCAAAGAATCAGACACTACTGAGTGATTTTCACTTCACTTCACTTCAGTGATCGGGGAGAGCCCCATCCCTGAAACTTTACAAAGAATGGCAAGAGACATACAGTGGTATGCTGGCAAATGTTAACTCAAACTCTCCATAGAAGGTCAAAAGGAAAACATATATCCCTGACTTGTTGAGTTTGCTGATTTCCATAGTGTGAATACTCCCAGTGTGCCTGACTTGAAACTAACACCATTAAAAGCAGAGTTGGAAGGAAATGAGCACATTCTACTCTCATAAGCCTGAGTAAGACAGCTCTAGCACAGCACTGCCTGTAGTCAAAAGTCTTTCAGCCACCAGTTTGAGGAAACCAAACTGAATATCATAGAGAAAGAGAGAGAAATAAGATTTTTGGTTCTTGTACTGTAAAGTTAGAGGAGAAGCCCATACCCTGCATTGCTGGGTTCATGGCTCAAATGTGTTAGCAATTTTGCTGCTGTCATTCATTCACTTATTTTTTGATTTGTTCACATCTATTTAGATTCCTGAGTGGCTCATATGGTAAAGAATCTGCCTACAATGCAGCAGACTTGGCTTTGATCCCTGGGTCAGGAAGATTCCTTGGAGAAGGGAACGGCTACCTACTCTAGTATTCTTGCCTGGAGAATCCTATGGACAGGGGAGCCTGGCAGGCTACAGTCCATGGGGTTGCACAGACTCAGACGTGACTGCACAACTAACACTTTCACTTTTTTTTCTTTTCCCATCTACTTATTGCATACCCACTCTGTGTCAGGCACTGTTCTGTGTTCTGACGGTACAGGTGGTAGAATAGACATAGTTCTGCCTTCATGAAGTTCTAGGTTTAGAGACAGACAATGTATAAAACCGTGTGGACTGATTAGTGCAATGAAGAAAAACAAGCCTACCTAAAGAGTGAGGAACCATGATGGGCTGAAGGAGGGACTCTAACAGACTGGTTGGTCAGGGAGGTGATGATAGTTGGGCGGTAAGCTATATGAATAACCAGGGGAGAGTATTTCAGGTACAGTGAACAGGAAATTCACAGGTGCTGATATTGAAGCATGCTTTCATATTTGAGTTGCAAGTTACAAAGTGTTAAAAAGTTCTGGTTGGTTGGAGGCAAGTGAGTGATTGGAAAGACAGTATGAAAGGAGTTAGGGAGGGAAAAGGACCAGGACATATGTGACCCTGAAACCCGAGCAAGACTGATGCAAAACCACTGAAGGTTTTGAGCAGTGATGTGCTATGATCTGATATCTATATTAAAATAACTTGTCTACCTGCTGAATAAAGTGTCATCTAATGGGGGCAAGAAACTCTAAGAAGCAGGTAACAAGTTAGAGGGCTATGGCTCTAATCCAAGTGAGAGATAGATGGAAGTGGCTTGAAATGGGGTCAAGCTATAAAGATCGAGTGAGGTGGTCAGGTTTGTGACTGACAGGACTTAATGATGGACTAGATGTGTGGTGTAAGAGTGTAAGAGAAATAGAGATGTGAGGATTGACTGTGATATTTTGAATCTAAGCAGATAAATAGTCATGCATGTGTGTGTGTAAAGATTCACTGAGATGCATATTGTTATAGACCATCTCAAGGGTAAAGGGGTAAAGATAAACACATGGGAACTATCCATGAGTGAGAAGATGGCATTTAAAGCCAAGGATAGTAAATATAAACAGGGGAGAGAAGAGAATCTGGGATTGAGCTCGATTCTAAAAGAGACAGAAGATCCATTTACAACAATGAGAAAGGAACAGCAAATAACAAGGAGAAAACAAATGTTCTCAAAGTCAACTGAAATCAATACATCAAGAGGTAAAAGTGAAACATTGATTAAAGTGAAAACATGACAAGAGTGATTTCAGTGGGGTAGTGGGATCATAATTCTGATTGCTGAGGGCTGAAATGAGATAGGAGGAGAAAGAGGAGACCAGGAGCATAGAGCGATACTTTGAAGAAGGTTCACTGTAAAGGACAATAGGGAAATAGGCAGAAGTTGAAGAAGGATTTGTGAATTAAGAGAGGGAATGTTTTTAGTTTTCTAAGTTGGGAAAAGTCACAGAAAGTTCATAAAGTGATGGGAATAACATAGTAAAGATAAGTTTGATAATGACAAAGAGCAAGGTGTAAGTGAAAAAGCAAACTCCTTGAGTATTTGTGCTAATATTTGGAACCCAGTACACATCTATGTGCTATGTACACATCTGTGTACAAAGGTCCATATAGTCAAAGCAGTGGTTTTTCTAGTACTCATGTATGGATGTGAGAATTGGACCATAAAGAAGGCTGAGCACTGCAGAATGTATACTTTCAAACTGTGGTGCTGGAGAAGACTCTTGAGAGTCCCTTGGACTGCAAGGAGATCAAAGCAGTCAGTCCTAAAAGAAATCAACCCTGAATATTCATTGGAAGGACTGATACTGAAGCTGAAGCTCTAATACTTTGGCCACCTGATGTGAAGAACTGACTCACTGGAAAAGACCCTGATGCTGGGTAAGACTGAAGGCAAAAGAGAGTGGCAAAGGATGAGATGGTTAGATAGCATCACTGACTCAATGGACATGCATTTGAGCAGACTCTGGGAGATAGTGAGACAGGGAAGCCTAGCATACAGCAGTCTATGGGGTTACAAAGAGCCAAACACTGTTGTTCAGATTTAGTGACTGAACAGCAATACTACCACATCAGAGAGGGTTGATAGTAGATCAGAGACGGATGACCATTGTAATAAAGGGAGAACAATATTTATAGTATTACTAAGAAGCTGGAAGTTTGATAGCTTTGCTAGTGGAAACATAAGGTGTCCTCTTCTAATGGCTTTTACTTTCTCATTAAAATAAAAAGTGGTATCATCAGATGCAAGTGGATGGTGAGGGGAACATACCAGAAGCTTGAAGAGCAAGGGGAAGATTTGAAGTGGACCTCTCAGAGAATGAGAGTAGACTGACCAGAAAAATATATTAGAATTTCCAGGCAATGCCAAGGGACCACTTGAGGTTTGCAGTCATATTTCTGGATTTTGCCTTCATTCTCTGGCAGGCTTAACCTTGTTTGTGCCAAGATGCATACCAGCTTCTCTTTGTTTTCAATCTAATGCCTTAGCAAGTCCAGTGGAAAGATAGAGCCTCTTTCCCAGGAGTTCCAATAAAAATATAAAGATGTCCCCGCCTGTTGGATTTCAGCCTTGCTCAGGTTTTATCTCATTGCTATGTGTGGGAGAATGTTGTACTCGGAATAAAGCTGACCTGTGTGTCCCTCCCTCCCCCTACAAGGAGCTTTGCGTTGCTATGGAATCAGCTCCAGCAAATGCAATGATGTGATGGGGAAGAGTGGCTTCCCAAAGAAAATCATAAAATATATTACCATGTGGAAGAGAAATAGCATCTGGACAAAACAGCCAGTATCCACCACTGTATATTATTGGCATATCATTTAGTATAAAATTGGCAGGGGAGAGTCAAATATCATAAATGACCTCTAAGAACTTCTTCATTCTAATAATCTTTAATTCCCTAGCTTTGGAACTCCCAAATTGGGCACCTTTGGCTGGGATTAAGAACAATCCCACAGTCATATTATTGATAATTTTCATCAATCCTTTGAAATATTTACCAGGTATGGGCTTCCCAGGTGGCTCAATGGTGAGAATCCACCTGCCAATGCAGGAGACACAGGAGATAAGAATTCAATCCCTGGGTCGGAAAGATACCCTGAAGGAATAAATGGCATCCCACTCCAGTCTTCTTGCCTGAGAAATTCCATGAACAGAGGAGCCTGGTGGGCTATAGTCCATAGGACCACGAAGAGTCAAACAGGACTGAGGGACTGAGAAATCACTCCCCCAACCCCCGCAGCACACGTACAGCCTGCATCTCTACTTAGTACGTTTTCAACCTCTTTGTAACATGCAGATTCTCCCTGCAGCCCTCTGTCCTGCATTGCTACACAAGCACTACTTTCTTCAGGATTTTTTTTAACCGCTGTCTTATTGCACTGAATTTTCCTTACTGAGTTTCTCATATTTAAAAAGGTAAAATAAGATTCATTTAAAAAAATTTCTGTACCATCACTCCACAAAAGTACACTTTGGTTTTTATTTAATTCTGACTGTATATGTGTTTAAAAAAATTCCTTCCTAACAATTTTGTTGTGGATTTCTATTCTCAGTATCTGCGCAATCACATGAGTTGCTATGGTAATATTATAAAATTATTCCAAATCACGAGGCCTTCTTGAAACCATGCGTGCTGGATTTGGAAATGACATTGCTGAAAACCTTGCATTTAAGATAAGAAAGTCCCAGATAAGCAGAGACTCTTAACTAGGTTTACTGTCCCAGTTTTTTTTCCTTAACTTACCATTAAGTTCTTGGCTTTGAATGATAATGGACAGTGTAAAAAAAAAAAAAAAAAATCTTCTGCTCACTAAAAAATAATAATAATAATTTTGAAAAGAGCTACATCAATATTTAGAAAGAATAACATTAACCAAATATAAAATAAGTTTTATTTCCTCTTCTGCCCTGGGCAAATAACTTGAATAAAAATATTAATATGTTTTTAGTCTTATTAGAATGTGTTTATTTTTTATTATAGTAAGAAAACACTTAATATAAGATCTATCCTCATAACAAAATTTTAATTGTTCTATACGGTACTGTTAATAGGCACAATGCTGCATAGTAGATCTCTAGAACCAATTCATCTAGTAAAGCTGAAACTTTACACCCACTGAATACCAACTCCCATTTCCCCTCCCCACTGCCCCTGGCAACCACCATTCTACTCTGTTTCTTTGAGTCTATTTGAGAGATACCTTTCATAAGTAGAAATATATGACACTTTTTCTACTGCGATTATTTCACTCAGCATAAGGTCCTCCAGATTCATCCAGCATTAATCACAATAGCCAAGGAGAGCAATTTGCTGCTGTTCAGTCAGCGTCTGATTCTTCGTAACCCCATGGAATGAAGCACGCCAGGCTTCCCTGTCCCTCCCCATCTCTCGGAGATTGCCCAAGTTCATGTCCGTTGCATCAGTGATGCCATCCAGCCATCTCATCCTCTGACAATTTACATGTCAATTTAAATTGGACAATTTGCATGTCCACTAATGGATGAATAAAGAGAATGTGGTATGTACAGACAATGCGGTATTATTAGCCTTGAGAAAGAAGGAAATCCTGTCACGTAAAACAGCATGAATGAACCTGGAGGACATTGTGCTAGGTTTATTAGAATTTAAATAAGATGAGGTATCA
This sequence comes from Cervus canadensis, assembly GCF_019320065.1. Taxonomy (NCBI): domain Eukaryota; kingdom Metazoa; phylum Chordata; class Mammalia; order Artiodactyla; family Cervidae; genus Cervus; species Cervus canadensis. The sequence continues at coordinate 36,626,681 of NC_057389.1, forward strand.
ATAAGGTTTGAATACAGTGTCTGCTACTGAATGATGATTTGTTTTCTCCCTCACTGTGTCCCCGACCCTCACAGCTTTGAGACTTCACAGGTCTGCTACATACACTTAGCTCAGGTATGTGTTCCTGATCATTTGTTTTCCCATCTGCCAGCTGAAAGCCAAGAAAAATGGTTGATTCTGGAGGACCCCTCTAAGCTAAGAGGCAGGACACAATGGGAGTGGAATTCCTCCATAAAATTTTTTGCAAATGGCTGTTAGATTAGATTTCTTGGAGAGCCTAAGATAGGGGTTCTTACACAAAGGGATTTTAAGAGAGGGCTCTCAAGTGAAATCAGTTTGGGAGTGAGGCGACAGATCTGGGAAGACCCTATGCAAACTCAGCCTGAGCCCACTGGGGGCCCTATACCAGGAATGGTAGAATCAAAATGCCCCACCCTGGGGCAAGATAGCAGGCTTTCATTCCTATCAATCAGTCATTAACTGAGAGCTGCAGGGTGGTTGGGGAATGGTGTGTGGTGTATCCTCCCAGGCATCTCTCAGCGGGATGGCTTCCTCTTGTTATTGCTTGATCTCTTAGCCATGTCCGACTCTTTGTGACCCCATGGACTGCAGCATGCCTGGCTCCACTGACCTCTACTATCTCTGAGTTTGCTCATATTTATGTCAGTTGTGTCAGTGATGCCATCAACCATCTCATTCTCTGTTGCCCCCTTCTCCTTGTGCCTTCAATCTTTCCCAGCATCAGGGTCTTTTCCAATGAGTCGGCTTTTCGCATCAGGTGGCCAAAGTATGGGAGCTTCAGCTTTAGCTTCGGTCCTTCCAATGAATATTCAGGGTTGATTTCCTTTGGGACTGACTGGTTCAATCTTCTTGCTGTCCAAGGGCCTTTCAAGAGTCCTCTCCTGCATCACAATTTAAAAGCATCAGTTCTTCAGCTCTCAGTCTTCTTTGTAATCCAGCTCTGACATCTGTACATGACTACTGGAAAAAACATAGCTTTGACTCTATGGATCTTTGTTGGCAAAGTAATATCTCTGCTTTTTAATGTGCTGTCTAGGTTTGTCATAGCTTTCCTTCCAAGGAGCAAGCATCTTTTAATTTCATGGCTTCAGTCACCATCTGCAGTGATTTTGAAACCCGAGAAAATAAGATCTGCCACTGCTTCCACTTTTCTCCCTTATATTTGCCATGAAATGAGGGGAACAGATGACATGATCTTAGTATTTTTAAATGTTTCAAGCCAGCTTTTTCACTCTCCTCTTTCACCCTTATCAGTAAGCTCTTTAGCTCCTCTTTGCTTTCAGCTATTAGAGTGGTAATATCTGCATACAAGAGGTGATTGATATTTATCCCAGCCATCTTGATTCCAGATTGTGATTCTTCCAGTCTGGCATTTTTCATGATGTACTCTGCATAGAAGTAAGCAAGGTGACAGTATACAACCTTGACATACTCCTTTCCCAATTTTGAACCACTCCATTGTTCTGTGTATGGTTCTAACTGTAGCTACTTTACCCACATACAGATTTCTCAGGAGCTTCCACTGATCCAGGGCAAATTGTCACAGAGGAGTGTACCACTGTGAACCATTAGTAGCCAATATACATGGCAGCTGAGCTCAGCAAAAGATTGGTGCTCACCCTTTAACTTTTTTCTCTTTCACATTCTTTCTAAAGGATTTGTTGCCTCTCCTAAGAACCACTCTTCACCTCCCCTACCACATACAGGTACACAATTTTCTGTCTCCACAAGGGGAAGGAGACTGTCCTTTTGTGTGAATTACTATTGAACAGAAGGTAATTGGAAAATAAAGGATGGTGATATTTCAGTGCCCAAGGACCAATGTAATGAATTTTTTCTAGAAACAATGCAATCTAAACTTTTATGGAAGTCATCACTAGGGCCATCATTTACTTGTGAGCAACAATGCATCAGAGACTGCTTATTTTATATATTGCCATATATAAAATGTACAATTTATATACAGTATTATATGTAAACTGACATATCACTTGATGTTCACATTAAAATTATGGGATGGATATTACTGAGTCACTTGTCCATGGCCACATAGCTAATAAGAGACAGAACCAGAGCCCAAAGCCTAGTCTAGATGATGACACTGTAGTTGAAACTCCTCATTGCTGCCCTCTGTGGCTCCCTGCTCCTTGAGGACAGGAGGGCATTTGCCCTGGCTGGCGCTGTAGCAGGCACTCTTATGTTTGTGCACTGGAGAAGACAGAGAAAGAGCATAATATCAAAAAACAAAAGGACCACGGCAAACAAACAACAAACAAATGCTGCCTTACTAAGACTAGAGATTGCATATAGTAGTGAAGAGCGTTGGCTCAGAGGGTCATACCTAAATGATTATCAGCTGGGACTGCAATGCTTCTATTTGATGACTCTCTCGTGCACCTGAGATTTGTGAAGTGCCTTGCTTCTTATTCCTGAACCCTAGCTCTGTTGCAGAGAATATATTTTTAAGTAAAGAACAAAAAGGCTGCTCCAGGCTGTCCAACTTTGCCACAGGACACGGGGGAGAAGAGTTGCCTTTACTCAAGCTTGTTTGTCAAGAAGCAAAGTTTTGAAGTTGACCTCAAGAGCCAGAGTAGACTGATAGAAGCATTTTCCATTCCGGGGAGGCTCTGCTCAAGTTCTGCATCAAACATCTCTCTGCTCTCTTTTTTCCTCTTGAATAGGACAAGAGCCCTAATCAGTCTCCCTAGAAACTCCCCCTCACAGTCACCTCTCTTCAATCTTATCTCCAGGCCTTTCATAGAATGTGGAAATTACTTTCAACTTGAGGACTTAAAAGGAAAAAAAAATTGACTAAAAGTTTTCTCCACTGAGGCAGCCAAGGCAATGAGCTCCCTTCCCTCACCCCATCCTTAAACTAAAATTTCCACCTGATGGCTGGCAAAAACTAGGGAAGAAAGTCTTCACGGGTGAGTTTAGAGCCCCTGGTTCTTTTTCCAGCATGCCAATATTGAGAAATGAGTTTTAAATATGGACCATGAGGATGGAGGGATGAGAAAATACTTCTCTGAAAAAAAGTCAAGGATATTTACAAACCATTATCAAAGCTCTAATAAACTATACGTTGATAAGTAGTTCCTGGCAACTACTGCCTGTTGCTTTTCAGGAGTATATCGCTAGGAAAGCTTTCTCTGCTTTATTTTTCCTCTGTTTTCTGATAATGAATTATTACTGTGACTCTGATACAGCAGGGGGATTTCCTGATATTCTTACTGTCTGTTTGCCAGGGATATAACCACTAAGATGAGCTTGCCTAGTAAAGGCTCATTTGATCATGAGTGCATTTACTGAGCACCTACTATCTGTCAGACTGTAAGGGAATGCAGCCATAGGAACTAGTCCCTGCCTCAAGGAGCAAGAGACAAAGGATCAGTTACCTTGTCATGCGTTAAGTAACAGAGGAAGAAGGTGTTCAGTGAGCACAGAGTTGCAGCAAGGGCCTCAGCATCTCACCTGGACAGGCCGAGACAGGTGGCCAGGGATCTGGGCAAAGTCCTTAAGGAGAGAAGGAACTTGAGATGGGTTTAAAGATTTCGAGAGGGCTTTAAGAACCTGAGAAACAGTCTTAGGGATGGGAGTGAAGGCAAAAGGTGCTGAAAAACCATAGAGAGAAACTTCTGATTAGAATAATGTTAGATACAAGTTATTGAACGCTTGATAAGTACCAGGTATTAGGCATAGCTGTATGTACACATTGACTCATTTATTTGACATACAAACTATGTCAGCTAGGAACAGTTAGGTGGCAAGTAGTACAGTAGAGAATTTATGGGCTTATGTAACTCAATAGTTTAAAGGTAACAACAGTTTAAAGGTGTATCTTGAAAAGTTGACTCACTTTTGTAACTGAATGGGGAAGCCAGATTAACCTCCATGGAGAATAAATATCTTGTTTTTCCTTTCATCTGTAAACACTTTTCCTGGTTTCATGTCCTCTTTCACTAACTCACTGTCTGACCTTGAGGAAGTTACTTAACTTTTCTGTGCCTCAATTTCTTTACCTACAACACGAAAATGATAATAATAGAACCTACCCTACAAGGTGGCCATGAGAAGTCCATGAGTTAATTCACGTAAAACACTTCAAAAATTGTCTGGTATGATGTTAGTGCAAAATAAATATTAGCAGTAATTAAATCTGTTAACTCAGTAAGCCTGGCTACATCTCGCACCAGAGGCAGTTTTTGCTGACTCAAAGAGACAAATCAAACCTCCTATCATGTGACATTCTAAAAAACCAGTGATCTGCATTGACTGGCACATCTCTTCATGAGAATTATTCAAACTCTCAAGGACCCAGAAAAACTGTAAGAACTTGCAGGGTTGGAGAATTACTGAGAAAAGATCCTATTATATTTCCTTTAATTGTTTTGTCAAATATGTTCTCTTAAGTTTTGGTGTTTTTGAACAGAAAACCAGCACTGCAGGCCAAATCAATCACTTCCTGGATGTGAGACAATTGTTCTAGATGTTTAGTTCGCTATAAATCAGTTTCTTCCTGTGTAGTATATAGTTAGGGAGTTCAACTAGAAAATTCCAAGAAATTCCTTCCAACGGTAATGTCCTATGGCTCGATTAATTGATTTTTATGTGTACTTGCTATGGGGACTAAGAGATCTGTGCAATCAGATATTTCAACAATTCAACAAATATTTACTGATTTCTTCCTATATGTCAGTCACTGTAATAGGTGGCAGGAATACATTATTGAAGAACAAAAAAGGCTGATGCCTGCCTTTATGGAGCTCACAGGCTAGTGATGGGGGCAGTAAACTGGCTCCTTTAACACACTGTGCAGGAGAGGTTGGGACAATCAAGACATCTTGACTCTTTGACTTGGATGGAAAGTTCATAGAAATGTTAGTAGAATCAGAGAATGTCCGGTTCCACCACAATTTAGAGTCAGAGGCCAGGGGAAAGAAAGCTTTTGGAGAGTTTAAATAACAAAAAGATAAGGATCTATCAGAATTGAAGTGTTATAATGGGCTCCCTTTTAAAGTGGAACAAATCTACCTCGATGAAAATTCTCTCATCTTTATTCTTCAGTACTAAGGCATTGCTCTAATTTATGCTTCAGTCCTCTGTCTTGTCTCATCTATTAGACTTGTCACAGATAATCTGGGAGAGTTTTCAGTCCATTATTATTTTAGAATGCTTTCAAATTTACCCTTGGCTGATATGTATAATCTATACAATTTTGGTATTTAGATGGCATGTTCAAGCTAATCATGAAGAAAGATCCATACTATGAGATCCATACATCAAGATTTCTGGACAAGACCAATGCTTCTGTGTTTATCAATATGTGCTAAAAATCAGGGCAAAATGGAAAGTTAGAAAGAGACACTGAAAGATAAGTATTTCTGAATTAGTAGCAAAGATTTCTGACTCCTTCTGAAAATGATTTGACAACATTGCTTCACCTCAATCTTATGAGGTTTGGGTGGTTAGGATCAGGTATTGAGACTGGAGGGAAATCGGTATGTTGAAAAAATGTAACCATTTCTTTCACCCATGCATTTAACAAATGGCAACAGAGTAGGAGCTAGAGACCATTCCCTGTACTATATCAGGGGGCATAACCTAACACATGAAAGACAAGGTCCTTGGCCTCAAGGAGTTTACAATCCAGTGAGATAATAGACAATGAAAGAGGAATCAATAAACAAAACAGTTACACACTGAGGTTTATGATTTACAGGATATTTATAGGCTTTTGTGATAGAAAGTAACAAAGAATACCTGCTTAGGTCACAAGGTCACTTATGAGTCAGTTCTGGATTGTGCTTTGCTTGCCTTTTTTAGGCTTCTTTAATGTCCTAAAATAAATAACAGACTGAAATCCATCCCTGTGGCGATGGATTGTCCCTGCTAAAGGAGCATCCTTGATTCAGTAACAAAGTTCCTTGCCCAAGGCCATTAAAGGCAGAGGAGAGATGAGAATCCACGCCCCTGTTCTTGCACCTCTTGGTGTAATGGCAGAGGGTTGGCCTTTGCAATTAGAATCCAGAATATACCTCACCTTCTCTCATTTCACAGATTTCTTCTAGAAGTGAACTCCTGAGTTGTCTACCTTTTTGATAAGTTTCTGTTCATTTCATGTGTTATCTTGCAAAAGAATTTAATTGGAAAGATTACCCTTAAAATTAAAACCCAATGTGCTGAGCAGGCTAAGAAGCCTGTGTATGTCTTGGCCTCTGGTTATGAAAGTCTTGTCATCTATATGCAGGGACGTTAGCCTACTAAAATGCCTTTGCAAGGGGCATCCAGCATGACTTTAAGTGGTAATTAGGAGGAAGGATTGGTCCCTAAGTGCATAGCAAAAAGGGCCTCAGGGAGGAGGAACAGGGAGAGGAAGGTGAGGGTGAGGAGGAAAAAGAGAAGAAGGAAAAGTGGAGAAAGAGAGAGGTGAAGAAAACAGAAAGAGGAAGCCTTTGAAGAAATGGTAGAATTTAGGCACAATTAGTAACTTCTCTGAGCCTTAATTACCTCACCTGTAAAATAGCAGGGTTGAATAACAATCTGAGCGATCTGTTGTCCTTTGAGCAACAATCTGAGTCATGATCAAATCTACAATGAAATTTTATTTGAAATATTGCAAGATATTCTTTTAGACTCTCTTTTTTATAAATAAAGGGTTTATTTATTATTTTATAAATAGGGTTTGTTTATTATATTTTTAAATTTTTTATTGGGATATAGCCAATTAACAATGTTGAGATAGTTTCAGGTGAATAGGGAGGGGATTCAGCCATACATACACATCATATACATGTATCCATTCTCCCCCAACTCCCCACCCATCCAGGATGCCACGTAACATTGAGCAGATACAGTAGGCCCTTGTTAGTTATCCATTTAAAATACATCAGTGTGTACATGCCCATCCCAAACTCCCTAAGTATCCCTTTCCCTTATCTTTCCCTCCGGCAACCATAAGCTTGATCTCTAAGTCTGTGAGTCTGTTTCTGTTTTGTAAGTTCATTTGTATCATTTATTTTTAGATTCCATATATAAGGGGTACAATATTTCTCCTTCTCTGTCTGACATACTTCACTCAGTATGACACTCTCTAGGTCCATTTATGTGGTTGCAATTAAAAAAAATATTTATTTAGTTTTGTCTTTGATGGGACCTCATTGCTTTGTGGGGGCTTTCTCTACTTGCAGCAAGCAGGAGCTGCTCGTTAGCTGCAGTCGTTGTGGACTTCTCATTGTGGTGGCTTCTCTTGTTGGGGGACGCAGGCTGTAGACACACAGGCTCAGTAGCTGTGGCTCACGGGCTCTAGAGCCCGAGCTCAATAATTGTGGTGCATGGGCTTAGTTGCTCCTTGGCATGTGAAATCTTCCCAGACCAGGGATCGAACCCATGTCCTCTGCACATGGACAGGCAGATTCCTATCCAGTGCGCCACCAGGGGAGTCCCCTGTCCTGCCTACTTCTGTATATTCTCTCATGTCAGTTAGTTTGAGTGTTCAAAAAAAGAGAAATTGGACCATGCCACTTACCCTGTTCAGAACCCCAGCATGATTTCCCATTGCTCTAGAGAAAAAGTCAGAAACTTAATGTGACATAGAAAACTTCATAGGGTCTGGGCTCTGCCTTCCTCCTCAACCTTCTCAAGCACTTCTCTACCTTTTGTTTCTCATGTATAAACCACACTGTTCTCCTTTTATTTCCTCAGACAGGCTATTTCCGATTTCATCTCTTTCATAAATCCCTATAATTCCTCTTAAACTACACTGATTGCAGTTTGTCAATTTTTATTTGTTTATTTGATTAATCTTTTCCTCACCCCATGAAGAATAAATTTGGTTTTTGTGTTTGTGTTTTGTTCATCATTGTGTTCCCATGGTAGATACTTTGTAAGTATCTATTAAACCAGAAAGGAACTAATCTCTGACTCCAAGATTTACTATAAATCTACAGTAATCAGGACAGTGTAGTGTTGACGAAAGGCTGAACAAATAGATCAATGTAACAGGCCAGAGAACCCAGAAACAGATTCGCATAAATAGAATCAACTGATCTTTGACAAAGGAGCAAAGGCAATACAATGGAGTAAAGATAGTTTTGTTTTATGTTTTTATTACATCTTATGTTTTTATATTGTTTTTTGTTATGATAAAATTCATATAATATTTAAAATACTATTTTAACCATATTTAATAATTGTACAGCTCAGGGGCACTAAGTGCATTCACATTGCTGCTCAACTTTCTCACCATCATCCATCTCCTGAATTTTTCACCTTCCTAAACTGAAACTCTGTCCCCGTTAAACACTAAGTCCCCATTCCCCCTTCCTACCACCCCAGTCCCTGGCCCCTGGCATCTACTCTATGTATTTTCTGACTCCATTTGACTGTTTTAGGTAGCTCATATAAGTGGGATCAAACAGTATTTGTCTGTACCTAATGTATATTGGAATGCATTTTTAAGGTTAATTTAATATATGTCCTTCAAACATACTGTACCTTCATTTTTCCCCCTGTGCTATATAGTAGGTCCTCATTAGTTATTTATTTGATTTTGGAACAAGTGGATATCCACATGCATAAAAATGAATCAACACAGATAGCACACCATTTGCAAAGATTACCTCAGAATATATAAACCTAAAGATAAAACCCAAAACTATAAAACTCCTAGAAGATAACTCAGGAGAAAATCTAGGTGACCTTCAGTATGTCAAGGACTTTTAAAATACAATACCAAAGACACAGTAGAAGAAATAATTGAAAGAAATTATTTGTGGAAGAAATAATTGAAAAGCTGGACTTCATAAAAATTGAAAACTTCTGCTTTGTAAAAGATAATGCCAAGAGATTGAGAAGACAAGACACACACTTGGAGAAAATATTTGTAAAATATACATCTGATAAAGTACTATTATCCAAAATATGCAAAGAATTTTAAAAACTTAACATTATGGGGACTAGTAACATGATTAGAAAATGGACCAAAGACCTTAACAGACATCTCTCTAAAAAGATATACACATGGCATATGAGTAAGCATTTGGAAAGATGTTCCACATAATATGTCATCAGGGAAATGAAAATTAAAACAATGATGAGATATCACTATGCATCTACTTTAATGGCCAAAATCTGAAACACTGATGACACCAAATGCTGATGAGGATGTAAACATAAAGGAACTCTCTGCTGATGGGAATGCATAGTGATATGGTCACTTTTCAAGACAAGTTGGTAATTTCTTTCAAAAATAAATAAATATATTCTAACCATATAATCCACCAGTCACAGTCTTTGGTATTTACCAAATGAATTGAAAACATGTTCACACAAAGACCTGTGCATAGATGCTTACATCTGCTTTATTTATAAGAACCAAAATGTCCATCAACAGGTGAGCAGATAAACTCTGGTACACACAAAAAATGAACTACCATGCATATTATTAAATAATTACTAGACCTTTTGATTTCTTTTGGAATTCCTCTATCTGATGAATAACTGGTTAACTCATGGCAGTTGAAAAGATTGAGATTTTACACCTAATTGAAGAGTAGTCCTAGGGGCTGATAAGTGATTGAACCAAGAAAAAGCAAATAGAAGAGTAAAAGAAATAAAAATCATACTTCACCTACCTCAAAAATGAACCTAGAAGTGGTCTTATTGTTCAATCACTAAGTTATGTCTGACTCTTTGCGACCCTATGGAGTGCAGCACACCAGACTTCCGTGTCCTTCACCATCTCCCAGAGTTTGCTCAAACTCATATCCATTGAATCAGTGATGCCATCCAACCATCTCATCCTCTGTTGCCTTTGTCTCCTCTTGCCCTCAATCTTTCCCAGTATCAGAGACTTTTCCAGTGAGGCAGCTCTTTGCATTAGGTGGCCAAAGTACTAGAGCTTCAGCATCAGTCCTTGCAATGAATATTCAGGGTCAATTTCCTTTAGGACTGACTGGTTTGATCTCCTTGCTGTCCAGGGACTTTCAAAGAGTCTTCTCCAGCACCACAATTTGAAAGTATCAATTCTTCAGTGTTCAGCCTTCTTTGTGGTCCAGCTCTTACACCCATACATGACTACTAGAAAAACCATAGCTTTAACTATAGGTGTTGTAGCCACTTGTTCCAGGAAACAAACTCACTCAGAAGGACAATGCAGATAGTAGAGTGCAGTTTATTACACCGGCAGGCCCAAGGCAGTCTCTCCTCTTAGCTAAGGACCCCAACCAGTTTTTGTGAAAACCTTATACACCCTAAGCATATGTGCCCAAACCCACCTCCCCAAATTCCCTGAAACTAGTCTGAACAAAGGAAAAAGAAAGATACAACCTTAGTGAACCTGTGATTCATATGCCTTAAACCTAGGTAGTTAACAGTGGACACTTATCAATAGGCTTGTGGTCCTTCCCCAATAAGCATAATAGAATGTATGATTCTATTCGGTTACACAGATAATTAGGGTATTCTTTTAGGTGATGGAGAGCCCCGGGGCTCTTCCTTCCGGGGGCCTGGTTTCCCAGTTGGTATGTTGTTTCCATAGACACTGGGCAGATAGCTCAAAGTCCACAGTCCAGCCCGAGATGGAGTCCTGCTTACAAGATAGAGCCTGTTCTGTTTCCTCCTTCATATGGACCTTTGGCAAAGTGATATCTCTGCTCTTTAATAGCCTGTCTAGGTTTGTCAATGCTTTTCTTCCAAGGAGCAAGCATCTTTTAATTTCAAGGCTGCAGTCACCATCTGCAGTGATTTTGGAGCCCAAGAAAATAAAATCTGCCACTGTTTCCACTTTTTCTCCATCTATTTGCCATGAAGTGATAGGACTGGATGCCATGATCTTAGTTTTTTGACTGTTGAGTTTTAAGCCAGCCTTTACACTCTCCTCTTTCACCCTCATCAAGAGGCTCTTAAGTTCCTCTTCATTTTCTGCCTTTAGAGAGGTATCATCTGCATATCTGAGAAGTGCTCTTAGAAATATGTAAATTTAATTTGAAGCAATACTTCTTCGCCTCAATTTCTAAGCAAAATATCAGGATCCTGCTTGCACAAACAAGCATTTTTTCTGAAAAGAATTTCAATACTTTTCCTTAGAGTCTCTAAAAGTTTGTTGTACTTTACTTTTAAAGGTTTTGTGGCATCTACACTTTATAATTGAAGGGTCAGCTATCACATGTTGGGGTCCTTTAATGGACCGGAACCTTGTGGTACGGAGTCGACGATAAGAAAGTGAAAGAGAGAAAGAGGCTGATACCCCTTGGTTTACGCAGAGGACCAATAAAGTCCTTGGTACAGGACTTGCATCGCTCATGAAGGCACCAGGCGCCCTCTTGAGGGGGTCTTAGAAGCCCGGGCAGAAAAGTGAGCACGACGGGTCTCCACGCTCCAGAGAGTCAGCCAGAAAAAGAGAGAGAGAGAGAGAGAAAGAGAGAGAAAGAGACAAAAAAGACCCGGGGACCTAAGCTCTGATGGAGCAAAGGTGCTTTAATGATTTTTCTATGAGTATATATAGGCTGCAGTACAAGAAACTTCTTTCAGGAAATGATAGAGATCAGAAAACCAAATGTACAGCAACCGTTACCAAGGGAACAAGGGGTAATGTTAGTCACAAGGGTGGGAGACAATCCATATCTCAAGAAAGGGGAAGGAGATTAAGCTGTTTTGTCCTAAGGAGAATGTTTACTAAAGGAGACTCATGCTTGCCTCACACAATGACCTCAGTCCCTGGGAGCAGCATGCTGTTCCGCTTGAAGAGGGACAAAGGACTCATGAGAGACAGCATGTAGGAATCCTCCCGTCAAACATTCCCTGACAATTCCCCCTTATTTATTTATAATATTTTTAAGAAGAGTTTTAACCATCAGAATTTGTTTAGTTTTGACAATCTTTGCATGAAGGCAACGGTAGACAACAAATATAATTGTTAAGACAATCACCAAAATTATGGTTCCAGATCCAATGCTATGAGTAAGACTTTGAAACCATCCACGTGGGTCTAGCCCAGATAATTGATCAGCTAATTGTTTAGCTAAAGTTTCCATATCAATGGAAGAGGGCAGATTATTAGAAAAGGTTTCAAATATTTCTTTTTGTAATAACTGTACATTCAGAGAGGCATTATCATGTATGTTTTGTAAATGATACTTGATTTGTTCCCAGTTGTAGGCACTATTATTAAAATGAACAGGAGTAACACAAAATTGAATAGAATTCCAGTCACATTTTAGCATCACCTGTTTTTGTACATCTGTTAATTGATCTCCAACCCATTTGATGGCTGTTTTTAGTTCCTGTATTTCTTCTTGAATTTCCTCATCTATCTGAGTCTGAGTGGCCCATATAGTATGGGCATCTTTAGTCTAATTTTGAATAAAATTATGTGTCTGAATAGAGGTTTGTAAAGCAACACCAGTGACAGCAGCAGTGGTGCAAATGGCTATTAATCCCAAAATACTAAAAATCAGCCATCCAATGAATCGTTTAGATCGCTGGAGCAATTTAGTAAGCAACCGGGAAGCAAGTCCAGCCATGGGACCTTCTTCCCAGGGCCATTGGAGATTTATTGGTAACCATAGACTACGTCGAGATCGAAGAATTAAAAGAGAATCATATCTTAAGGAAATAGAGGAGTTAAGACAAGTATATAATCTGCAATTTATGCAAGTTACAGAACGTATAGTCTTATTGAATTGTAAGTTTCCTATAGCTGTAACAAAAGGAAATGGAACACAGGCTTGTATAAAATATGATTGATTATAGCGAAAGAAATAATTGCTATAGCTATGATTGGTCCCAAGGGAACAAGGGGTAATGTTAGTCACAAGGTTGAGAAACAATCCATATCTCAAAAAAGGGAAAAGAGATTAAGCTGTTTTGTCCTAAAGAAAATGTTTACTAAAAAAAACTCATGCTTGCCTCACACAATGACCTCAGTCCCTAGGAGCAGCATGCTGTTCCACTTAAAGAGGGACAAAAGACTCATGAGAGACAGCATGTAAAAATCCTCCCGTCAAACATTCCCTGACAATCGCAGGTTTCTTTGGGGAGGCCTTAAGACTGAAAACATTAGCTTTGAGTGGTCATCTCAAGCTATACTGCTGTACAGTTTACACAAAGGTAAATTAAGACCTGAAGTGAGAAAGAAACTAGCTGAAATTTGTATAGCTAGTTAATGGTAGACCTTGGAGCTAAACTTGGAGTTGTAACTTCCTATTAAGTACCATATTTGTTACACGAGACAAATGTGTTTCCCCGGGCAAACCCTCCAGCAAACCAGCATTTCTCACTGTACCACACATAAAGGTGATGATCATGAATAACTTATATAGATAGAAGAGTCATAGGGTAATACAAAGTGTGACCTATTAAAGAAATAAAGAGGCATTGAAATGGTGAGAACATATACTTCATTTTCTTGATAAATAATTATTGGAGCACTCCAAACCTGTCAGGCACTGTGCTAGACATTGATGTAGCAATGGTTTGTAAGGCACTCACAGACCCTGACCTCTTGGGAATATCAGCAGAACGAGGATTAACAATGTTAAACAAGAAATTATAATTACAGTGAATGGCTTAAAGAAGAAACATAATGTGTGAATGGAACCCTTACCAGAGTTCTAAGCTGATTTAAAGAGGCCAGATAAGGCCTACTGACAAAGTATTTTTAAAATGAAATTTGAAGGATGAGTAGTAATCAGCTCCTGAAAGAGGGTAGGACAGTGGAGAGAAGGACAGCGTTTTCAAGACAAGAGAAGGAAAACCATGTCACTTGAGATCCAAAGGACATCCAGTGTGGCTGAAGCATAGTGTGAAATGGAATATTTCCTGCCATATTAACAAATAAGGGTATCACAGCCATCCTCGATTATGGCCCTCCAAATGTGAATTTCTGAGCCTAGAGGGAACCCAGGAGGAATAATGCCAATGATCCAGTGGTCATCAGCCACTCCTCACAGTGAGCTACTAACTCAGGATGTGAAAAATCAAATCTCAGGATGTTGGCCCCAGATAGATGAGGTGCATATGAAAGGAATAATTTCAGTAAACCCAGACTCTTGCATCTTCACATACATAGAAAAGCACTAAATTCCTTAACTTGAGATATCTGATTTTCCTTCCTTAACAATAGTCTTTTGATGTTCACCCTACCTACCCCTTGTTACAAGCTTCTGTATAACCTGACTCCCTCCCCAATCCCCCTCCCCCCCCACCTCCTGAGAACAGTTCTCTTAGGGACACTTGAAATGTGGTTTACTGAGCTTGAAGTCCCACAAAATAAAACATAACTCTCAACTTCTAGGCTGTGACTGTTTTTTAAGTCAACAGTAATATGTGAGAGGAGAGGAGCTGAAATGAACCTGGAGAAGTAGGTGGGGTCCAGATGAGCCAAGGCCTTTGAAGCCATGTTAGAAACACAGTTCATTACTAATGAGAAATCACTTAAAGATTTGAAGCAGCCGAGTCACATGGGCACATCTCTATCCTTTGAATGGAAATGTGGGGCCCACCCCAGGCTCTGTGGCAGTTTTCCATTTAAGAGATGGTTTGTGGCTGCGTGACAAAGAAATGGCAAGATTTCAGAGATGTTTTAGGATCATCATCAATGGGATTTTGTTTTAAATTGAATGCAGAGGTGTAAGTGAAAGGAGAAAATTAAGGGTAATGTTTTGGTTTCCATCAAAGACTAGAGGAGGTGGCAGGTGGGAGTTCAGTTCAGTTCAGTCGCTCAGTCGGGTCCGACTCTTTGTGACCCCATGAATCGCAGCACGCCAGGCCTCCCTGTCCATCACCAACTCCCGGAGTTTACTCAAACTCATGCCCATCGAGTCGGTGATGCCAGCCAGCCATCTCATCCTCTGAAGTCCCCTTCTCCTCCTGCCCCCAATCCCTCCCAGCATCAGGGTCTTTTCCAATGAGTCAACTCTTCACATCAGGTAGCCAAAGTATTGGAGTTTCAGCTTCAGCATCAGTCCTTCCAATGAACACCCAGGACTGATCTCCTTTAGGATGGACTGGTTGGATCTCCTTGCAGTCCAAGGGACTCTCAAGAGTCTTCTCCAACACCATAGTTCAAAAGCATCAATTCTTCAGTGCTCAGCTTTCTTCACAGTCCAACTCGCACATCCATACATGACCACTGGAAAAACCATAGCCTTGACCAGACAGACCTTTGTTGGCAAAGTAATGTCTCTGCTTTTTACTATGCTATCTAGGTTGGTCATAACTTTGCTTCCAAGGAGTAAGTGTCTTCTAATTTCATGGCTGCAGTCACCATTTGCAGTGATTTTTGAGCCCCAAAAATAAAGTCTGACACTGTTTCCACTGTTTCCCCATCTATTTCCCACGAAGTGATGGGACCAGATGCCATGATCTTAGTTTTCTGAATGTTGAGCTTTAAGCCAACTTTTTCACTCTCCTCTCTCACTTTCATCAAGAGGCTCTTTAGTTCTTCTTCACTTTCTGCCATAAGGGTGGTGTCATCTGCATATCTGAGGTTATTGATATTTCTCTTGGCAATCTTGATTCCAGCTTGTGCTTCTTCCAGCCCAGCATTTCTCATGATGTACTCTGCATATAAGTTAAATAAGCAGGATGACAATATACAGCCTTGACATACTCCTTTTCCTATTTGGAACCAGTCTGTTGTTCCATGTCCACTTCTAACTGTTGCTTCCTGACCTGCATATAGGTTTCTCAAGAGGCAGGTCAGGTGGTCTAGTATTCCCTTCTCTTTCAGAATTTTCCACAGTTTATTGTGATCCACACAGTTGAAGGCTTTGGCATTGTCAATAAAGCAGAAATAGGCATTTTTCTGGAACTCTCTTGCTTTTTCGATGATCCAGTAGATGTTGGCAATTTGATCTCTGTTTCCTGTACCTTTTCTAAAACCAGCTTGAACATCTAGAAGTTCACGTATTGCTGAAGCCTGACTTGGAGAACTTTGAGCATTACTTTACTAGTGTGTGAGATGAGTGCAATTGTGCGATAGTTTGAGCATTCTTTGGGATTGCTTTTCTTTGGGATTGGAATGAAAACTGACTTCCAGTCCTGTGGCCACTGCTGAGTTTTCCAAATTTGCTGGCATATTGAGTGCAGCACTTTCATAGCATCATCTTTCAGGATTTGAAATAGCTCAACTGGAATTCCATCACTTCTACTAGCTTTGTTCGTAGTGATGCTTTCTAAGGCCCACCTGACTTCACATTCCAGGATGTCTGGCTCTAGGTCAGTAATCACACCATTGTGATTGTCTGGGTTGTGAAGATCTTTTTTGTACAGTTCTTCTGTGTATTCTTGCTGCTTCTGTTAGGTCCATACCATTTCTGTCCTTTATTGAACCCATCTTTGCATGAAATGTTCCCTTGGTATCTCTAATTTTCTTGAAGAGATCTCTAGTCTTTCCCATTCTATTGTTTTCCTTTATTTCTTTGCATTGATCACTGAGGAAGGCTTTCTTATCTCTCCTGGCTATCCTTTGGAACTCTGCATTCAAACGGGAATATCTTTCCTTTGCTTTTCCCTTCTCTTCTTTTCACAGCTATTTGTAAGGCCTCCTCAGACAACCATTTTGCCTTTTTGCATTTCTTTTCCATGGGGATGGTCTTGATCCCTGTCTCCTGTACAATGTCACAAACCTCCATCCATAGTTCATCAGGCTCTCTGTCTATCAGATCTTGTCCCTTAAATCTATTTCTCACTTCCATTGTATAGTCATTAGGGATTTGATTTAGGTCATACCTGAATGGTCTAATGGTTTTCCCTACTTTCTTCAGTTTAAGTCTGAATTTGGCAATAAGGAGTTCATGATCTAAGCCACAGTCAGCTCCCGGTCTTGTTTTTGCCGACTGTATAGAGCTTCTCCATCTTTGGCTGCAAAGAATATAATCAATCTGAATACGGTGTCGACCATCTGGTGATACAAATGATAAGTAAAGATCTGAAGACATGCTGCTATTGATTGCATAGACTTTGAAATCACCTAGAAGACAGTAAAGACCAGAACCCCAGTCTCTACCATATAGATATTCTTGGATATATCTATCTATCTAACAGGAAGAAAAGTGACAGTGATTGGCCCTGGTCATGCTCAGGATTTTGGCCACACACCACTGATCAGCTGTTGCCAGGTGATGCTGAGCAGCTGGTGACATTTCCTGGTGAGTTTTGACAGCTCACTAGGGATTCCCTATTACCCTTCCAACTCAGACAGTCTCTTCTTAGACCCTACAGCCAGGCAGAAGTGACACTGAATAAGGATACCACTGATTCATTTACCCATTCATTCAACATATGTGTGCTGATCTCTGCCATGTTCCTGGCTCTGCGCTGGATCTAAAATTTATTTTAGCTATACAAGTTGTTTGAGTTTGAGTCTGTTTTAAGTCAGTAGCTCTTGGAGCTGATTCAATATATCTAGACTGTGAAAATTAACAGGAAAGATGATGGTTTGTATCCATGTACCAATTATTAGCTGAATAATCATGTACATCAGTTTGCCTGGGAGGTCTGTACATATCTGTTTTTCTCTTTTTGAAGTGTAGAGATGGTAAACTTAATAAAAACTATCCACAGAATGGATGACAGTTCATCAAAGGCTTAATTCCAATTAAAACTAAATTAAGGAAAAGAGGCTTATATCTCTGGGTGGATAGAATAGTCCCTACTGGTTAATTTACTGTGTTCCCTTAAATCCTTCTTGCCTGAGAAAAGCCATTCATCAGACCTATTCAAAGGTTATGTCACATCCCTTTTAGGCGTGCAACAGTTGAGAAGCTTGACAATGTGCATGGTGAATGCCTTTCATATAACAATTGGGTTATTTCAAGAAACCATCACAATAAATACTCACTGAGAATCTTCTCTGTGCAAACCAGTGTATGTATGGAAGATACTGGAAAGAATATTTCCCTACATCCTAGGATCTTATTACTTCTTCAATAAAAGTAGAATTAGAAATAATTAACTCTAAAATAAGGCAGAGTATAATATCCTGAGGTGGGTGTAGGAAAGAGTTCTTTCTTTCATAGGTGAAAGGAGATCTGATCCACTCTCTAGAAGAAAAAAAAATATCGTTTGAAAAACTTTAGCCTGTATCTCCATTTTATTATGAACCTCTCCCTGGAGGAAAAAGAAGAAACTATCCATTGGTGATCTCAGAGAAATCTTGTTATATAGGGAGGAAAGGTCACTGCTTTTAAAAGGTAATATTAGATCAGTATAATTCCCTGGTTTTGTTATTATACTATAATTTTTAAAAGCATCCACATTAGGGGACATAGGCTGAAGGGTTCATGGAACCCTATTCTTCATTCTTTGCAACTTCTTCTGAATCTGTAGTTACGTGCATGCTTAGTCATTCAGTTGTGTCCAACTCTCTGTGACCCCATAGACTGTAGCCTGTCAGGTTACTTTGTTCATGGGATTCTCCAGGCAAGAATACTGGAGTGGGTAGTGATTCCCTTCTCCCAAGGATCTTCTGATCCATAAATCAGACCTGGGTCTCCTGTATTGCAGGTGGATTCTTTAACATCTGAGCCATCAGTTTAAAATAAAAATTTATTTTTAAAAGGAAACAGTAGTTTCTGTATTACTCTAAGGCTTTGATGTCTGATAGAATAGCTACTAATCACATGTGGCTACTAAACACTAGAGATGTCTTTTAAGTATAAAATACATACCAGATATAGCATGACCAAAAAAGAAGGCAAAACATCTCATGTTGAAATGATAATGCTTTGAATAATTATTGTATAATAATTAAATGAATAATATTAAATAAATACATTTGAATTAATATATTAATGTTACAATGTTAAATTGATTTTGCACTTAAAAATTTTTTATGTATTTTTTATAATTAAAAGTTTTCTAAACTGCGTATGTGTCTCACATCACATCTCTATTACACAATATTGCTCTAAGTCATTTTTTTGTATAAGTTTGTGAAGGAAGCTGTGCTGTGCTTAGTCACTCAGTTGTGTCCAACTCTTTGTGACCCTGTGAACCGCAGCCCACCAGGCTCCTCTGTCTTTGAGGATTCTCCAGGCAAGAATACTAGAGTGGGTTGCCATGCCCACCTCCAGGGAATCTTCCCAACCCAGGGATCAAACCCAGGTCTCCTGCATTGCGGGCAAATTCTTTACAGACTGAGCCACCAGGGAAGCCCTGGTGAAGGAAGCTACACTTTTGTAATTATCTACCTTTATAAATATTTTCTCAATAGACTCAGTTTTTCCCACATGGATTGTAGACTTGGGAAGGGTAGAGAAATGGGGAAGCTCTTAAGCCCAAGCCATGTTTAACAGTCCAGGAAGATTTGTCATTTGTGAGTTTTAAGCCTCATTTATTAATTACTGCTTTTGGCTTCTTGTGTCTGTTTCAATGGCTAGAACAGGAAAAAGAGGACAAGGGTGATTAGGGTCCTTTGAACCTCCAACATGAAGGGACAGAAGAACTCCTAAGAGAATATAGAGGAAGAAGAGATTATTTTTAATTCAGGATATGTAAAATGACTGGAGAAGGAAATGGCAACTGAGTCCAATATTCTTGCCTGGAAAATCCCTTGGACAGAGGAGCCTGGTAGGCTAGAGTCCATGGGGTCCCAAAGAGTCAGACACGACTGAGTGACTTCACTTTTTTCCCTTTTCATATAAAATGACTAATAACAAAATGACATTTATATTGAGCTATAGAAATATTCTATGAAAAGGACACAATAGCAACAAAATCATGGCTCCTAGAAATGTGAGATGTTTGTGTGCATGCGTGCTTTGTTGCTCAGTCATGTCCAACTCTTTGCGACCCAATGGACTGCAGCCTGCCAGGCTCCTCTGTCCATGGGGATTCTCCAGGCAAGAATACTGGAGTGGGTTGCCATGCCATACTCCTGGGGATCTTCCCAACCCAGGGATCAAACCCAGGATTTCCACATTGCAGGTAGATTCTTTACCATCTGAGTCACCAGGGAAGCCCAACAGAGGTTTGGGAAACAGCTTATAATCCCATTTGGCTGGATATTATAATATTTGCCTGGGCAGTATGTGGTGTCCCCAAGATTTCTTAGAACAGATTATGGAACAACTTGAATGAAGCTCATGAGTGTGTTATTACTTGATAGGCAGTGAGGAGCCATAAAATAATTTTTGAGCAGAGGAGTAAGATGACTGGGGCTCTGGTTTGAAATAAATGCCAGTAGTATGAAGAAAGATTGACATAAAGAGAAATTAATGGCAGAGAAACCACAGTACCCAAGAGTTGTCCAGTGGTCTATAAAACCTAGACATTAAAAGTGAGGAAAGCAAAGTTATCTATAATTTTTCCATTTGACTTCTGTTAGTAACAATTGAAAATGTTCTCAAATCCAGCCCTGTGTGAGGCATCTGGGTTACCTGTCCTCATCAAACATACAGTCCATTACCTAAAACAAATATTGAAGAAATATTTAAAAGTGTGTCACTGAGTATTATGATGGTCAAGTGCGAAGTACTTCTAGCACATTTAATCTCAGAGTCCTAAATTAACTATGGGAATTAAGAAGTGACATTTCAACTGAGCCCAGCAAAATAATTCACCAGTGGGGACTCAGTGACTTGGGGAAAGGGAGTAAAGTGGATATGCTAAAGAAACAACAGGGGTGAGGAAGCTAAGATGAAAAACAGCATGGTGTTTTTGCATACCTTAAAGGAATCCAGTAGGACTAGAATATGAGAGCAAGAAGAGAAAAGGAGCGTGGACAAGTGTGACATCATATCAAGCCTATGTCATAACAGAGACTGCAGTTCACATTCTTTAAACGTGGGAAGTCCCTGAAGGATTTCATACAGGGCAGGAGACAATTAGGTATTAATTCAGTATTGGAACAGGAAGGTAGGTGGATCCCACGTAACCACAGGGCTGAGAGGACAGGAGGAGAGGTGTGCTACAATATATAGGGAACACTTAGCCTAGAGGACAGGAAAAGTGGCTAAGCAGATTTTCAAAGACACTCATTTGCTGAATAAATGATTGAAAAAAATGGAGTGGGAAGAGGAATAGAAAGGTGGAAACTTTTTAAGAGGTTGGTATAATATGCTCAAGAGGAAGATGATGGTTACTTGAGTTTTATTTGTACCAGTGGAAGTAGAAATGCACAAACAAAAGAGTCTAGAATTATTTAGGAAGGAACTGGATGAAACTTGATGAATCGCTGAATACAGGGAGGTGATGAGGAGAGAAGAGACAAGGAGAATATTGAAGTTGCTGGAATGGCAGATGACATGAAGAAAAGGAACAAGGAACAATGTATAGGGAAGATCTTAAAGCACCATGCAAAACATATAGAGGTTCTTTTTCCTGTTGGATTGGGTTTGTCAGGGATTTCTGAGATGACTGAGTCCAACCTGGGACTTCTGCAGTGGCTTCCCAGCCGGCTTAGTGGTAAAGAATCTGCCTGCCAATGCAGGAGAGGGAGCTTGATCTCTGGATTGGCAATGTCCCCTGGAAGAAGAAATGGCAACCCAGTCCAGTATTCTTGCCTGGGAAATCCATGGACAAAGGATCCTGGCAGACTACAGTCCATGGGGTCACAAAAGAGCTGGACACAACTCAGCAAGTAAACAGCAACAGCAAAAAAGTCCAACCCATCATTTTATAAATAAGAAACATTTAAAGTGGAAGTGACATTAAAAAGGTGTTGTGATTGTTTAATGATACAGCTGAAATTAGACACAGACTTCTTGACTCCTGCACAGCCCAGCTCTTTGCTCTACATCCTTGCCTCTCAAAGACTGATTCACGGTCCTGAAAATATCACTGTCACTGGGGATCGCGTGAAAAGTGCAGTTCTAAGGCCCACCCTGGATATCTGGATCTGAATCTGCATTTCAGTAAGATTCCTGTGCGATTTGTATGCACATTAGAGTTTGAGTCTTAACTTTTCTACATCAAAACCCCATTTTGTATGTAGAAGTCCAAAGCTAATCCACAGGCAATCATTCTTTATAGCTGGAAGACAAATGCATTTATTTTCCCTTTTCTTTTACATAACCCAGCACAATAAATTTCCATTCTATGTTAAGTAAAAAGAGCCATTTCTAGTCATGCCAGAGTGCTGCTTTTATTCCTTTGTAAAAGAGAGGTAAAAAAATCGCAGCCCGTTTTCCTGTGACAGAGGATGTAACTGAATGTAGCTATGAACTCAAAACACAATCAATCTATTTTTAACAACTTAAACTGTTCTTAAGGGCAAAGATAACACAGATGATCTCTTAGATGTTGCTTGCTTTGTAAATCATCCTTGACACTAATGTGATTAATTCTGGACAGACATCTTGTTCCTGGTTATTTGTAGGAGGAAGGAACATGCTCTTTGCTCTTAAAAGCTGTGAATCTCCCCAGAGTTCCTCTGTTGTGCACAATAATCTTTCAGAATATTTCAATGTTTTTCATATAAACTGGTTTGAGTGGCATTGAAATCAAACTTTGCAAACTTTCAGGTGATCTTTTGGTTAATTTCTTCCTTTTTTTTTTTTTTATGTCCCTTTTAAAAACTTGAATCCAATGAATTTTTTTCTAGTGCTCCAGTCTCTTGCCTGCAAGTAGCCAGGCCCCTATCAACTTGTAACTGAGAGTTATATTTTCATGACATAGAAAAGTCTCCTGAAAGCAAAAGATCATATTATTTGTCTTGGTTCCACAGAAGCTGACAAAACCTGCTTTTACTTTACGAAGACTCTTGAAAACAAATGACAGAAGGAAGCCCAAACCAAACAGACTTAAGGAATGAAGAGAGTTCATTAACTCACAAAACCAAAAAGTCCAGAATATGTTCTGACTTCATGAAAGGCTTGATTCAGTGGTTCAAACCCACTCAGTCACCAAGGCCCAGGGGACTTCTAGTAGCTTGAAGGCTACAGTGGTTTCAGGCTCACCATCTTCATACCACACCATTAGAGGGAGAAAGAGATAATCTGTTTCAGTTGCTTCCATGGAAGACAGAGAAAGCTCAGTAGCTTCTTGGTCTATGATGTGCCCAACCTTGATTCAACCTTGGAGTCACGGGAGATGGACTATGTTGATTGGCTTAAACTGACCCAGGACCCCCTGAGTGTCAAGGAATGGTGGTGGGGCCCACTCATGCCACTCAGGTGGTGGTTGGTGGTTTAGTTGCTAAGTTGTGTCCAACTCTTGTGACCCCATGGACTATATCCCACCAGGCTCCTCTATCCATGGATTCTCCAGACAAGAATACTGGAGTAGGTTGCCATTTCCTTCTCCAGAAGATCTTCCTAACCCACAGATAGAACTTGGATCTCCTGCATCGCAGGCAGATTCTTTACTGATTGAGCCACCAGAGAAACCCCTGGGAATGTGAACCAAAGAGGGTATGTGTGCTGAAGAAAAACTGTAAAGTTATGTCAAGGAGAAGGGCAGCAAGCTAAAGATTTCTATTTGTTGAATAGAAATTATATTTGTTGACTAAATGAACAATTGAGTTCATATTGATTTTAGATGCCTTACCCTAGAACCAAATCTTCAAATGCTGTGTCAGGATGGTAGAGATTCTTTCTTGGATAATTTCTGAGAGGGCAGAGTAATATCAATATCTTCTTGTCATTCAAAGAAAAATTATCCATAAATTTCTATATTTCTTCAGATCAGTTTATCCTCTCCTGCTCTCTATTCCCTTCTACATGTGTATCTTCATTTTCAAGAAAATATTTAACCCCTATTTTTCTGTTCTGTTCACAAATGTGACTGAATCCTTCCCTGCACTAATTTTGCTGCTATTCTGAAATTTGGAGTTTTTTCAAACTCTCAGTTCAAATCTAACCTCAATACCATTTAACTGTTAGTTCATCTTTCTTCTCTTTCAAAGACCAAAGGTTAAATGTCAAAGTATCATCTGCTTTGCTCCTCATTTGCCTTCAGACTTTCCATCCCACAGCTAGACTCAATGTTTCTAGAATGAACTATGGGCTCCCAACCCAGCTGTGTATCTGGTCTGACAGGACATCAGTTCCACATGGACTGAAAGCACAGCCCAATAGCAATCGAATAACCATGGCTTGTCAGCTTAGATTTGTGGTCCCTTCTCTTTTTCACTGTCTTCCTTTTAGTCAGATGATGGTTAGAACCTGCTATTACTTAGTGTTCAAAAATAGCTTTTTTGTTTTGTATCTGGAAAATATATCATTTATACCATTTTGAAGAATGTGTATATTACAATTTTTATATGAAACTGATTCCTCATAAATTATATAGCAGAGTTCTGACTTGTTCTTGTTTTTTTTTTTTATCTTCCTTATAATTAGCTGCTGTTCCAGTGACAGTTGTCAATCACTGTAAATATATTCTTAATATTAGATATTAATTTTCTAATTGTCAATATATGAAGTTTCATGCTCTACTTCCTTCATGGACCAATGCCAGTGAGCTAACTATGAAAATCTGATTTTAAAAATTACTATAGCATAACTAATACCATGTTTTACATGACAGCGTCAGCAGATTTTAGAGATTTCTAAAGCTATGGAATTGGTTATTTACTCCAAAAACATGTTAAAATATTTTGACAAAGAGTGGTATGCACACCCTCCTTAGATAATCACACTAGTTTTTCTCTACTTCTGGTTTAGGCTCGATATATTGAAATATAACTTGCTATGCTGTGGGAGAGAATCGTCAGTTACAAATATACTACAGAGCATTGTGTGGTTTTAAGAGGGTAAATTAAGGAGATGAATTAGGTTCACATCTCACTTCCAGGGCTTCACTGGTGGCTCAGATGGTAAAGCATCTGCCTGCAATGCAGGAGACCTGGGTTTGATCCCTGGGTCAGGAAGATGCCCTGGAGAAGGAAATAGCAACCCACTCCAGTACTCCTGCCTGGAAAATTCCATGGATGGAGGAGCCTGGTGGGCTACAGTCCATGGGGTCGCAAAGAGTCGGACACGACTGAGTGACTACTCATTCTTTCTTTCTTTCTTTCTTTTTTCCCATGGCTTACTTGATATGAGCAGGTTACATAGCATCTGTAACCTCACTTTCTCTCAGAAATAAATGAGCTAATGCAGAAGAGCACTTAGTACATACCTGGGACAGTGTAAGCACTTGGTGAATGCTGACTAACCTATAAATCCTCATAAACTCATCTCGAGCCCTCCTAGAGTTACCACAGTTCATCTGCATGAAGAGTGGAGGAAGAACACATGGAGAAATAATTGGTTCTTACAAAGTAACTGTTTTAAGAAAAAAAATATCTTGAGAGTACAAAACTAGAACTAATAACTTTTTTAACATATCTGCCTTAAAAATGTCTTATTTATATATCACATCTATACTGCAAACCTAGACCTGTCACATGTAAATGCTTTTACAAACAGAGCCACACCCATTCATTTGCTTATTATCTTTGACCACTTTCATGCTGCAGCAGTAGTGAAGTAGTTGCATCAGAGAGATCACCTGACATGCAAGTTCAGTTGAGTTCAGTTGCTCAGTCATGTCCAACTCTTTGTGACCCCATGGACTGCAGCATACCAGGCTTCCCTGTCCATCACCAACTCCTGGAGCTTCCTCAAATTCATGTCCATCGAGTTGGCATTGCCATCCAACCATCTCATCCTCTGTCATCCCCTTCACCTCCCACCTTCAATCTTTCCCAGCATCAGGGTCTTTTCAAATGGGTCAGTTCTTTGCATCAGGTGGCCAAATTATTGGAGCTTCAGCATCTGTCCTTCCAATGAACATTCAGGATTGATTTCCTTTAGGATTAGACTGGTTGGATCTCCTTGCAGTCCAAGGGACTCCCAAGAGTCTTCAACACCACAGTTCAAAAGCATCAATTCTTCAGCACTCAGGTTTCTTTATAGTACAACTCTCACATCTGTACATGACTACTGGCAAAACCATAACTTTGACTAAATGGACCTTTGTTGGTAAAGTAGTGTCTCTGCTTTTTAATATACTGTCTAGGTTTGTCATAATTTTCTTCCAAAGAGCAAGCATCTTTTAATTTCATGGCTGCAGTGTCACCATCTGCAGTGATTTTGGAGCCCCCAAAAATAAAGTCTCTCACTGTTTCCATTATTTCCCCATCTATTTGCCATGAAGTGATGGGAGCAGATGCCATGATCTTAGTTTCCTGAATGTTGAGTTTTAAGCCAACATTTTCACTCTCCTCTTTCACTTTCAAGAGGCTCTTTAGTTCTTCTTCACTTTCTGCCATAAGGGTGGGGTCATCTGCAGATCTGAGGTTATTGATATTTCTCCCAGCAATCTTGATTCCAGCTTGTGCTTCATCCAGCCTGGCATTTCTCATGATGTGCTCTGCATATAGGTTAAATAAGCAGGGTGACAATATACAGATTTGACGTGCTCCTTTCCCAATTTGGAACTAGTCTGTTGTTCCATGTCCAGTTCTAACTGTTGCTTCTTGACCTGCATACAGATTTCTCAGGAGGCAGGACAGGTGGTCTGGTATTCCCATCTCTTGAAGAATTTTCCACAGTTTGTTGTGATTCACACAGTCAAAGGCTTTGGTCTAGTCAATAAAGCAGAGGTAGATGTTTTTCTGGAACTCTCTTGCTTTTTTGAAGATTCAGTGGATGTTGGCAGTTTGATCTCTGGTTCCTCTGCCTTTTCGAAATCCAGCTTGAACATCTGGCAGTTCACAATTCACCTTGTGAACCTTGGCTTGGAGAATTTTGAGTATAACTTTGCTGGCATGTGAGATGAGTTCAATTATGCAGTAGTTTGAGCATTCTTTGGCATTGCCTTTCTTTGGGATTGGAATGAAAACTGACCTTTTCCAGTCCTGTAGCCACTGCTGAATTTTCAAAATTTTCTGGCATACTGAGTGCAGCACTTTCACAGTATCATCTTTTAGGATTTGAAATAGCTCAACTGGAATTCCATCACCTCCATCAGCTTTGTTCATAGTGATGTTTCCTAAGGCCCACTTGATTTTGCATCCCAGGATATCTGGCTCTAGTTAAGTGATCACACCATCATGATTATCTGGGTGGTGAAGATCTTTTTTTGTATAGTTCTGTGTATTCTTGCCACTTCTTCTTAATATCTTTTGCCTCTGTTAGCTCCATACAATTTCTGTCCTTTATTGTGTCCGTCTTTGCATGAAATGCTCCCTTGGTATCTCTGATTTTCATGAAGAGATCTCTAGTCTTTCCCATTCTATTGTTTTCCTCTATTTCTTTGCATTGATTGCTGAGGATGGCTATCTTGTCTCTCCTTGCTATTCTTTGAAACTCTGCACGCAAATGGAGGTATCTTTCCTTTTCTCCTTTCCTTTCACTTCTCTTCTTTTCTCAGCTATTTGTAAGGCCTCCTCAGACAACCATTTTGCCTTTTTGCTTTTCTCTTTCTTGGGGATGTTCTTGATCCCTGCCTCCTGTACAATGTCACAAACCTCCATCCATAGTTCTTCAGGTACTCTGTCTATCAGATCTAATCCCTTGAATCTATTTCTCACTGCCACTGTATAATCATAAAGGATTTTATTTAGGTCATACCTGAATGGTCTAGTGGTTTTCCCTACTTTCTTCAGTTTAAGTCTGAATTTGTCTAAGGAGTTCATGATCTGAGCCACAGGCAGCTCCCGGTCTGTTTTTGCTGACTGTATAGAGCTTCTCCATCTTTGGCTGCAAAGAATATAATCAATCGGATTTTAGTGTTGACCATCTGGTGATGTCCATGTGTAGAGTCTTCTCTTGTGTTGTCGGAAGTGGGTATTTGCTATGACTAGTGCGTTTTCTTGGCAAAACTCTATTAGCCTTTGCCCTGCTTTGTTTTGTACTCCAAGGCCAAATTTACCTGTTACTCCAGCAACCTCTTGACTTCCTACTTTTGCATCCAGTCCCCTATAATGAAAAGGACATCTTTTTTGGGTGTTAGTTCTAGAAGTTCCTGTAGGTCTTCTTAGAACCATTCAACTTCAGCTTCTTCAGCATTACTAGTCAGGGCATAGACTTGGATTACTGTGATATTGAATGGTTTGCCTTGGAAATGAACAAAGATCATTCTGTCATTTTTGAGATTGCCTCCAAGTACTGCATTTCAGACTCTCTTGTTGACTGTGATGGCTACTCCAGTTCTTCTAAGGGATTCTTGCCCACAGTAGTAGATATAATGGTCATCTGAGTTAAATTCACCCATTCCAGTCCATTTTGGTTTGCCAGTTCCTAAAATGTCAATGTGTGGGGTTAATATCTATGGTGGGGTTAATGGAGACATCCTCTAAGGGGGCTTATGCCATACCCAGGTCCACTGCACCCAAAGCCCCCTGCCCCTACAGCAGTCCACGGCTGACCCTTACCTCCACAGGAGACACTCACACACAGGTCTGGCTCCGTCTCCGTGGGGTCTCTGGGTCCTGGTGCACAAAAGGTTTGTTTGAGCCCTCCGAGTGTCTCTGGCAGGTATGGGGTTTGATTCTAAATGTGATTTCACCCCTCCTACCTTCGTACTGGGGCTTCTCCTTTGCCCTTGGACTAGGGGTATCTTTTTTGGTTGAATCCAACATTCTCCTGTCAATGGTTGTTCAGCAATGAGTTATAATTTTAGAGTTCTTGTAGGAGAAGATGAGCGCACGTCCTTCTACTCCGCCATCTTGGACTCCAAGATGGCATGCAAAGCCTAGAATATTTAGTGTCAGTTCATTGGCAGAAAAAATTTGCCAGGCCCTGGACTAGAGTGTCACTTAAAATAAATAAAGGAAGACTTGAAGTATTCAGTGAATTGGTATAAATTAACCTTAAGATGCATTTTAGCAATATTCTTCTAATACCATAAAAAATGTGTCAATATAACTCTTACAAGATAGAACCTAAAAGACAAAATATATTTATTTCATGGAGGCTTATAGCCACATATTATAGCATTGAGTCCCCCTGAAAGCAGAATTGGAGAGGAGAACCTTATGCAGGTAGTGTATTTGGGAAATAAACTCAAGATATAGCAGTGGGGGATTGAAATGATTGAAACAGGTATGAGAAAAAGGATGTGTTATCCAGCTGATCATTGCTATGGGAAACTGGGGCTTAATCCTTTAAACAAACAAACTCTGAAGGCAACTGCACTGTTCACCTGAGGGGTGGAAAAAGACAGCATTCATCTACCAGCTTCAGTTTTTCATTGGGAAACTCCTCCATGGGGTGTTAGTTCTCTTAAATGTCTGAATTTGCACATGCACCCATGAAAAATAATTCCCTCATGTATTCGTCAACTCAGCCACATAGAAAATGCAGGCTCAGAGAGAAACACAGTGTAGCTGTGGTGAGGTGGGTGAGATGCTATCAGACTGCTCAGATGTTAAGTGAGTTGCCTAGCTGTGGCTTGCAGCCAAGAGGATCTGAGACAGGGCATGAGAGGTATCCACATGAGTACATGCTCAGTCGCTAAGTCATATCCAACCCTTTGCTCCTCTGTCCATGGGGTTTTCCAGGCAAGAATACTGGAGCAGGTTGCCATTTCCTTCTCCAGGGGAACTTTACTACCCAGGGATCAAACCCGCATCTTCTGCATTGCAGGCAGATTCTGTACCACCAAGCCACCTGGGAAGCCCATCCAATATAGTACGTGATGTTTATTGAGTGCTAGGCTGTGCATGTTACTGAATGAGAAATGCTTTCTCCACATTATCTGATTAACTTCGATACCAATACAGTGAGCTGAATAGATTTCTTTAACTAGTTTTTGTGGTTCAAGAAACTAATAAGGGAATTTAAATTAGAGACTCTAAATAGATAATAATAACTGTAATAGAAGTTAGATTTACTTCCTGATTTTTTTTTTTTTATATGCTAGCCAATGCGACAGTCCCTTTACTTGAATTGATTCACTTAATTCACACAGTAGACTTCTGAGATAGGGGAACTTGCTTGTATTTTATGGATGAGAACACAGAGGTTTAGAGGGGTTAAGCAACTTGCCTAAAGACACACAGCTGGTAAATGGCATAGCTTAGTTGGGACTCAAGCCCAGGTATCCCTGACTCAAGTTCCTGTTCTTAAACATTCCCTTAAAGTTAGTTTCCAAAATTTTTATAATTTCCTCTTGGCCAAACATAAATCTCTCATTGCATACATTTTCTGTTAGAAGTTTAGTGAGCATTACTTATCGCTGCACTCTGACTAGACCAAACGCTCAGCCTAGATCTGTCAATAAAAAGGTTGAAAACCGCAACATGTTTATCATTTAATCAGTTATTTTAATCACTTGTTATTGATTAGCTCACTGGAGAATAATGTACATCCCAACTAAATTATAATCAACAAGTATGCTAGAGTCTTAACCAAGTGCTTATGGGCTTTTAAATTTAATTCATTACTTAGCTTCTAGGTGATAGAAAAGTGATCGGAGCCTATAAACACTGTTTAAAAGCACATCAATACATTTTCAAGTGATTTTCACAGGACAGTGTACTGTAGCTTTACACATGGATGACAAGCAAAAGGCAGTGTCCCAGAATGAAAAGATAAATTATGTCTTACTGCAACTTGTGGCAATGAGGATAGTCCTGAATCTAGAGTCAGAAGTCATGTGTTCTTGAGCCAGCTCTGCTACACAGGTGGTTCAATGCAAGTCCTTTAGCCCCTCAAAGTCGATTCCCTGATGTTCACAAGGAGGTACAGTGTACCTGCAGGACTATAATAAGGCTTGGATGAGGTCATATACTAGAGAGCACTCAGTCAACCCTAAATATGAGGATAAAGGCAAACAATAGCTACCAGGATAGAAGTGTGTTTCAGCTAGGGGTTGTAGCGGCAGTTGAGCTGATATCAAATATGCCTTTTGCTACCTGTGAATACAATCAACTGATTATTTTCTATCAAAAATGATGGACCTACAGTTACACATTCAAGAAAGTAATACATGAAAGAATAAAAATTTACAAACTGCCAGGGAATCTCTTCAGACCCTGGGTAATCATGATGACCACTTATATTTCAGTAGGACCTTTGTCAGTAGTCTTGCTGCTTGTGAATATTAGCATTTTAGGCCAAAGAAATATTAACTATGTTTTAAACAAGGCCTTTATTTGGTCAAATATGCATGAAACTTTGGGATAATTTTTGAAATTTTAATTAAAAAAAGTGATTCAGTTAAATTAATGAACAAAAATTCACTATAATTACAATAAAGGACAAAACATTTGTTGAATTGAGTAATAATGATAAATTGCTAACCTTTATTGGATGTTTGCCATGTACCAAACATTTAGCTAAACATTTTTATTCTTTCCTCTATTATTGAAGAATCTACCTTCTACCAGAAACAAAAATGCCACAGAATTGATTTCTCAGTTTTCCTCCATACTTACAAAGTTTTTCAGAGTCATGTGAATAATATTTTTCCTTCTATTATTGAGTAAAGTGTTCTACTTAATAATTCTAGAACATGAGTGTGCTACATTTGAATTCAAATTCATCCATGACTGTGTAAGTGGAAATTGAGCTAAAACACACCTAGAGATTTGTAATGACATGGATGAACCTGGAGGACATGATGTAAGAGAGGTAAGAGAGCTGTAGAAGGACAAACCTCTTGGTTCCACTTAAGGGTGGTGGTTACCAGGGGTGGAGGGGAACAGGACTAGGGAGTTGTTCAACTGGAATAAAGCCTCAGTTATATAAGATGAATTTTTTCTAGAGACCTGCTTACAGCATAGTACCCAGGGTCAACAATACTGTACAATGCACTTGAAGATTTGTCCAGAGAGTAGATTGCATGCTAGGTGTTCTTACCACAATAAAGAAGCAAGCAAACAAATCCATCTTGCTAGAGACCCCACCCTGCAAAACCAGATGAGTGGGGTAAAAGTTCATCTCCCTCACAAGAAAGTCCTCTGGGACACTAGACTTTCTTTCTTCCCTGCCTCTGAAGCTTCAAAAGAAAAGCTTCTTTCTACCAAAGCTCCAGGACAAAGAAGAAATGACTTGTCTGTTCTCCATCTCAGAGCAAGTCAGTGAGCTGCCAAGAGCCTGAAGGGAAGCGAGGTTGGTTGAAATAGACTTTCTGTGATGTTTTTGCAGGAAGGTACATGCTGACATTGCTCCTGATTCTTTTATCAAACTCCCCTTGCACCTCCCTCAGTTTGTGATTTAATTCCTCCTTTCCTCTCCAGGATCCTTTGCAAAGTCCCTGATCTCCTTCATTCTGTATCCTACTAGATTTGGAGTTGAGGTCTCTGGTGATGTGATCCTCCAGTGAAATCAGTATGCTAACTGCTCAATGTTTCTAATCGTCCCACCTCAGTGTACACGCACACACATACACAGGGGAAGATACACTTGATAGCACATGGATACACTCTGACAGATGTGCTGTTTTCTTTTGAATTGTGATGAGGATGCTTACTATGAGATCTACACTTTTAACACAATTTTAAAAGCATGATACCATTTGTTAGTTATAGAGACAGTGTCCTACAATAGATCTGTAGAGCGTCGTCGTCTTGCATAATGGAAAGTTCATGCATGCTGAATGATAATGTCTCATTTCCCCTTCTCCTTTGCCCCTAGCAACCACAATGCTATGCTCTAATTCTGTTTGACTAGTTTAGTTACTTCTTAGAAGTGGAATCATACATTTTTTGTGAAATATTATTCAGCCTTAAAATAGATATTTTTTAATTGGCACAAAGTTTGGGGCTTTCTATTTTGTTGTCTTTTACTTTGAATTAATTTTACAAAATTTACAAATTGACTATTTTGCCAAAAACCATGATTTCTGCCTTCTTTTGAAGTATTGATAGCTTCACAAAACTGGGTCACATTCCAATCTGGGAGTAACCCATGAGAGCTGAGAAGGGTCTGCTTTTATAGATTGGCTACATTGCTTTAATATACCATTATCAACTCATTACCCACTTTCTGTTACATTTCCTGGCTGGTTACTATAACATGAGGTGGTGCTAGTGGTAAAGAACCTTCCTGCCATGCAGGAGGCTTGAGATGCAGATTTGATACCTGGAAGATCCCCTGGAAGAGGAAATGGCAACCCACTCCACTATTCTTGCCTAGAGAATCCCATGGACAGAGGAGGCTGGTGGGCTGCAGTCCACGAGGTCACAAAAAGTCAGACATGACTGAAGCAACTTAGCATGCATGCACACACACACATACAAGGGGTGTGCTCTGAATTCTGAATACTATAATGTGAAATTTTAATCTTGGTTGATAAGCTTGAACCCATATGTCCTTTTGGCTGAGAGATCACTCTCCAAGAGAAAAGCAAAGCAAATTACATGCTTGCATGTCCCTTGCAAACACTTCCTTGTATCATCCAGACTGACTTGAGTCCCTTTTGATAAAATAGGAAGAGGAACTAAAATGTGCTAGAATATAAGTTCCACAAGGATGATGATTTCTATTTGTTTTCTTCACTACTGTATTTGCAGGGCCTGAAACTGTTGACACACAGAAAGTACTCAATAAATACCATTGAATGACTATATGAACCAAATGCTTAAGCTATCTGCATGTCTTCCAGCTTCTTGAGATAGCAAAAGAGTATTCTGCTCATTTTGGTATTGTGACCCTATACCTTGGCTGAAGGATAAAACTAAAGATCTGAACTGGTTTATTTCTTTGACAGATTTAGTGGTTAAAGCAATGTGGAATTAAACTGCTTACATTCCAACTCTAACTTTCTATCAATGGTTGTATGACCTTGGATACATTACTTACCTTTTTTTTGTACCTCAGTATCTCTATCTATAAAATGGCATTTGCCTTATAAAAATGAGTGAACTTGTTCTGTCGTGTCCAACTCTTTGCGACCCCATGGACGGCTACCAGGCTCCTTTGTCCAAGGGATTTTCCAGGCAAGGATACTGGAGTGGGTTGCCATTTCCTTCTCCAGGAGATCTTCCCAAACCAGGGATTGAACCTGGGTCTCCTGCACTGCAGGCAGACTCTACCATCTGAGCCACCAGGGAAGCCCTCATTTACCTCTAGAGTCATGAAATTTAATAAGATAATTTACATAAAGCATTTAGCAGAATATTTAGCACAAAGCCCATACTTGATAAATGTTAGATGTTAATGTTGCTGGAAGCTCAATTTTAGAATAGAGGCTAATAAATCACTCTATCTGGAGCAGAGAATTCACCTAGGACAGTTGTGGAAGGTAACAGCAAAGCTAAGCAGAGGGCTCAGTGCTAAGGAATCTAGGCAGTAAGAGCGAGACAGGGTGCATAAACAAGGAAATTGTTTAATATTCTCCCAAATATGCATGAGAAAATTAATATGAAGGTATCAAGGGATGGTCTGGATTAAAGGAAAGGCAGGTACTACCTATGGTCTCTATATGGACTAACACAGACCCTAGACTTTCTTTTGCTTCTTTTCTTATCACATATGTAGAAATTATTCTTAGTTCCTTCAATCTGAGAAGTTTGATAGAGTTCTAAAACACTGATTAGTCTCTGGATTTGTAAATTAGGCAAAGCCAGGACCTTAGGCTCCCTCCCTCAGAGGAAGAACACTGTATCAGCACTTCCAGAACAATGAGCCAATCAAGGGAGGAAATGTTATCACTCTGGTTGCTCTCCATGGTACTTATGCCTTTCAAAATATTGATAGCAGGTCCTTGTGAACAAGAGGTCATCTGGAAAGCTATCTTGGGAGCTCTTCAAAGCCAGCCCTCTCCATGAGTTTCTTTATGACCCAGTGAGAGGAGGAAGCAAAGAAGGACATGTTGTTTGGGGTTGTTACAAGCTCTGTTCCACCTGAACTCTCTCCATCTATGGGTGGAAAATTCAGCTAGTCTCCAGTTTAGAGCTATTTCTCTAGGAGTAATAAATGGAATTTCCTAAATTGTTAAGATTATTAAACAGGGGGCATCTTAGAGATCTTCCCAGCCAGATACCCAGAGAAGGAAATTACTAAATAGCATCCTGAGAGGGGAAGATAGCTTTATGAAGGAAAAAAAAAAAAAGATTTGATTCTATTTCCATGCAGATTATTAGCCTCTTACTCATGTATATATTTATTCACCTTTTCAACAAATATATACTGAGTGTCTATTCTTGGTGCTGCTGCTGCTGCTGCTGCTAAGTCACTTTAGTCGAGTCCAAATAGTATTGAATAAAACAATGTACCTGTCAACATGGGACATATATATATATATATATATATATATGTGTGTGTGTCACATCCAAGTTCATGTCTAATGCCTTTAAAGCCTGTACAGAATAATAATCAGCAGTTTGAATTTCAGGATCACACAAACCTGGGATAAAATCCCATACTATTTATATGGCCTTAGGGAAAATACTTAGTCTCTCTAAGCAGCAGCTACTTCATCAGTAAAATGAAGAAAATAGTAGAATCTATTTCATATCTTGCTTTAAAGATTAAATGAAATAAAGCATGTAAAGAGGTTATTATCATGCCGGGGACATAGTAAGTGTTCAATAAAAGATATTGAATTATAACAAACATGATGTCTCTTGTAAAGACACCGTTTTCATTCCTTCTCAACTTTTCAGTAATAGCTCACTCTAGTAACAGGTTTCCAGAGAAGGCGGTGGCACCCCACTCCAGTACTCTTGCCTGGAAAATCCCATGGATGGAGGAGCCTGGTGGGCTGCAGTCCATGGGATCTCGAAGAGTCAGACACGACTAAGTGACTTCACTTTCACTTTTCACTTTCATGCATTGGAGAAGGAGGAGCCTGGTGGGCTGCTGTCTATGGGGTCACACAGAGTCGGACACGACTGAAGCGACTTAGCAGTAGCAGCAGCAACAGGCTTCATTCTACTCCCATGTAGTTATTCCTACACAAGGATTGGTATGTCTTTTAAACTTATCTGGTTGTGAACGAAAAAATAATGAAAGAACGAGCACTCATCTTTTAGAATCATTAGAAAAGCAGTAGATCCAGTCTATAAACTTGGCTTCATCAGTGTTATCAAACATCTGTCAAAGTGTGAGCTAAAGTATTAAAGGGATTGATTGCTTTAAGAGCTTTTCGTTTTTTATTTTGGATGTGAATTGATAATAAACAAATCAAAGCACATAACATTTAATAAGGTAGGCACTAGCAGTCATTAGAAAGGCAAAATAAAATGATGTCTTCTTAAATAATATTTGCAGTTCTCAAAATTTTGTCTCAGTGAAAATTATATTACTCTTCCTCAACAGCTGAACAGTCTAGAAGCCCTAGAATAAAAGAGTAATTTAAGGTAATCCTTACTATAACAATCTCTAAATTATCCTTATAGATTCATTCAAAATTAAAGGTTCATACATAAGGTTTTTATTATTTATGAATCTTTTTTTCTGAAGCTCTTCTACCCATTTACTACCAACTATGCTCTGGGGAAAAACTAGTTTTATAAGTAACTAAAAATTAGCCACCTATACAAATAATTTTTGAGGCCACAGAAGTTATACATATTATGTTTCTCCCTTGTCTACCTGGAATTTCAGTTAATACCTTCAATTACTATTTGAAACTCAAATTCTCATGAGGAAGGTAAACATTTAAGCTGCTTTCAAGTGTTTATATTTTGACATGAATTAATTTATTAGCATGTTAATGTGTAATTATATGCTCATTGACTGAGATTCAAACAGTACTGAGGACTGGAAAGAACACAGAATCTCTCATTCTTATTCTATGCAAAAAATGAACAACTGTCGAAGTTCCACATACATGCTTACATCTACACATATATATTTTTATGTAAATGGGGGCATATTGTACATACTATTTTCAAATGTATTTTTTAAGCCAGCAACAAATTTTGATGACCCTTCTGTGGTTTTGTGTGTAGGGGCACTATTTTAGTAGCTGCATGGTGCTCATGTTTTATGTAACCATTCCTCTTAATAGTGAACATCTAGGTTATTGCCAGTTGCTTGTTATTGCAAAAAAAGTGATGAAATTAATGTTCTTGTA
Organism: Cervus canadensis; assembly: GCF_019320065.1. Taxonomy (NCBI): domain Eukaryota; kingdom Metazoa; phylum Chordata; class Mammalia; order Artiodactyla; family Cervidae; genus Cervus; species Cervus canadensis. The sequence goes on from NC_057389.1 coordinate 36,663,602, forward strand.
TACACATATGTGTCTTTGGTATATTGCTAAATATAGCTATAGGATAAATTAATATATTCCAGACATAAAATTACAATAATAATACTTCATGTATTTAAAATGTGATCAGTTCAGTTCAGTCGCTCAGTCGTGTCCAACTCCTTGCAACCCCATGAATTGCAGCACGCCAGGCCTCCCTGTCCATCACCAACTTCCAGAGTTTACTCAAACTCATGCCCATTGAGTTGGTGATGCCAGCCAGCCATCCCATCCTCTGTCATCTCCTTCTCCTCCTGCCCCCAATCCCTCCCAGCATCAGGGTCTTTTCCAATGAGTCAACTCTTCGCATGAGGTGGCCAAAGTATTGAAGTTTCAGCTTCAGCATCAGTCTTTCCAATGAACACCCAGGACTGATCTCCTTTAGGATGGACTGGTTGGATCTCCTTGCAGTCCAAGGGACTCTCAAGAGTCTTCTCCAACACCACAGTTCAAAAGCATCAATTATTCAGTGCTCAGCTTTCTTCACAGTCCAACTCTCACATCCATACATGACCACTGGAAAAACCATAGCCTTAACCAGATGGACCTTTGTTGGCAAAGTAATGTCTCTGCTTTTTAATATGCTATCTAGGTTGGTCATAACTTTGCTTCCAAGGAGTAAGCGTCTTTTAATTTCATGGCTGCAGTCACCATCTGCAATGATTTTGGAGCCCCCCAAAATAAAGTCTGACACTGTTTCCACTGTCTCCCTATCTATTTCCTATGAAGTGATGGGACCAGATGCCATGATCTTAGTTTTCCGAATGTTGAGCTTTAAGCCAACTTTTTCACTCTCCTCTTTCACTTTCATCAGGAGGCTTTTTAGTTCCTCTTCACTTTCTGCCATAAGGGTGGTGTCATCTGCATATCTGAGGTTATTGATATTTCTCCCGGCAGTCTTGATTCCAGCTTGTGCATCTTCCAGCCCAGTGTTTCTCATGATGTACTCTGCATGTAAGTTAAATAAGCAGGGTGACAATATACAGCCCTGACGTACTCCTTTTCCTATTTGGAACCAGTCTGTTGTTCCATGTCCGGTTCTAACTGTTGCTTCCTGACCTGCATATAGGTTTCTCAAGAGGCAGATCAGGTGGTCTGGTATTCCCATCTCTTTCAGAAATGTGATAAATTATGCCAAATTGCCTTCCAAAAACATTTCATCAATCCAGAATTCCACTGTGTATTTTAGGAATTATGCAAGTAACAGAAAATCCTATTAAAAGTAACAAATAGATGGAGGTTAATTTTTCTCACAGACTAGTAAGTGTGGAGGCAGACAGCTACTGGCATTTGTTCAGTTATATTATAGCTGCACATCTTTGACTTCCTTGGCCTTTCCCTTATGATGAAAAGAGGACAGTCATTGCTCCAAGTATCATGTTTACATTTAAAACATAATAAAGCTAAGATAAGAAGGTATCACCTACAAATTTACTTTCTCATCAGCAACGTCCACTTCAGAGTTTTTCATATATTTATTGATAAAACTCTGTTATATGACCTCCACACCTTCAGGGAAATCTGAGAAATGACTGTTTACATTTTTGGTCTCTAACATTAAGGTAGACAAGGGAGAAAGTGGCAGAACATGGGTATGGGTTAGCAAAATATCAGTGTTTATTAAACCCACAGAAGTGTTTGAGAATTCCCATTTTATTACATCCTCACCAACACTAGAAAACTCAAGCTTTTTACCCACCTATTGGGTTACTGAAAAATATATCCAATTTTTAAATTTTTAATTTACCTAATAATCTGTGAAGTTGGTCATCTTTTTATTTTTCAAATATTTGGCCATTTATAATTCTCTTCTATGAATTTTCAGTTTATATCAATTGTTCATGAATTGCTCATCTTGTAACAATACATTCCAGGAGTAGGTTAACATAGAGAGATATTTCATTGGGATAAGTCATGAAAAAATGATTACCAAACAAGAACTATGAACTGAAAAGTAGGACACTGAATATAAACCTCAAGAACATCCTTTGTTTTTAAATTCATCATTACATTAAAGAATAATAACTGTCCACTGCAACTCCACAAACTCAGAGGGTCAGAGAGGTTGTATAGTTAAGGTATTATTCTAAGATTCTTTGATAAAACTAGTTTAGATGTTCAGAATAGCTAATCAGAATTACTTATGGATTATGCTCACTTACTCAGTGTTCCTAATCCTCAATACAAAGGTAATGAATCAGTTTTTTTTTTTTTTTTCTTCTTTTTCCCTCATAAGGGCGTGGTTAATTCCAATGTTTAGCAGCTTGACATAAGCAAATCATCAGTCTCAAGGGAGGGTATTTCTCTCCGTGGTGCTGAAAGTAAATAGCTTTGTAGGAAAAAAAGAAGAAAAAAGCCAGGGGAACAAAATTTCAACAAAACTCAGACTTCACAGTAGAAATTAGTACTTGTTTTCAAATTAAAAGTACCAACAGATTACAGTGTAAATAAACTGTGTTAGTTTTATAGGTTTATTATTAGCTAGCAAAATGAAAGCATTACCTATTATTCTCTATGTAGAACAAAAATTTAATTAATTTAATCTGTAGTATAACTGAATATCTGGTGTTGCTCATTTTGATTTTTTAAATTTGCTTTACTTATTACCTTAGTTTTAAAAGCTAAAATTCCCTATATTCATCTTTGGGAAAATTCGATGGGGATATTAAGAGATCTACTGACCTAATCTGCCTTACCTTTTATCTCATAACTCATAATAAAAAATAACCTCCCCCAAATTACCTAAGGACTTTGGGAAAATTTCTGTGTAGCTACAACAGTTGTCTACTAACTGTAACTACAGTTAGTTCAACAGTGTGCAAACTTTGGGTGCAGACTCTGGAATTAGACTTCCTGAGTAGAAACTCCAATTCTAGCACTTATTATCCATGTGATTTTAGGTAAAACTGTTATCTTCTCTTTGTCTCAGGTTCTTCTTATGTTAACTGGAAATAGTAACAATATATATTACATAGAGCTATTATGCATGTTTAATAACATTTAATGCATATAAACATCTCTATGCCTGTTCTGTAGTAAGCATTAAGAAATTTAGCATTAACTACATGTTTCCTACTAAGCACCACAGATAACCATTAGCAAATTATTAAACACATGCCTCTACATGCCATCCCTCTATGTACATAAAGAAAAAATACATATATCTCAATTATAATACAATTTTTATAATCTTTGAAACTAGACTATAGATCTAGGAAGTAAGGATCTTCTCTGTTGCTTACCACAATAATTATATCAGTTATCTGTTGCTGCAAAAAAAAAAAAAAACAACTATCAATGGGTGAAATGGAAAAGAGGATGTTCTTTGGTCTGTTCTTTTGATGCATTATTTTTAAACATCTTATTCATTTTTGATCTTATGAATTTTCTGTAAATAGACTAAATATGGGTTTACAGATGAGGAAACTTAAGACATAGAGAGGTTAACCTATTACCTCTCCATTCACTTAATAGAAAACTCTCCTTCATAGAATTCTGTTCTATACAGGTGAGCATCACATTAAAAGATTCTTAGTTTAGAAGTGACAAAAAATGTACTGGAGAGATTAGAGAGAGCAAGCAGATGGGTTGTTAAGGAAATAGTCTGCCTATTTCATGATTTGACTCGAACCCACTCTGCCTTTTAGCATAAAGGGTTACTGATTGGGAAGAAACTAGACATCAGCTATAACGCAGAGCCTAGGGTTTTGCAGACAAATTAATGAGTCAGTGTAACCCAGCCAAATTTATAAAGTAACTAGTTCAATACAAGTGATCAGCAAAGACTTGTCTGCAAGTGTCCTGGCTCTTAAGGGACAGTGCACAAAAACAGCAGATATTGTAAACAAAATTACAAACAAACTATTTAGATTATTTTCAAGTAAGTCAGAGGAGTATGTTTGGAATTAGAAACCACAGTAACACAGGGATGTAGGTGTGAGAAGGATTGCTTTGCTTTGCTTTACAAAATTCATCTTCACTAGATTATGTCCTTTCTCTTCACCTGCTATTCATTTCCTCACCCTATCCCACCTCCATCATAATTTAACTTCCTTACCAGTCTATTTGCTCCCAGAGTCTGCTACCACCTAACTTACCAAACTAGAGAAGTATGTAAGCAAAGGGTTTCTCCTCAGAGACACAAAAAAGAAAAAGCAATATATTAGAAATTTGGGTTATAGAAACTCCTGGAATCAGCCTCAAAGATCTGAAAGCTTAACATTTGTAAGGGATTCAGAAAGGTCGGACATTTGTTGATAAAAAGTTCATTGTCCTAGATGAGAATCGGCTTTACTTAGAACAAACTAGCCCTCATGAATTTAGATATTGAGACCAGCCAGGATGGAGGAAGGGGCTGGAGAGATTTTAGCAACTTATAAATGCTAATGACACATATTGTGACCAGAGGATCTTTGCTGTGGAGTTGAGTGAATATGCTACTGAAAGAAGAAAAAAGAACACTGGTTTCAATTATTAAAATGATTTGTTGGCAATAACAGAAACAGTGTTTAAGATATGGTCCTCTGAATTATACAGGCAGGTTGAAATAAAAATTATGTGCTAAGCCAAAGAGGAGAATTAATGGTCAAAATGCTTGGTCCTGTCAGAGAGACCAAATTGGTGTTTCTAAAAGGCAGGAGGAAGGGGGTAGAGTTCATAGAGTCTCCTATTCTAATTTTTTGGGGGAGCACAGTCACACTGAACATATAGACATTCCAATGCCACAGGGACCCAACTGTTCTAATTATTATGCAGTATATTAAATTAATGGAAACCACATTGGGAAAAAATATATAATTTATTTTCAGTCCATGGAAATGTCTAGTATCTCTTGGGAATGAAATTGCTCAGGAAAACAAGTGAAACGGAATATGATAGCTCTATGATATGTTTAATTTCTGCCTATAATTTAATTGAGTTGACTGATAGCCAAGCTTATTCAGCTACATGGGAACACAACAGCTTCAATGTCCAATTGGCCAATCTTCCCATATCACCCTTGTTCAAAATAGGATCCTATTTGGGGTCTCTAAGTCTCCCTTTCACAATTCACCAAACTCATTTGGTGCTATATTTTGTGGATGCAATTAACTAGCATTAGAAAACCCTGATTAAAGCATTATGATTAATTCAAGCATATTCATTTCCACTTCATCAGTCCTGTTTATCTGAATCTGCTCAGTGCCTCGTTTTAGACCCTGCTCCTTTATTGAAATAAAAAAGGAAAATATCTTCTCTGTACCAATAGCAGAGAAGGGGGAAACGGGTGCCATGGGGTTGTGTTTTGATCTATTTGCAGGTTCTTCCAGAGCTGGGAGCCTATAAATTTATTATGCTAAGAACATTTTTAGACTTGAGTCTTAGATCAGATGTAAATTTCAAAGGAAGTTTAAGTAGCACGTTTCTCCCTCATTGAAGTATCAAGTATCAAAATGGTATTTGATGTCCAAGAAACTTTTAAAGTTTTCCATTTCCTTTGAGCAAAGAAGGGCATAATTTTCTACCATCAAAAAGGATTTAAAGTCCCAATTTCTATATTTTTCTCAGAATTTCGTTTTCCTCCACGTAGACTATTTTCTCCCTTAGCTTTTCCTCTGTTTGTTAATGGTTTGTCTATCCCCAGGATCCTTAGATTTCTTTACAAAGTTACTCTGCACTTGTACATTGCCATCTATCATCTGTGAGGAAGAGAAACTGGTTCACAGCATAAAGCACCAAGGATTTAGCTGAAAACGAATCTGGTGAAATGACTTTTTGAGAGAGAGAAAGAATGCAGAAAGTGAATTCACCCACTAATAAATGCATGGTGTAGGGAGATTCCAGTCCTGCTCCCATGTATTATTAACCCCTTACTGATTTTCCCACTCCACAGTGCAAGATGAGCCACATTTAGGTTGGCACATGTTTCATTCTCTGCCAACCTAAGTGTGAGGAAATTTCACCAGAGAAGTAGCAAAGTTGAAACTGCTCCAATCATAACCACATGCCCTGGTGTGTGTTACTAACCATCTACAACATTTTAGTAAATAAACCACGGAATATTGCATCATGTTATCACTGTGTTAAGTCCTACTAGTCCCAGAAATTGAAACAAACCAGGAAAGGAAGCAGGTTGACACAATAAAAAACATAAAACTCATTAGGATAAGCCATCTGGAAGTGATTTCAAGACAGGAAGTTTAGAGGTATGCAACAAAAAGCATGAGCATGAATGTGTATGTATGTGTAGACATAGGGGAAGGGATGTCTCAAAAGATTTTAATAATTTCAAGGTCTGTTCTTTAAAAAAAAAATTCTTGGTTTCCATAATTAATTCATCCAATTTTTTCATGGAGAAGTATGTTATTTTAAATATAGCAGTGTGTGCATGTCAATCCAAGACTCCCAGTCTGTCCCTCCCCTGCACCCTTCCCCTGCATAACCATAAATTCATTCTCTAAACCTGTGAGTCTATTCCTGTTTTGTAAATAAGTTCATTTGTATCATTGTTTTAGATTCTGCATATAACAGTATTATTTAATGATATCTGTCTTTCTCTGTCTGACATACTTTACTTACTATGATCATCTCCAGGTTCATCCATGTTGCTGCAAATGGCATTGTTTCATTCTTTTTTAATGGCTGAGTAGTATTCCATTGCATATATGTACCACTTCTTCTTTATCCACTCATCTGTTGATGGACATTTAGGTCGCTTCCATGTCTTGGCTATTGTAAACAGTGTTACAGTGAACACCGGGGTGCATTTGTCTTTATGAAACCTATTTTTCTCCAGACATATGCTCTGGAGTGGAATTGCTGGATCATATGATAGCTCTATTTTTAGCTTGTTAAGGAACCACCTTGTTGTTTTCTGTCATGGCTGTACCAATTTAAATTCCCACCAACAGTGTAGAAGGGTTCTCTTTTCTCCACATTCTCTCCAGCATTCATTGTTTGTAGATTTTTTGATGATGGCCATTGTGACTGGTGTGGTGATATCTCATTATAATTTTGACTTATGTTGCTCTAATAATTAGTGATGTTGAACATCTTTTCATGTGTTTGTTGGCTATCTGTATGTCTTCTTTGGAGAAATGTTTATTTAGGTCTTCTGCCCGTTTGTTTTTTTTGTTTTTTGTTTTTTTTTTTTGCATTCTCTCTCTCTCTCTCTTATGTTGATCTTCAAGAGCTGTTTGTAAATTTTGGAGATTAGTCCCTTGTTGGTTGTACTGTGTTCAAATATGTTCTCCCATTCTGTAGGTTGACTTTTTTTTTTTTTCACTTTCTTTTTGCTATGCAAAAGCTTTTGAGTTTAATGAGTTCCCATTTGTTTATTTTTGTTTTTATTTCTATTACTCTGGGAGATAAATTCAAAAAGATACTGTTGTGATCTGTTACATATCTATACACTAACAATGATAGATCAAAAAGAAAAGTTATGGAAAAATCCCATTTACCACTACACCAAAGAGTAAAATACCTAGGAATATACCTGCCTAAGGAGACAAAAGACCTATACTCCAAAAACTATAAGATGCTGATGAGAGAAACTGAATATGACACAGATAGAAAGATATACCATGTACTTGGATTGGAAGAATCAGTATTGTCAAAATGACTATACTACCGAAGACAATCTACAGTTTCAATGCAACCCCTTTCAAATTACCCATGGCATTTTTTTTTTTTTTTCACAGAACTAGAACAGAAAAAAGATCTTAAAATTTGTATGGAAACCCAAAGGACCCCAAATAGCTAAAGCAACTTTGAGAAAGGAAAACAGAGCTGGAGAAATAATGCTTTCTGACTTCAGACTATATATACTAAGCTTCAGTAATCAAAACTGTATGGTACTGGCACAAAAGCAGAAATATAAATAAATGGAATAGGATAGAAAGCCCAGAAATAAATCCATGCACCTATGGCCAATTACTCTGTGACAAAGGTGAGAAGACTATAAAATGGAGAAAAGAGAATCTCAGAATCTCTTCAGTAAATGATACTGGGAAAACTGGAAACTCTATGTTGAAACTGAATTTAGAACATTCTTTAATACCATATGCAGAAATAAACTCAAAATAGATTAAAGACCTAAATGTAAGATCAGATACTATAAAACTCTTAGAGAAGAATGCATGCACTTCTATTTTTTATGCCACCAAACAATTTCAGTAGATGAAATGTTTCATATGGTGAAATGGAAGGCAATCAAATAGGCCTGTTGAATCTCTCAAAAAAAGGATGTACTGTCCCAAATCACCTATACCATAGAATCTTGAAGAAAAGCAAACTTTTTTTTTTAGTTAAGACACAGTGTTATCAAAGAGGGAGTATTCTTATATAATTGTATTACTATGAACTAGCTAGAATGTATTCATAAGGTTCAGTTCAGTCACTCAGTTGTGTCCGACTCTTTGCGACCCCATGGACTGCAGCATGCCAGGCCTCCCTGTCCATCACCAACTCCAGGAGTTTACTCAAACTCATATCCATTGAGTCAGTGATGCATCCAACCATCTCATCCTCTGTCGTCCCCTTCTCCTCCTGCCTTCAATCTTTCCCAGCATCGGGGTCTTTTCTAATGAGTGAGTTCTTCTTACCAGGTGGCCAAAGTATTGGAGTTTCAGCTTCAGCATCAGTCCGTCCAATGAATATTCATAATGTTAGTCAATTATAATATATTCTCATATAGGAGTGAGTCTGTTAAAAAGAGACACAGGGCTAGAAGGGAGACAACTCAGACATAAGTTCAGACTTTACCTCTTAACTTTCCAAGTGTCCTCAAGTAATATAATTATTCTTAATCTTAACATTCCCATCTGGGAAATGGACATGCATAAAACAGACTTTAAATCCCAATAAAAGTCACAGTGGAGATCTAAGTGAGACAGTAGCTGTGGATGAGCTTTATAAAAGTGAAGCACAATCTCATCTTTTATGTGATGGCTAGATTCTAAGATGGGGTTCTCAAGGCAAGAATACTGAAGTGGTTTGCCATTCCCTTCTCCAGTAGACCACATTCTGTCAGACCTCTCCACCATGACCTGTGGAAACAGTGTCAGACTTTATTTTGGGGGCTCCAAAATCACTGCAGATGGTGATTGCAGCCATGAAATTAAAAGACGCTTACTCCTTGGAAGGAAAGTTATGAACAACCTAGACAGCATATTAAAAAGCAGAGACGTTACTTTGCCAACAAAGGCAAGTCAAGGCTATGGTTTTTCCAGTGGTCATGTATGGATGTGAGAGTTGGACTGTGAAGAAGACTGAGCACCAAAAAATTGATGCTTTTGGACTGTGGTGTTGTAGAAGACTCTTGAGAGTCCCTTGAACTGCAAGGAGATCCAACCAGTCCATCCTAAAGGAGATCAGTCCTGGGTGTTCATTGGAAGGACTGATGCTGAAGGTGAAACTCCAATACTTTGGCCACCTCATGCAAAGAGTTAACTCATTGGAAAAGACCCTGATGCTGGGAGGGATTGGGGGCAGGAGGAGAAGGGGACGACAGAGGAGAAGATGGCTGGATGGTGTCACCGACTCGATGGGCATGAGTTTGAGTAAACTCCGGGAGTTGGTGATGGACAGGGAGGCCTGGCATGCTCCAATTCATGTGGTCACAAAGACACGACTGAGTGACTGAACTGAACTGAGGTTCTAAGATTAATACATTAAATGAAATTCAGTTATACTTAAAAAAAGTAAATGTTTGTTAGTCTGAAATTCTGCTTCAATTGGGTGTCCTGTATTTTATCAATCAACTCTAATTCATAGTCATTCTCACATGCCATGAGAAAGCCAATGCTGTCATTTCTCTAGCCAGTACACCTGGCTTTCCTTCAGTCTTAGAACAGATCTTGTTTTCTTCACTCAAGTGTGAAACCACATGGAGAAAGTTGGCTTAAGAGCCAGATTGTATGAAAAATGTGCACCTTTGATTAGCAGGCTCACATTTAGTGACTTGAGTGCTCACTATACACCAAGGTGTGTGGGATCTGAGAGAAAAATGAGCAGAAAGCAAGACTTCTTTTAGCTCATGCTCCCTTAGGGCATACTCTTGGTAAATAAAGGGAATAATGAAATTTATGTTTTCTTTTTTGACAAATCAGTATACATTAATAGAACAATGTGCAGCACAGGAATTATATAAAGTACCATAACATATCCACAAACATTATTATGATAACTACTAATCAGCAACCCCATACATGTAACCTCCCAAGGAAAAAGAACTTGATTTTCAGCTTCAGACACATCTTAGTGATCTTTGATCAGACATATCTTAGTGATCTTTGGTCAATCTTTAAAGCCTCTCAATACCACATCCAGTAGTTTTCATTCCCCCCACCCCAAAAATTAAAACAACCATTGGGAGCCTTCTTAGCTCTGTGCTTCCTGTAGGAGTTTTGTGATGTAGAGAATGCTCCAAGATGAGCATGAGGATCTTCACACAACCTCATTATCACAAATTATAAAGTTGGAAAACAACACCGGTCATGTGCTTGCATCACCTTGACAGCCTGTCGTCAAAAATGAACCCTCGAAACAGAATTTTAATGTGGATACCATGGAGATAGGAAATGGCTCCTCTTCAGTACCCAGATAAAAGATCATCACATAATATATTACAACCCACATTGTTGTCTCTTGTTTAAAAAAATAAATCCCCTGTCTTTTGAAACCAAATTACTGCAATTAGTGACTCATCCATGCATGGATAAAGTGGCATTGAAGATAATAGTGTAACTGTCAAAAAAGGTAAGATCCTCAATTTGTTAGAATTTTTTAAATCTGTTACTTTATTTGAAATTAAAAATATTCATTATACAGTTTTTTAAAAGCCTTAATCATACAACTTTTGAAAGTAGTTCATATGTATCTATGTCAGATTTCTTTTTGATTCCAGTTCTCTTAGCACATTCAATCTACAGTCAAAATATCCACAACAGTTGCAGCGGTTTCCATGTGAGGAGATTCCCAACAACTGAGAAGCCGCCGTGATCTGGAGTGCCTTGTTATAACTTTCATCCTGTAGTTAGATGGCTGTGTCAGCCCTGCCCCTGAGTCAGGCGGTCAGTGCTCGGAGCTGTGCCCAGAGTGTTGTGAACCAGGAAGTCACTTCCAGGAACTTCAGAGAACCTGCTGTTGTGGCTGTGTGATTCTTGACATTGAACTATAAAGTGATTTGCACCCTAGTCATTGGAATTTTTCTGGAAACTAAATATACACAGTGAATTTCTAAATTTTCTTCAAAGAAGTCTCCCTTTCTCCTTCTTCGTTAAACCAAGAATGTATCTACACTACCTAAGGGATTGCAAACACAGGAATGGGCAGTGATTTGGTGGAGTCAGACATTAGAGAGAGCTCCCTCAGACCATCGGTATAAATAAATTTCCCTTGTGCAGACATAGGACTGGCAATGTAGGTGGAAGAGGTAAGGAAGCAGAGTGGTGCCCATCTGGTTCTTTCCCCTTGTGTGTGTATTAGTCGCTCAGTCACGTCTGACTCTGCGACCCCATGGACTGTGGCTCGCCAGGCTCCTCTGCCCATGGGATTCTCCAGGCAAGAATACTGGAGTGGGTAGCCATTCCCTTCTCCATGGGATCTTCCCAACCCAGGAATCAAACCTGTATCTTCTGCATTGCAGGGATATTCTTTACCATCTGAGCCACCAGGGAAGTGCTCATCATTGTTCAAATACTCATCTCTCAGAAAATGCTGAGGGTTTGTATGGCTTTAATATCTTACATCTGCTTTATAAATCATTCTCTCTCTCTCCTTCTCTTTCCCCCTTCCTCCCTCCCTCTCTCTCAAAGTATTTGATAAACAAATCAGGGATTGAACTAGAAATAGGAGTGAGTGTATTGTCTTTTGAGTTCCCCTCTTTACTTCTCTGAGCCTTCTACATGTATATAATTCGGAGGAGGAAGGGATATGTTGAACTGTTTCCAAAAATTTCTTTCATTTCTAATATTCTCCAAAAAACATTGTTAAAGTTGGTCTGAAATTATAAACTCTACTCTCAGAAATGTTTGAGACTAGATGGTGTCAGGGTTAGGTTTGAGCAAACATTTTAGTAGATACAAATGTGGATACAAATCAAAACAGTACTTTTGTTCTTTCAGCTCAGCCAGTGTGATGAAAATGCTGCTAAAGAATCAGTAATATTCAGGCAGTTCCTGCCAGCACCTTCTTTACTCAGAGGCCAAACTTGATGCCATATCTTACACTGAAGTAGTCAATGTAGTTTCCTCTCTCAGCAGAATAGCCACCAGAGGATGTGTGTGTTTGTGTGTGTGTGTGTGTACACACGCACGTGCACATGCTTGTGTGACAAGGGGCAGGAGAGGGAGGCGGAGAGAGAGAAAGGGTTGGCTGGCAGGGGTAGGGAGAGAAAACCAGAGAGACAGAGAGAATTAAGATGTATCATTTTTTTGCTAGTTTATCTATTGAAGTGTGAATCTTAATGAATGAAAAGTCTCAAATGAGTTGTGGTCTCTGCGGCCAGTTTGCTTCTTCTCAAACTTGCTACACACTGCAGCAATCTTTTCATGCTCAATAAAAACATGTATAGCTTGTGCCGTGGAAATGTTGATTATAAGCGTGCAGCTTTGAGAAACTCTTTCTTGGGAAAAAAAATTGGTTACATAAACCAATTCTGAAAGCCTCTCTTGCTTGTTAAACTGAACAGATATTTTACTCAGTCTAATTCCTTTCTCTTTATATAGTGATTCATTTCCTTTCTCCTCACGAAGAAAAGCAAATTCAATCTGTAAATTTGTTTACACTGATCAGCTCCTTCTGCTGGCTAAGGTAGAAAAAAATGGGGTAGAAGGTAGGGACTTCAATTATAAATTATTCTAAAAAGACTTGTAGAATACATTTTTTATCCATTTTAAAGAAGCATGCTGTACATGCTGAAACAATCAAAAGAGAAATTAGAGCAGTAAAGTCCACTGGTGAACTCAGAAAGCCTAGAAGCCGTAATCAAATCCCCTGCTTTCCTCATGTTGGCTGTTTACAGCCCAGCTTCATTTGCACGTGTCCAGTCATCTTTCCTGGCCAATCACATGTACACTTAACTGCCTATATATCATATTAGAAATGTCATCAGCAATTATTATATTTCATCATGAATCACTTTGCAAATTAATTATGTGCAAAGTTGCTTCAGTCATGTCTAGCTCTTTGCGACCCTATGGACCATAACCAACTCTTTTGTCCATGAAATTCTCCATGCCCACCTCCAGGGAACTTCCTGACCCAGGATTGAACCCACATCTCTGACATCTCCTGCATTGGCAGGTTGGTGTTTTTTTTTTGTTTTTTTTTTACCACTAGTACCATATAACTTCAGACATTATAACCATAAGGACGCTTAAGATACTTTCATGAAATGACAAAATCATGATGGTATTCATATTCCTGTTTTAAACGGTAAGGAAAGAATTACATAACCTTCAGTTCCCCATGAATCTGATGAAGTATGTTAGATATTATATACACTGAAGCATGTTATTTAATTGTTTGGGATGAGTGCACCTTTTCAAGACTGGCTACTACCATTTCAACCCCAAACTTCTACCAAAAGAGACATTGTCAAATTTTGTCCAATATAGTGAACATCACATTTCAAAATGATTATCAGACAGAAGACTCAGGTGATCTTTATTTTCTAATTTGAAGTTACTTTTAGTTGAATTGATTTTAGTCAAGATCTCTCTGGTAAGATCTAATACTATATGAATTTTTAAAGTTTTTTTGTTGTTGTTTATGGTAAAAATGGTATATGTACCCAAAATAAATTTATAATAAGTGCAAATAATTTACAGTGACAATAATTAAAACTCCATATATCCACCATCTATTTAGGGGTTAAAACTCCCATATACCCACCATCAGTTTAGAGGTTAAAAACCATCATCAATTGTTGCATATAAGCCCTATTTCATCATCCTATCATACAACCACCTGAGTTATTCATTGTCCTGAATTACATGTCTACTGTTTCCTTGCTTTATGTTTTAAAATTTTGCCCTATATACATCACCTGGTGGCTCAGATGTTAAAGAACCTGCCTGCAATGCAGGAAACCCAGGTTCAATCCCCGGCTTGGGAGGATCCCATGGAGAAGGGAATGGTGACTCATTCCAGTATTCTTGTCTGGAGAATTCCATGGAGAAAGGAGCCTGGCAGACTATAGTCCTTGGGGTCACAAAGAGTTGGACATAACTGAGTAGCTTTCACAAGCAAAAAATACCTCACCAAGCATTAAATCATTTAATTTTTCAGGTTTTTGAACTTGACGTATTAATATACAGAATAAAACTGTAGGAATTCTTTCATCACTTGATTTTTTTTTCTCCCAATATTACATTCTTCAGATTTATCCATGATGATGGTATAGGTTTAGTTCACTTATTTTCAGTTCTGTCTAGAAATCCTTTAATCGACACCATGTTGTTTTTCCATTTTCCTTTCAGTGGTTGTTTGGGCAGTTCCACTTTTTTTCCCCCACTCTTGCAATGAACATACTTGGATATAATTCATGAAAACATGTGCAAGATTTCTCAAAAGATCACTGGTTTGAAGGGAATAGGCATTTCAGCTTCACAAAATATTGCCAAGTTATGTCTAAAGTAGTTGCACAGATTTATATTACTGATAATGCCATCAGATTATAAGCGACCCTATTCCACATCCTTGCCAATTCTTGTTATTGTCAAACTTTTTGATCTTTGTCTAGCTAATGGATATAAAACAGAAACTCATTGTCACTTGTATTTTGAAGATTACTAACAATGTTGAATATATTTTCATAAATTTATAGCCATTTTTTTTTCTTTTCCAAAGTCTATTAAAGTTCTTTATCCATTTTGATTGGATCACATTTTTTGTTGTTGATTTTTAACATTTCATCATGTATTCAGGAAAAAACTACTTTATAAATATATTCTTACAATGCCTAAGTTTGTATTTTGACATTTATCATAACTTTGATGAATGTTTTATTCTTAATGAGGTTAAATTTTTCAATTTTTTATAATTTGCATTTTTTTAAAGTTTATCCTTTAACATTTTATCCTTACTTAGTCCTGGGTTATGGATATTCTTCTGTGTTTTATCCCATAAGCTTTCAAGTATGCTTTCAAAATAGAACTTTCTTCCTGTATGATGTGATTGAGGGTTCATCTTTTCCCTTCAGGATAACAAATTGTTCCAGCATAGTTTTTTGAGTCATAGTCAAATTTTCTTATATGCAGTATTATTTCTGGACTTTTGTTGTGTTCGTTTGGTCCATTTCTCATTCTCTGCTACAAGATCATACATTAATGTTTACAGCTTGATTACAAATCTTCATTTCTGCTGGTATAGTTGTCCCACATATTCTTCAGAAATCTCTTAGACAACATCTGACCTTTTGTTCTTACACTTATATCTCAAAATCAACTTGTCAAGTTCCACAAAACATGCTGTTGGCATTTTGACTAGAATTGCATTGGATCTAAAAATCAATTTAGTGACTATTGATGTCTATATGATATTTAGCTTCTAATTCATGGACATGGCATAAAACTCCATTTGCTTCTATCTTATTTAACATCTGAAGTTTCAAAATTTTTCTCCACAGTGGACTTACTCATCTTTTTAGATTTATAACTTAAACTTGTTGTACCCTGGTAGTATCCAGTAGTTGATATGTTTTTAGATTATATTTTTTGCTGGTTAAAGATATAAAGAAATTTATTTGGAATTTATATGTTATTTTTTTTAATTCAGCAACTGTCAAATTCTTTTATTAGTTATAATAGTATATCTGTGCATTATTTTGAGTTTTTTATGTGGGCATTTTATCATCTACATGTAATGATAGAATGCTTTCTTCCTTTCCAGTTGTTCTTTAGTCACCAAGTCATGTCCAACTCCTTGTGACACCGTGGGCTGCACCACACCAGGCTCCCCTGTCCTTCATATCTTCCAGAGTTTCCTCAAATGCAAGTCCTTTGAGTTGGTGATGCCATTCAACCATCTCGTCTTCTGTCACCCTCTTCTCCTCCTGCCCTCAATCGTTCCCAGAATCAGGGTCTTTTCTATGAATCGACTCTTCACATCAGGTGGCCAAAGTATTGGAACTTCATCTTCAGCATCAGTACTTCCAGTGAATATTCAAGGTTGATTTTCTTTAGGGTTGACAGGTTTGATCTCTTTGCAGTCCAAGAAACTCAAGAGTTTTCTCCAGCACCACAATTCAAAAGCATCAGTTCTTCAGAGTTCAGCCTTCTTTATGGTCCAGCTCTCACATCCATACATGACTTATATGACCATTGGAAAAACCATAGCTTTGACTATACGAACCTTTGGTGGCAAAGTGATGTCTCTGCTGTTGAATATGCTCTCTGGGTTTGTCATAGCTTTGCTTCCAAGAAGCAAGCGTCTTTTAATTTCATGGCTGCAGTCACTGTCCAGAGGGACTTTAGAGCCCAAGAAAATAAAATCTGCCCCTGTTTCCACTTTTTCCCCATTTATTTGCCATGAATGATGGGACTGGATGCCATGATCTTAGTTTTTTGAATGCTGAGTTTTAAGCCACTTTTTCACTCAACTCTTTCACCTTAATCAAGAGTCTCTTTAGTTCCTCTTTGCTTTCTGCTATAGAGTGGTATCATCTATATATCTGAGGTTATTGATATTTCTCCTGACAATCTTGATTCCTGCTTGTGATTCATCCAGCTAGGCATTTTGCATGATGTACTTTGCATAGAAGTTAAATAGCAGGATGACAATATAGAGCCTTGACATACTCCTTTCCTAATTTTGAACCAGTCTATGTCTGGCTCTTACTGTTGCTTCTTGACATGCATACAGGTTTCTCAATAAGGTGGTCTGGTTTTCCCATCTCTTGAAAAATTTTCCACTGTTTGTTGTGATCCATACAGTCAAAGGCTTTAGTGTAGTCAATGAAGCAGAAGTAGATGTTTTTTTGAAGCTTCCCTTGAAGGATTTTGAGAATTACCTTGCTAGTATGTGAAATGAATACAATTATATGATAGTTTGAACATTCTTTGGCATTACCCTTCTTTGGGATTGGAATGAAAACTGACTTTTCCAGTCCTGTGGCCACTGCTGAGTTTTCCAAATTTGCTGGTATATTGAGTGCAGGACTTTCACAGCATCATCTTTTAGGATTTGAAATAGCTCAGCTGGAATTCCATCACCTCCACTGGGTTTGTTTGTAGTAATGCTTACTAAGGCTCACTTGATTTCACACTCAGGGATGTCTGGCTCTAGATGAATAACCACACCATAGTGGTTATCTGGGTCATTAAGACCTTTTTTTTTTTTTTTTTTTTTAACAGTTCTTCTATGTATTCTTGCCATCTACACTTAATCTCTTCTGTTTCTGTTAGGTCCTTGCCATTTCTGTCTTTTATTGTGCCCATCTTTGCATGAAATTGGTATATCCAATTTTTTTTTTTAAGAAATCTCTAGTTTTCCCCATTCTATTGTTTTCCTCTATTTCTTAGTACATCGTTCACTAAAGAAGGCTTTCTTATCTGTCCTTGCCAGTCTCTGGAACTCTGCATTCATTTGGGTGTATCTTTCCCTTTCTCCTTTGCCTTATGCTTCTCTTCTTTTCTCAGCTATTTGTAAGGACTGCTCAGACAACCATTTTGCCTTGTTGCATTTCTTTTTCTTTGGGGTAGTTTCAGTCACTGCCTACTACTGTACAATGTTATGAACTTCCATCCATATTTTTTCAAGCACTCTATCTACCAGATCAAATCCCTTGAATCTATTCATCACCTCACCTGTATAATCACAAGGGATTTGATTTAGGTCAAACCTAAATGGTCTAGTGATTTTCCCTACTTTCTTCATTTTAACCTGAATTTTGCAATAGAAGTTGGTGATCTGAGCCACAGTCAGCTCCAGGTCATCTTTTGGTGACATTTATACTTTATTTTTTTCCCCCCTACTTTTACTGCTTACCAATAATGGTATTGTTCTATGCTGGATTTCATTTACTAGTATTTGGTTCAGGACTTTTGATATTCCCCAGCAAAATCAGACTATAAATATTCTTTCTTTTCTTCATCAGCTTTTGGTATCAAGATTATACTAGACTTGTATAAATGAAACTGGAATTATCATCCTCCGTTTCCATTATCTGGAGTTACTATATGAGATTGGGATCATATGTTTCTCTGATAATAGAACTTGTCTATAGAAGTTTGTGAATTTTGCTAATTTTTGCAAACAACCAAACTTTAGTTTTGTAGATTCTCTCTATCGTGTCTTTCTATTTCACTAGATTCTACGCTACCTTTGTTATTGATGTTAATATCAAATTTCTTTCTGTTTATTCTTTAGTATTTTTATAAGATTTTTAACTTATTTGGCTATCCTTCTTTTCAGAAGTCAACATTCAAATATCTACATTCTACAGGTTTTAATATGTAGTAATTTCACTATAGTCAAATTATGAATCTATTTTCCTTTAAGGTTTCTTAGGTGATTCATCCATTATTGGGAAGTGTGTATTTTGTTTTTGGTTTCCAGTCCTAAGGAATTATTCTTGTTGTATCTTTACTACCTGATTTCTTAATAAATTGAATTTTTTTCAAAAAATGTGATC
This sequence comes from Cervus canadensis, assembly GCF_019320065.1. NCBI lineage: Eukaryota > Metazoa > Chordata > Mammalia > Artiodactyla > Cervidae > Cervus > Cervus canadensis. The sequence goes on from NC_057389.1 coordinate 36,682,236, forward strand.
TGAATGCTTTCAGATTTGAAATTTATCAAGAGTTAATTTATGTACTAGTATACATTCATTTTAGATGTTCAGTGTTTGCTCAAAAAGAACACATATTTTCAATTTTTTGACATAATTATCCAATTTTTGGGCAAAAACTTATTATTTTTCTCTTAAATCATCATTGTCCTTTCTGGCTTTCTGTCTACTTGTTCTACCAGTGACTAAGAGTGAAGTGTATGCAGTTCTAATTGTAGCTGGGATTGCTATCCTTTTTCACTATTAAGTTCATTGTGACATCTTCAGCACTGATACTGTTTTTATTAAAAGCATTAGTTACTTGAGATTATTCTGAATTTCCCTCCCTGTCTTGCATAATTTCAATTGTAAGCATATGCTTCAAACATCTTATCTTATTCAATAATTTGTTTTTCTTGCCGCAAGTGAAATTGTCTTCATTTTTAGACAAAGAAAGAAGAAAATAAAACTTTCAGTACCCAGAATCATGTGTATTCTTTTGTTCCATGTGAATTGAAATTCAGTACAGCCAATTGTTTGTGAATTAAAAGCTTGAATATGTACAGGAAGTTGAATTGGTTTGTGGAAGGCTGTGCTTTTCCTATTTGTAATTAGTACTGAAGGAAAAAAAAAAAAAACAAAGCAACCTGAATTTCTAAGATGGCAAAGGAAGATTTCTTTTTTTTTTTTTTTTCAATTTGTTTCAATTGTTTGGCAAAGTAAGATTTCTAAAACAGCAGTCTTTACTCATCTGTAATAGTCAGTTAGAGATATTGGTGTGCACTTTTATGACTGAAATTATGAACTCCTTCATTCCTTCATTTTAATTTAACATAGTACAAATAGCACAATGTTTTCAAAAGCCCAAAAGTTTAAAATCCTCTAGCACTCATGTAAGTAATTGTTATAGTCCTTGGGCTTGAATGGAACTTATAAAGCATAATATTGGTCATTGGAGGAGATAGAAATGTTGATGATTTACTTGTCCATATCTGTGGCAAATCCCTTTAAGAGAGAAAAAGACTTTGTCCCCTCTGAAAATTCTTCCAGTAAAAGTGTAGTGTAGGAAGACATTCCAGGTTTATTCCTCCACTTCCTGTGTTATGCAAGCTGCCACCAAGTATCTGGTTTGAGATGATATATTCAGTGCAAAGAAAGAAAATTTTCTTTTAAACCTCATTTGACAAAATATTTTTGTCAATTATTATGATGTAATTGATAATCTCTCCTAGATAGTAGCTAAGATTCCTGATAGAATACCTGAACAATTATCCAATAACTTTTTATTTATTTATTTTTTTTATCCAATAACTTTTAATGAGAGTAATAGCTACCAAGGGAAGTGAGAGTTGGACCATAAAGAAGACTGAGCACTGAAGAACTGATGCCTTCAAACTGTGGTGCTGGAGAAGACTCTTGAGAGTCCCTTGGACAGCAAAGAGATCAAACCAGTCAATCCTAAAGGAGATCAGTCCTGGGTGTTCATTGGAAGTACTGATGTTGAAGCTGAAACTCCAATACTTTGGCCAGTCGGACTTTCAAGGATAGGGAGTTAACAAGCTAGACATTAAGGATGAGTAGAATATTGACAAGTAAATTAATTTTATAATTTTTGCATTTTATTTTCTCACCTAACCCCTCCATTTAAAGTAAAATAGAAGGATACTTTAACAGAGTGTCTGAAATTCCTGTTAGTGTAAATACTAGTAGAGGGTCTACATTTACGGGTGGAAACACAATTTTTTAAATCATTCAAATAATCCTGATAAGCCAAATAAATATTTATTATTTTAAAGCATATAATTTACATGTTTAAATGCAAATGTTAATACTTTAATTTGCTGATAGTTTGTAATTACCAACAGGCTCAATCAAGATATTAATTTCAAAGACAAGTTTCCCCATAATCCTGTATTAAATATTTACTTCTTATATTGAAGCTCCAAGTCCCATTCTTTCAATAATATACTGAAGTATTATATGTGTTTAAATACTAGTGTTTATTAGAAACAGCATCATTTGAAGGTTAAACTTTTGAAACAGAATAGGTGCTTTTACATATATAAAAAACTTCATAAGCCAGAAGATTAATGGAGACTGTCTTTTACAGTGCACTTCATATGAAAAGGATGCTAAATCAGATCACTAAATACACATTTGGTAGCCTGGAAAATTTCATGGACAGAGAAGCCTGGCAGGCTAGAGTTCATGAGGTTGCAAAGAGTGAGACACGATTGAGCACACAAGCATGTTTCTTTTACTGTAAATAACAAATCTGTTAATAGAGAAAAACATGTGGAAAAGCTGATATATTCAGTGCAAAAATACACAAAACAACTCATCATTTCAAAGTGGTTTTCCCCCACCTCCTCAGTGAAAAACTTAAAGCTTTAAGACAAATACAGCTGTGTGCATGCTCATTCGTGTCCGATTCTTTGCAACCCTAAGGACTGCAGCCTCTCTCCATGAGATTCTCTCTCCATGGGATTCTCCAGAAAAATATACTGGAGTTGTTTGCCATTTTGTTCTCCAGGGGATCTTCGTAACTGGAGGGATCAAAGTCATGTCTTCTGCATCTCCTGCATTTGCAGGTGAATTCTTTAACTCAGAACAACCTGGGAAGCCCTAGAAAAGTACTATAACATACATCCACCTTTTTTTTTTTTTTAACAAAAGAGTTCCTAATGTTGGCAAGTTCTTTATTGCTGTGATTTGACAAGACAAATAGGAGAGGGGTTTAGTCAGCAACTACATGAGCTGACCCCAGCCATTAAACTGCAAACCACAAAGCTGTTTTACCAAAGTTGACTTTTAATTCAGGGGCCATTATTTTGAAAGAGTTTTCTTGGCACCAAATGCATATCTAAACATTTAAATCCAAATATGCCAACAGATGCTTCTAAAGCAAGAGCATTAATAAACCAATTTCATGTCAGTTAGGAATGCTTTTTCTGTCATGTTTTAAATAAACTTTTATTTTTCGATAGTTTTAGATTTACAGAAAAATTGCAAAGATAATACAGAGAGGGTCCATATATTCCACCCCCAGTTGCCCCTATTATAAAATCCTATATTAGTTCAGTATATTTGTCACAATTGATGAATAAGTATTGATACACTATTATTAACTAAAGTCAATATCTTATTCATATTTCCTTAGTTTTTACCTAATTTTCTGTTGCAAAATTCCATCAAGGATATTACATTACATTTAGTCATCCTGTCGCCTTAGACTCCTATCGACTTTGACATTTTCCTTCTTATTGATGACCTTGATAATTTTGAGGAATAATGGTCAGGTATTTTGTAGAATGCCTTTTAATTAGGATTCATCTGATGTTCCTTTTCTCATGAATAGACAGGGATTATGGGATTTAGGGTGGGAGATCACAGAGGTGAAGGGCCATTCTTATTATATCACATCAGAATACATACTATCAACATTATCATTGTTGATACTGATCTTGATCACCTAACCAAAGTAATGTTCATCATTTTTCTCTTCCTTACTATTTATTTAATTGTTCAGTTTATGTATACATGTAAAGTAGTTTCAAAATTGGAAACCATGCTTCCATGGAAAACAACCTTATCAGCTAGTATATGGTGCTAATGTGCTGTTTCTTTTGCCTTGTAGACCCTACCCAACTCCAAAGTTAGGTCAAGACCATTTCCCCCCAACCCCAGTAAATATGGTTGTTTCATATCTTTGTAACACAGTTAAATTATTTTGTCATAGTCTGTGTTCCATCTTTAGATTTCCCTCAATCTTGTAATATTTTTAAAACTTCATACATTAAGGTTTACTCTTTTATGTACTTAAATTTATAGTGTTATGCATCCATGACTACAATATCATACAGAATAATGTCACCATCTAAAAATATCTCCTGTATTTCACCTATTGAACATCCCCTCCCTGACTCCCCCCCCTTCTCAAATTGTTGTTTTGGCCATCAGCCTTCTAGTTAAAAAAGTAAATTTATGTGTGAGAAGCATTTATCAAACCAATACAGTTTGCAGAAGAGCTAGAAAACATGAGCCCCTCTCTTTGAGCAGTTAGGATCTGAGTAGGAGAAATGCAAGGCCCCTGGACATTTAGAACAGAAGAAGGGAAAAAGAAAAACATGGGAGCATCCACAGTAAATATCATTCATTTTATAATTCATTGTTTAAAATCTGATAGTGTATCAGTGCTTCAGTATGTAAGAGCCAAGTTTATTCAGCAACTAAATGTTTATTGAACACCTACCATGAGCAAGATACCATTAGGCACAGAGGATCTAGTCATATGTAATACATACCCTCCGCTTTACAAAATATTTCGTCTCATAGCTCTTCATTCCCAGATTTCCATTAATTCTAGAGATTCTCAAGGAATGGTAGAAAGAGTTTCATAATGGTAAATATGTAAGTTCAGATGGTAACTCTGACATTTGCTAACTTACTGGATGTATGACTTGTTAGTCAAATAACTTACCAAAATTTTTTGGTTTTCTCACCTATTACATGAGTTAAGAACATTCACCTCATAGAGTCATTGGAGGGACTCTTAGAGTCCTGAAGAGTGCCTGACATTGTCATGTCTCTCCTATATGCGATATTCTAGTCCCACTATTTCACAATGAGTCACACCCAGCAGTACCTTCTTTGTTCTCCATCAGATTTGATCATGGACTTGTCAAAAGGGTGATGAGATAACTTTGTGAGAAGCAAACCTCTCTCTAAGCAATCATCTAGGTTAACAAGCCGCTAGTCCCAGTCCAGATCTACTGCACCAGAATTTCCAGTGGGGGTGGTCAGGGTTGGAGGACCTGATGGCCTAGTAACAACCATAGAAGGTAATGCTGATCATGGCAGCATCTTCCTAGATTTCATTCATTGTTGAGGAGGAGCTATGCCCAAGATTCCACAGAAGGAAATGGTAAGAGTATGGTGCATTGGTATTGACAATTAAAATGTAAAACTAATGGTGGTGGTGGTTGATGTTCATCAAGTACTCCATTGTGTGCCTGACTCTGCGTTGAGCCCTCTATGAGCATTATTCAACTGTATACTCACAACATCTCTATGAAGTAAATACTGTTCTTTTTCTCTTTTTTCAGATAAATAAATGAATCTTAGACAAATTAATTAATTCATCCAAATAATAGTGAAATAGTAAATAGTGAAAACATATATTCCCTGACTTCAGAGCCGCTTCTCTCAACCACACACACACACACAAAATTATGGTCAAAGTGTTGACAGCTGGAGACTTGGTACCAGGCCAAGATTTAATCTTGTCCTTGTCCTCTACATAGACTATAAAATTCAAGTATTTGATGAAAGAGTGATTCTAGGTCATTCATCTCACATGCTTCATTTTCCCTGTGTATAAAATAAATGGAAGCTGTAATATTCTGTGGTTCCCACACTTGCCTACTCTCCCCACATTTTTTGTTTCAGCCATAATTTTTAATTAGTTTTCTGTTAGAGAAGAAAAATAAGAGTCTGTAATTTTCACTTTGATGTTTACGATACCATCTTTCTGATTAAAGTATTTAGATATTCCTTCAACAGGAAAAAGAATTCTGACTCTCATGATACACAAAGTTCTGAGGTTACACAGAACTAGACCAAAGGATTTTGAAACCAATCTACTTTGCCTCCCTTTCTGCCCAAATTCTATAATAACCACACTTTAAGTAAATAGTCAGTATGACTGTGAAATGCATGTATCACAGAGTTGTCTCTTCAACCAAAGCAAACACTTACTGAGGAGAGACTATGTATCAAGCAGTGGAGATTTAAAAAAGAAATAAAAATAGGCCACGCTCGCTATCTTCCAACTGCTTATCCTCTGGGACCAATAGGCAGCCATATCAGCTGTAACAGTAGACAGACCCTGCCCTGGGAGAGATACAACTCTGGGTGTCTAGGAAGATATCATAGCAGGGCTGCATTGATGTTGGGCTCGAAGTAGAGAGAGAGTTTGATATATGGGGATATACTGCATGGGAGGACAGTGCACAGAGTAGCACGAACCAGTGGGGAAGTTAGGAATTGGAGGACATAACATAGAGTAGTAAACTCAGCATGGCTGGACGCCAGTAAGTGTGGCAGGGAGTGGAAGAGAAGGTAGGAAAGGCAACTGAAGCTCATTGAGAGTTTGTTCTGAATGTGACACAGGGAAATAACTTTGCTGTAGCTGTTGTTTTAGGAAAGAGGTAACATTCCAGTAGTTTTTCCAGTAGTCATGTACGGATGTGAGAGTTGGGCAATAAAGAAGGCTGAGCACTGAAAAATTAATGCTTTAGAATTGTGATGCTGGAGAAAAGACTCTTAAGTGTTCCTTGGACTGCAAAGAGATGAAACCAGTCAATTCTAAAGGAAATCAACCCTGAATATTCATTGGAAGGACCCATGTTAAAGCTGAAGCTCCAGTAGCTGGCAACTGATGAGAAGAGCCCACTCATTGGAAAAGACCCTGATGCTGGGACAGATTGAGGGCAAAAGGATAAGGGACAGCAGAGGATGAGATGGTTGGATGGCATCACCGACTCAATGGACATGAATTTGAGCAAACTCTGGGAGATAGTAAAGGGCAGGGGAACCTGGCATGCTGCAGTCCATGAGGTCGCAAAGAGTCAGACATGACTTAGCAACTGAACAACAAAATACGTTCCTAACTGTGGTTGAGAGAACCTAAGTATGACAAGCCACGTATAAAGAAGAGAACTTGGACTGGGGACTGACTGAAAGTGAAGGACATTAGTGAAGAGGTTGTTAATAAAGTCCTGTAAAAGGAAGTAGAAATTGGGAGAGAAGGAAAGACACAGGGATGTCAAGGGAGGGTGCAGGGATGAGAGCTATCCAGCTGGTACCCGGCTACCCTGGGTGGGCTGCCTAGCTGACTTCCTCTGCAGAAAAGTGCCAGTTCTGAGAGCTCCTCAGAGACAGGATGTGAGCCTGCGTTTGTGCTCAATCACTTCTTTATCCTGCCTCTTTACTTTCCCCAGTAACCACTGAATAAACAAACACATCTTTAGCAGAAAGAGGATGAGATTTCAATTCTGCAAATTTGGATTTGTATTTCAGCTCCCCCATTTGAGCTATATGAGCTTAGGGTGTGGGGGGGCGGTGTTCATATAACCTCTCTGAGACTCACTTTCCTATTTTAGTGGGTTTGGGGGAGAAAGAAAGGAGATTTATGGTGTATGATACATAGTAGTGAGTGCTTAGTCGGTTCAGTCATGTCCAACTCTTTGCAACCCTGTGGACTGTAGCCCACCAGGGATCCTCTGTCCATGGGCTTCTCCAGGGAGTGGGTTCTTTGATGCTCCATGGGATCTTTCCAACCCAGGGATTGAACCCACATCTCTCACCACTTCTGCATCAGCAGGCGAGTTCTTTACCACTAGCACCACCTGGGAAGCACATGACATATAGTAGGTGTTCAGCAAAGGGCAGTTCTTGTGACTGCTTGTATTACAGGTGTTCCCTTGGAATAAAAAGGTAATAGAGACCATTGAGGGTCTGTCAAGAAGCTCATTCATGACACAGATACAATTCCATCCTGTCTCCTTTTACTCTCAACTGAACAGAACTGAAAAGCATTTTTTTTCTCTTCTTGCTTACATATATTTACACCATATTTGCCAAATGTCCTGTTGGTGAGAAATCAATTTTTCATAGCTTACTTGTATTCTTTTCCAAATGACAGAAGACTTTCATAGACACTGGGATAAGCGTCAAAATAAAATGCAACATGTTCTGCTTCTTCCAAGGCTTGATTCACCATAACAACCAATACTTTCTCTTACATGTTCAGCAGACTCCTTCTAATCTCCATTTGCCATTATAGTTCTTGAAACAAACGATAAAATAGCACCATATGTTTTTAACAATTTTAAATGAAATTTAGCTCCTGAGCCACTGCCTGCTTCCTCCTTCAAGAATCAAAAACATGGCTCAAGTATCAGAACAATTTGTAACATTTATTGAATATTTGCTTTATGGTCTGAATTTTGCTTACCTTGTATGATTATCTTATTTAATCATAAAGAAAATCTAAATAATAGCATAGAACAAATGTTAGTGGTTAGTAATATTACTATTGCTACTTTTGGTGACCTTTTAAGTGAAAGTTGCTCAGTCGTGTCCGACTCTTTGTGATCCCACAGACTATACAGCCCATGGAATTCTCCAGACCAGAATACTGGAGTGGGTAGCCAGCCATTCCCTTCTCCAGAAGATCTTCCCAACCCAGGGATCAAACCCAGGTCTCCCGCATTGTAGGTGGATTCTTTACCAGCTAAGTCAGAAGCCTTGGTGACCTTTTAACTATAGACAATTGCTTATGTTATAGGATTTTTTGTTTCCCCAAACCTTGGTTTTTCCAACTTTTTCTTCAGCGTTGACTTTTCTCTTTGCCCCACCCTTAATGATGAGGAGGGTATAAGCCAACACTTTTCCATCTGTTATGGTCTGAATTACAGCCCCCCACACACCCTTAGGTACCTCAGAATGTGACTGTATATAGAGATAGAGCCTCTAAAGAGGTAATGAAGGTGAAATGAGGTCATATGGTTAGTCCCCAATCCAACATGACTGATGTCCTTTTATGGAAAGGAAGAGGCACAGGGATGCATCTGCACAAAGGAAAGGCCATGTGAGGACTCAATCAGAAAGGGCTATCTGCCAGCTAAGGAGAGAGGCCCCAGACATAGTCAAGCCTTCCAGGCCCTTGATCTTGGTCTTGCAGCTTCCAGAATTATGAGCAAATAAATTTCTGTTGTTTAATAGGTCACCCCATCTGCGGTACTCTTTTACGGCAGCCCTAGCAAATGAATACACCATCTGACCACAGAAATTTTCAATTGTACCTGTACTTCTGAAAAATCTTTAACTGTAAGGACCCTGCTTATAAAGTAATTTTAAATAAGTTTATGTCAGTTTTCAGTTTATCTTCAGTTTCAAAGTATTTTCTAATTTATATTATGATTTGTTCTTTGACCAGTGACCTATTAAATATGCTTCTTATTTTTCTGAACATTTGGGAGTAGCTTAGTAATATTTCTGTTGTTGATTTCTAGTTTCACTCTATTGTGGTGAGAGAACATACACTGTATAATATCAGTGTTTTGCAATGTATTGCTTTTGGCCCAGACAGGGGTCTATTTTGGTAAATATTCTAATCCTTTAAAAAGGAATTTGTATTCTGTACTTGTTGGCTATGTCTTACAAGCATTAATTCTATATCTGAAGCTGAAGCTGAAACTCCAATACTTTGGCCACCTGAGGCAAAGAACTGACTCACTGAAAAAGACTGTGATGCTGGGAAAGATTGAAGGCAGGAGGAGAAGGGGACGACAGAGGATGTAATGGTTGGATGGCATCACCAACTCAGTGGATGGGAGTTTGAGCAAGCTTCAGGAGTTGGTGATGGACAGGGAAGTCTGGCATGCTGCAGTCCATGGGGTCGCAAAGAGTCAGACACGACTGAGCAGCTGAACTGAACTGAATTCTATATCTTAATTTTTAATCTTTTTTTTTTTTTAATCATTTACTAGTAGAAGTATGTTAAAATTTCCAACTGAGATTTCGGTATTCACCTATTTCTCCTTTTACTTCTGCCTGCTTTTACTTTACATATTTTAAAGTTATGTTATTAAGTGTATGCCTCCCTGGTGGCTGAGACGGTAAAGAATCTGCCTGCAATGTGGGAGACCAGGTTTGATCCCTAGGCTGGGAAGATCCCCTGGAGGAGGGCATGGCAACCCACTCCAATATTCTTGCCTGGAGTATCCCCATGGACAGAGGAGCCTGGCAGGCTACAGTCCATGGAGCAGCAAAGAGTTGGACATGACTGAGCGACTAAGCACAGCACATTAAGTGCATAGGGAGTTTGAAAATTTATGTCTCCCTGTTTAATTAACTTTTCTATTACTATGAGATATCCTTTTCTATGTTTAATAATACTTTTAGTATTAAAGCTTAATTTTTCTGATGATAATATAGCCATACATAGTTTCTTTTAGCAAGTCTGACAGTCTTTGTCTTTTATTTAGAATACTAAGTTCATTTACATATAATGTAATTATTGCCATAATTAGGCTTAAATCTACCATCTTGGCATTCATTTTCTTTCCGTTCTGTTTGTTTATTCTTAGTTCTTATTCCTTCTAGCCTATTTTTTATTGTTTTTTATTATTTCATATTATTTTAATGTTTTATATTATTTTATCTCTTCCATAGAGTTCTTGGTTATTGTTGGTTTACCTTAATATTTTAGTGGTTACCCTAGACCTTAGAATATCCTGAACTTAAATATGCTACCTTATATTACTAGTACTTCTCAGACATTGCAAGACTTTACAACAGTTTAACTTTTTTACCACTTTCTACATTCTGAACTATTGTTTTTATGTATTTTACTTCTATGTGTTGTATATGAACTCAACAACACAATCGTTGTTGCTTAAACAGTTGATATTCATATCAATTTAATTTTTTATAATTTTCTTAATTCTTTTATACAGTTTTGTACTTCCTCTAGGATAATTTTTCTTAGTCCTGAAGAATTTCCTTCAGTATTTCTTGTAGTGTCATGGCCTGGTGACAAATTCTCTTAAATTTTTCTTTTAAATATCTATTAATTTTGCATTTATTTTTAAAATAATTTTTTAATTTTTTATTTATTTTATTTTATTCTTTATCTTCCTCTTTTTTAAAGTTAATTTCTATAAATAGTTTATTTACAATGTTATGTTAGTTTTTGCTGTACAGCAAATTAAATCAACTAGAAGTGTTAGTTGTTCAGTACCCTATGGATTGTAGCCTGCCAGGCTCCTTGTCCATGGAATTCTCCAGGCCAGAATCCTGGAGTGGGTAGCCCTTCCCTTCTCCAGGGGATCTTCCTGATCCAGGGCTCAAGCCAAGTCTCATGAACTGGAGGCATATTTTTTATCATCTGAGCCACCAAGAAGACCTAAATTCACACACATACATGTATCTATTTGATTTTCATATTCTTTTCCTATATAGGTTACTACAGAGTATTGAGTATTCCCTGTTCTACAACAGTAGGTCCTTGGTGATTATCTATTTTATATCAGTTCAGTTCAGTTCAGTCGCTCAGTCATGTCTGACTCTTTGCGATCCCATGCTGGGCCTCCCTGTCCATCACCAACTCCCGGAGTCCACCCAAACCCATGTCCATTGAGTCGATGATGCCATCTATCCATCTCATCCTCTGTCGTCCCCTTCTCCTCCTGCCCTCAATCTTTCCAAGCATCGGGGTCTTTTCAAATAAGTCAGCTCTCTGCATCAGGTAGCCAAAGTATTGGAGCTTCAGCTTCAACATCAGTCCTTCCAATGAACACCCAGGACTGATCTCCTTTAGGATGGACTGGTTGGATCTCCTTGCAGTCCAAGGAACTCTCAAGAGTCTTCTCCAACATCACAGTTCAAAAGCATTCATTCTTCGGTGCTCAGTTCTCTTCACAGTCCACCTCTCACATCCATATGTGACCACTGGAAAAACCATAGCCTTGACTAGATGGACCTTTGTTGACCAAGTGATGTCTCTGCTTTTTAATATGCTGTCTAGGTTGGTCATAACTTTCCTTCCAAGGAGTAAGTGTCTTTTAATTTCAAAGCTGCAATCACCATTTGCAGTGATTTTGGAGCCCAGAAAAATAAAGTCAGCCACTGTTTCCACTGTTTCCCCACCTATTTCCTATGACTTGATGGGACCAGATGCCATGATCTTAGTTTTCTGAATGTTGAGCTTTAAGCCAACTTTTTCACTCTCCTCTTTCACTTTCATCAAGAGGCTCTTTAGTTCTTCACTTTCTGCCATAAAGGTGGTGTCATCTGCATATCTGAGGTTATTGATATTTCTCCCAGCAATCTTGATTCCAGCTTGTGCTTCTTCCAGCCCAGTGTTTCTCATGATGTACTCTGCATATAAGTTAAATAAGCAGGGTGACAATCTACAGCCTTGATGTACTCCTTTTCCTATTTTATACATAAGTGTATATGTCAATCCCAGTTTTCCAATTTATCCCTTCTCTACCCTTTCCCCCTTGGTAATCATAAGTTTGTTTTCTACATATGTGAGTTCATTTCTGATTTATAAATAAGTTTATTTGTACCATTTTTTTTAGATTCCATGTATAAGTGATATCATATTTGATTTTCTCTGTGTGACTTACTTCAGTCAGTATGACAATCTCTATGTCCATCTATGTTACTGCAAATGATATTATTTTGTTATTTTTTGTGACTAATAGTCCATTGTATACACACACACACACACACACACACACACACACACACACACCACATTTTCTTTATCCATTCATCTATCAATGGACATTTAGGTTGCTTCCATGTCCTGGCTATTGAAGATAGCTGTATATAGCTTCTTTTTACCTTTATGGAGTATGAAGTTAGTCCATGTTTATGGCTTTTAAGTACTCATACAACTCAAGAACTTAAAATAATAATTAATTTAAAAATGGGCAGAGCACATGAATAGACCTTTTTTTTTAATTTCCAAAAAAGACATACAAATGGCTAACCAGTATTATAAAAAACATTCAACTTCACTAATAATCAAAGAAATGCAAATGAAAACCACAATGAGGTATCGCCTTATAGTTGTCAGAATGGCTACCCTCAAAAAGATAACAGCTAGAGCTGGTGAAGATGGGAAGAAAAAAGAATCCTGTGTACTGTTGTTGAGAATGAAAATTGGTACAGCCAGTATGGAAAATAGAATAGAGGTTCCTCAAAAAATTTTTAAGAAATTAAAAATACTATGTGATCCAACAATCCTACATCTAGGTGTATAGCCAAAAAAAAAAAAAAGAATAGTATCTTGCACTCTCATGTTCATTGCTTCATTATGCACAATAGGCAGAATGTGGAAACAACTCAAGTGTCCACCAATGGGTGAACGGATAAAGAAACTGTGAGACACACACATATATACCCAGAACTATTACCTCACATTAAAGAAGAATAAATCTTACCATTTTCAACAACTTGGTTGAACTGGAGGACATTATGTTTCATCAAATAAGCCAAAAACAGTTATTGCATGGTCTCTCTTATATGTGGAATCTACAAACATCAAACTTATATACCAGAATAGAATAGTGGTTACTAGTGGCTTGGGTTAGGAGCAGGGGATGGGGAGTTGTGATCAAATGGTATAAACTTTCATTATATAAGAATGAAAGAATAATAAGAATAAACCTCCAGTTTAGTCAGTTCAGTTCAGTTCAGCCGCTCAGTCATGTCCAACTCTTTGTGACCCCATGGACTGCAGCACACTAGGCCTCCCTGTCCATCACCAACTCCCGGAGTTTACCCAAACTCATGTCCATTGAGTCGGTGATGCCATCTAGCCATCTCATCCTCTGTTGTCCCCTTCTCCTCCTGCCCTCAATCCTTCCCAGCATCAGGGTCTTTTCAAATGAGTCAGTTCTTTGCATCAGGTGGCCAAAATATTGGAGTTTCAACTTCAACATCAGTCCTTCCAGTGAACACCCAGGCCTGATCTCCTTTAGGATGGACTGATTGGATGTCTTTGAAGTCCAAGGGACTCTCAAGAGTCTTCTCCAACACCACAGTTCAAAAGCATCAATTCTTCGGTGCTCAGCTTGGAGACCTAATATAATATAGTTATTATATATAACCTAATAAATATAATTATTATTTTATTAATATACTACTATATATTATATAATATCATATGATGCAATAATAATTATATTAGGTCTCCAGGGTTATAATAAGAATAAGCCCTGCAGACTTAAAATATGATGACTACAGTTAATAATAATGTGTAGTATACTTGAAATTTTCTGAAAAAGTAAATAAAGTATTCTCACCACAAAAATGTGTAACCTCTGATGTGATGATATGTATGTTAATTAACCTGATTGTGGCAATATTTCACTGTTATATACACATAAAAATATTTTATTGTACTCTTGAAACACATATAATTGTTAGTTTTTAATTATACCTTAATAAAGCTAGGGAAAACATGTCCTGTGGCAAAAGCAGCCAGGTAGGAAGTCTTCTAGATTTCACAATGCTACGGCAGTAAACATGACCATCAGAAACTCCACTGGTTTCTCTTTCTCCTGGAAGTGCCCCTCTGGCAGTAACAAGTCAGTCTGACAGCCTTCTCCCAGACTTGGAAATGCCTCCAGGAAAAATGAAAAGGACTCTGATCTCAGCTTCCCTAGAAGAGGCTCTTTCCTCTAAGGAATTCTAATTATCTGTCTTTGCATCCATACTTCAAAGTCTTTTTAAAAATCATAATTCTAAATATTGATTCTATTATGTGTTGTTGCATAGAAGCAAAACCTTCTTGATATTAATGCATGCCCTTATTTTATCCTGCTTAGAAATAGAATTTCCACATTGAATTTAAGGTAGGAAATGTCTCCATAACCTCCCTTACCATGTCTCCATCTTGAAAATCACACACACTTAGTGCTCAGTAAATACGACCAGACATTTTACTAATAATCTCAGGTGATATAAACATGTACAATACATCTATGGCCCTTGCCATTATAGAGCTTACAAATGAGTGAGAGAGTTCCACTTTTAAAAAAAAAAAATGAGCACACAATTTAAAAAGTTAAGTGCTATAAAAGAGTAGTATAAAGTAAAAGATTCCAAAAGTCTATTGATTTAGATTGCAGAATCAGGTACATCCTCTCTGAAGTGAAAGTGAAAGTGACTCAGTTGTATCAGAGTCTTTGCAACCCCATGAACTATACAGTCCATGGAATTCTCCAGGCCAGAATACTGGAGTGCATAGCCTCTTCCTTCTCCAGGGAATCTTCTCAATCCAGGGATGAAACCCAGGTCCCCTGCATTGCAGGAGGATTCTTTACCAGCTGAGCCACAAGGGAAGCCTAAGAATACTGGAGTGGGTAGTTTATCCCTTCTCCAGTGGATCTTCCTGACCCAGGAATCAAGCCAGGGTCTCCTGCATTGCAAAAAGATTCTATTACCACCTGAACAATTAAATTGGGGCCTTGTTCCTGAAACCTTGCCTCTGTGCACTGGCTCTGAGTTGAATCCTGGAGAGAGTTTTGGGTGAAATAGAAAAGAATAGCTTTATTGCTTTATTAGACAAAGGGGGCCACCAGGGGCTCATGCCCTCAAAACTGTGTGCCCCAACCTGGAGAGGATAGTGAGGAGTTTTCTCTTAATGGTTCAAATAGGATGGTGTGATCAGCTTGTGGACATTCTTCTGATTGGTTGATGGCATGCATCATCAGTCTCCTGGTTCCAATGGGTCTGGATGTCTAGTGCTTGTGGGGAGCATACAGTTAACTTCTTTTACCTAGTGGGAGTTTGAAAAAGTGTTAGTGGCTCAGTTGTGTCTGACTCTTTGCAACCCCATGGACTGTAGCCCGCCAGGCTCCTCTGTTCATGGGATTCACTCAGCAAGAATATTGTTATGTATACCCCTTGGTTTTCTGTGGTTGTGGAGAAAAGGAAAGATATACCTATTTGAATGCAGAGTTCTGAAAGGTTGTTGCTGAGCCATGAGAGATGCTGGGATTTTTGGCCTCTGGAGGAGAGGAATTCAATCCAGAACCAGTGAGGAGGCTTTATCTCTCTGAGCTTTTGTATAATAAAGTTTTATTAAAATACAAAAGAGATAGAGAAAGCTTCTGACACAGACATCAGAAGGGGGCAGAAAGAATGCTCCCCTGCTAGTCTTTAGCCAGATGTTATATAGCTACTAGCAGGCTGCTAATTAGAAAAAGAAAATGTCTCAAAACTCAGAGACTGGCACTAGGTCCCTCTCCCACAACATGCAATTTGAGATAACATTGGCACAAGATGAGTTGTCCCAGGTCATAAAATGGTTGACATGAATCTTGAAGAAAGGCCTGTTTCCAAGCAAATACATACTCTCATTAACATAGACTAAGTATATGGTTTGTCAAGTCAGTTCTGAGTCTTAGGCAGAACCAACTTGCAGAAAGACAGAGTCTAGGGTAAATACATAGTTCATTAACATACCTTAAGAAAAAGCATTTCCATAAGAAAAACACATTATTGGTAGGCTCAAGGTTTGATAAAAGTTCAGGTGGAACCAGATGTCCTCAGGGAAACACAGATTTTTAAAGGAAACCTCCTTTTAATTTTGTAAAGAGAAGGGAAAAAAACTTTGTAGTCTGTTTTCTCTTGCAGCTTAAGCGAGAGATAAAAAACATCTGACACTTGCAGCCTATTTCCTCCCTTTGAAGACTTCTAGCCTTCCTGCCTCTTGCTCTCTCAGTTCCTAAGAATAGCAAGGAGAGATAAGAAAGCCTTCCTCAGTGAACAATGCAAAGAAATAGAGGAAAACAATAGAATGGGAAAGACTAGAGTTCTCTTCAAGAAAATTAGAGATACCAAAGGAATATTTCATGCAAGGATGGGCACAATAAAGGATAGAAATGGTATTGACCTAACAGAAGCAGAAGATATTAAGAAGAGGTGGCAAGAATACTCAGAAGAACTATGCAAAAAAGATCTTCACAACTCAGATAACCACAATGGTGTGTTCACTCACCGACAGCCAGACATCCTGGAAAGCAAAGTCAAGTGGGCCTTAGGAAGCATCACCACACAAACAAAGCTAATGGAGGTAGTGGAATTCCAGTTGAGCTATTTCAGATCCTAAACGATGATGCTGTGAAAGTGCTGCACTCAATATGCCAGCAAATTTGGAAAACTCAACAGTTGCCACAGGACTGGAAAAGGTCCGTTTTCATTCCAATCCCAAAGAAAGGAAATGCCACAGAATGTTCAAACTACTGCACAATTGCACTCATCTCACACACTAGTAAAGTAATGCTCAAAATTCTCAAAGCCAAGCTTCAACAGTATGTGAACTGTGAACTTCCAGATATTCAAGCTGGATTTAGAAAGGGCATAGGAACCAGAGACCAAATTGCCAACATCTGTTGGACCATCCACAAAGCAAGAGAGTTCCAGAAAAACACCTACTTCTGCTTTATTGACTATGCCAAAGCCTTTGACTGTGTGGATCACGACGGACTATGAAAAGTTCTTAAAGAGATGGGAATACCAGACCACCTGACCTGCCTCCTGAGAAATCTGTTTGCAGGTCAAAATGCAACAGTTAGAACTGGACATGGAACAACAGACTGGTTCCAAATCAGGAAAAGAGTGCATCAAGACTGTATAGTGTCACCCCAATCATTTAACTTATATGCAGAGTATAACATGCAAAATGCCTGGCTGGATGAAGCACAGGCTGGAATCAAGATTGCTGTGAGAAATATCAATAACCTCAGATATGCAGATGACACCACCCTTATGGCAGAAAGCAAAGAAGAACTAAAGAGCTTGTTGATGAAAGTGAAAGAAGAGAGTGAAAAAGTTGGCTTAAAACTCAACATTCAGAAAACTAAGATCATGGCATCTGGTCCCATCACTTCATGGCAAATAGATGGAGAAACAATGGAAACAGTGACAGACTTTATTTTGGGGGTGCTCCAAATTCACTGCAGATGGTGACTGCAGCCATGAAATTAAAAGACACTTGCTCCTTGGAAGAAAAGCTATGACCAACCTCAACAGCATATTGAAAATCAGAGACATTACTTTGCCAACAAAGATTCATATAGTCAAAGTTATGGTTTTTCCAGTGGTCACATATGGATGTGAGAGTTGAACTATAAAGAAAGCTGAGCACTGAAGAACTGATACTTTTGAACTGTGGTGTTGGGAAAGATTCTTGAGAGTTCCTTGGACTGCAAGGAGATCAAAGCAGTCCATCCTAAAGGAAATCAGTCCTGAATATTCATTGGAAGGACTGATGCTGAAGCTGAAGCTCCAATACTTAGGCCCACCTGATGTAAAGAACTGACTTATTGGAAAATACCCTGATGTTGGGAAAGATTGATGGCAGGAGAAGAAGGGATCAACAGAGGATGAAATGGTTGGATGGCATCACTAACTCGATGGACATGAGTTTGAGTAAGCTCCAGGAGTTGGTGATGGACAGGGAAGCCTGGCGTGCTGCAGTCCGTGGAGTCACAAAGAGTCAAACACGACTGAGCAACTGAACTGAACTAATACCCCTTGGTGGGGATGTTGCGGGGGGTGGGGATGGGTGAGAGGAACAGCAAACCAAGAGCTTACCCTAAGGCTGCACTACTCTTGCTTGATTGTTCCTCCCTTGTCTCAGCATCCCCTGTCTTCCCTGATTAGCAATTTTTTTCAACCTGTCAGTTGGAACTCAGGGAATGTCTTAGAGACTGAATGAAACCCATTTCTTACAAGAAAGAAATGGGGGACACAGGAAGGCTTTAAAAGAATGAAAGCCACTTAATTTTAGGGAGACTAAACGTTACATTCAATAGTGTAAAGTTGGAAAATATTATGTTGTGATTTGTACTAAGAAATATATATTTGGTCTTTGTTTTCATTTCTGGCACAGAATTCAGGAAACCCTTGAAATTTCCTGTGGTGATAGAGCAATAAATGTGTCTTTTACACCTAATGAGTGGGTTTGGATGCTGAGAGAAGAACCAGCCTTGTGATTAGAGTTTGGAACTTTCATTCCCAGCCTCCTGACCTCCAGGGAAGGGAAAGTGGCTGGCAGTTGAGTTCAATCACCAATAGCCAATGAGTTAATCAGTCATGCCTATGTAATGAAGCCTTCATAAAAAACCCAAATAAAGTGGGTTTGGAGAACTTCCAAGTTGGTGGTGTGCTCAGAGAAGGCATGGATACTCCATGCCTTTTTCCATATCTTGCTCTAAACATCTCTTCCATCTGGCTGTTTTTGAGTTATATCCTTCTATAACAAACTAGTAATCTAGTAAGTAAAAATTTTTTTTTCTGAGTAATATGACCTGTGCTAGCGAATTAATCAGTCCCAAAGAGGGAGTCATTTGAACCTTCGATCTGTGGCTGGTTGGTCAGAAGCTCAGATGATACAGTGAGCTTGTGACTGGCTTCTGAAGGGCTGGGGGCAGGAGGCATACTTGTAGGACCTGATGCTGTCTCCAAATAGTGTCAAAATAGAGTTAAATTATAGGACACTCAGCTGATATCTCGGAGCATTGCCTGGTGTATAGGGAAAAAAACTCATATTTGGTGACCGAAAGTGTCAGAAATGAACCACTCTGTGTGAACAGTAAGAGAGAGGCAGGAGGTGAAAGACTGAGTTTTTCTAACATAGATGCTGCTTTTATTAAACATTTTGAAACTATGCAAGCTTGAATGAAAAGGAGTCTGTTAGAGGAGGGATGCTTGGTCATATAAAGCCACATGATCAGTTAAGGTCTTAAATTTTATTCATCGAATAGTTTTAATCTCCAAAGTGCCAATTTGCTCCATGGAAAATGGGCTTGAAAACTGAACATATATAAGTGGGTTAGGAGGCTACTGAAATGTTAATGTGAAAAATGACAATGACTTGGATTAAGATGGTGGCTGTGGAGGTAAATAATTTATTGCATTTGAAATATATATTAAAGGTAAATTCAATAGGACTTGGCCGTAGAATAAACAGGGAAATGAGAGGAAAAGTAGCATCCAAAGTTTGGCTTTAAAAATATAGAAGATTTTATTCTATTTATATAGATTTTCTAAAGTAGTTCACATGCATTATCTCATTTGATCACCATAATAATGCAATTATTATTAAAAGATATAAACAAGGGATCAGCATTATCCCTTTTACAGACAAAGGAAAGAAGCTTCAAAGGCGTCATGGGGGGCTATCTGCTTTTAATCTAGTAATTAACCCACAGCTGAGACCAGAACCAAATTCTATAATACAGATCTTCCTCTGCTTATGATGGATGTTACATCCTGATAAATCCATTCAAGTTGAAAATAGAGTTATTTGAAGATGCACCTAACCAACAAAACATCGTAACTTAGGTTAGCCTACCTTCATGTGCTCAGAACAAATATATAAGCCTCCAGTTGTTCAAAATCATCTCACACAAAGCCTCTTTTATAAAAAAAAATGTTTAGATGTATCATGTACTTTGTTGAATACTGTTCTGAAAGTGAAAACCAGGATGGTTGTGTGGGTACAGAATGGCTGTACCTGTATCATTTGTTTACTTTGATCTTGTGGCTGTCTGGAGGCGGCTGTTCACTACTGCTGCCCAGCATCACAAAAGTTTATTGTGCTACTTATCACTAGCCCAGGAAAAGATGAACACTAGGAATTCAAAGTATGGTTTCTGCTTCACACTATCATAAAGTCATAAAAGTGAGTGAAGTCGCTCAGTCGTGTCCGACTCTTTGCAACCCCATGGATTGTAGCCTACCACGCTCCTCCGTCCATAGGATTTTTCAGGCAAGAGTACTGGAGTGGGTTGCCATTTCCTTCCCCAGAGGATCTTCCCGACCCAGGGATCGAACCTGGGTCTCCCGTGCTGTAGGCAGACGCTTTACCATCTGAGCCACCAAGGAAGTCCTAAAGTCATAAAATTGCAAGTCAAACCATCATAAACTGGTGGTCACCTATACTGGTCCAAGGCTCTTTTTTTGTAGTGAGTAGATTTCCTCCCTCAGTATGTGTTTAAGAAATATAAGATGGGACTCGGAAAGATGTTTCTGCCATGTCCTCAATCACTACAGAAGTCCCAGCCAAACTCTTCACCAAGTAAATCAAAGCCAGTAATCTTGAACCAATAATAATAGTATCAATTGCATTTTATTGACACCTTCACAACCTTCCAAACCTTTAACATCATTTCATTTGTCTGGTGGTAAAAAATCTGCCAGAGGATGAGACAGTTGGATGGCATCACCGACCTGATGGACATGAGTTTGAGCAAGCTTTGGGGGTCGGTGATAGACAGGAAAGCTTGGCATGCTGCAGTACATGGGGTCGCAGAGAGTCAGAAACTATTGAGCGACTGAACTGAACTGAAAGAATCTACCAGCCAATGTGGGAGACTCGAGAGACGTGGGTTGGATCCTTGGGTCAGGAAGATCCCCTGGAGGAGGAAATGGCAGCCCACTCTAGTATTCGTGCCTGGAAAATTCCATGGGTAGAAGAGCCTGGTAGGCTACAGTCTGTGGGGTCACAAAGAGTCAGACACTACTGAGTGCACACACACACACACACACACACATATTTGTCATAATAATCCTTTGGAACAGATACTAATATCAATCCTTTTAGGGTTAAGGAAACTAAGGCCCAGAAAAATAAAATTTTGCCTCAGCGGACAGAACTAGTAATTGGTCAAACCAAGATATACCAGAGCCTACGCTATGTTGCCCTTTTATGAACTCAAGAAAAAAATTTAATAATAAAAACATGATTGCACAAAAATGAATTCAGACTCAAAAGATGGACATTGCAGTGCTGACTTTGTCACTGGCTATAGTCTTTATTTCTTTCCCCTAAACCCTTCCATGCCTCATCCAGAGCCTTAATTCTACCTGAAAAATGAAAGACTTTTGTTACATTATTTCTAAAGCTCCGAGTCATTTTCTTCTTGTTTGTAGGTAATAATATTTTCAAGAGTTAGCTAATACAGTTTGTGTTACTGCCTGCCAATCTTCTCACTGACTGTCCCAACCCAATTTTCTCTTCAGGCTTGAAAACCTCCCACTACCCTAGACTCTTAGGCAGTTCTCAGCTGCGTTTCAGAATGTTCAAGAAACATCAGCTCGGTTGATAGCTTGGCAATTAACTCATCCTGCTAACACACTCTCTCTGTGCTACGTGCTAAATTGCAGAGGGTGTTTATCATATGTCAGGCTGACAGCCTCCTGCTGTTGGCTTTGATTTGCTAAATACCTGCAAAGATGAGGTGCCTGGAACACCTGGTCTGCAGAGCAGGCTGTGCAGAGGAGCCTCAGGCGGCATCTCAAGAGGATCTGGTGTGCCTTCCTATGTCCCTCACCCACCCACCCCTCTGCATTTCAGAGAGAAGTGAAAAGAAAGGGACATAGCCTTGAATGAACTGAGACAGACCTTAGTCTGGACTGAAATTAGCTGAACTTAACCAAGGGAGGTGGGAACCCACTCCCATCCCTTTGCCCTGGCTGAGGCTATCATGATAAACTATTGAACAATTACAGTGTTATTATGATGTACCAGGAACAATGCCAAAAACATCACCTGCACAAACTTATTTCATCTTTACAGCACTCTAGGAGTTTAAATAACATGCCCCCAGTTATCCAGCAGGCGGTTTGTTGTTGCTGTTCACTCATTAATTCATGTCCAACTCTGTGACCTCATGAACTGCAGCACTCCAGGCTCCCCTGTCCTTCCACTATCTCCTGGAGCATGCTCAAATTCACCACTGAGTCAGTGATGCTATCTAACAGTCTCATCCTCTGTCACCCCCTTCTCCTTTTGCCTTCAATCTTTTCCAACATCAGAGTCTTTTCCAATGAGCTGGCTCTTTGCATAACATGGCAAAAGTATTGGAGCTTCAGTATCAGTCCTTTCAATGAATATTCAGGATTGATTTCCTTTAGGATTGACTGGTTTGAGCTCCTTGCGGTCCAAGGAACTCTCGAGTCTTCTTCAGCACCATGATTCAAAAGTATCAATTCTTTGGTGCTCAGCCTTCTTTATGGTTCAACTCTTACATCTGTACATGTGGGTACATGTACATACATGCATGTGGGTAGTATAGCAGAATAGGATTTGCCTGGTTCAGATCTTACTTCAGCCGAAGAATTTACCATTAGGTCTCTTTATCCCATCTTGTTCACATCCCAGTCATAGCTGTGCATTCTGAAAGGCAGTAATGAAACAGCAAGAAAAATGCTTTCTGCTATGTTTTTCCTTGTCAGTTATCTAATCCCACTGCTCAGTTAAGGGGCAGTGGTCCCAATCCAAACTGTGAAGATGTGATCTAGACACTGATAGAAAGAAATTTGATGAATGGCCAAACAGAGCATTCCTTTGAGACTCTTCTGTCCTCTATCTCATGCTGACTCTGGCTCCATTCAGTCTCAGTCTTTGAATTTGCAAGTTGAAAGGCAATCGTCAGTTGGTTCAGTTGGACATAGTACTTCATTGAAAATACTGAAATGCTAAAAACCAGGTACCACTGCTAATATTTAAAATTTGTTGAGGTCAGACATTCTTGAATGAGAATTTTGGTTTTTGTATATACGATCTCTGCCATCTTAGGCAGTTGACTTAGCTCTGAGCCTTGGTGTCCTCATCTGTAATATGCAGGTGGTATCATATATACTCTCCTCAAAGGCTTGTATAAGGATTAAAATGTAAACTTTACAGTGGGGTGAGGAAGCATAGGACTGTGGAAATACGTGTGCTTTGGAATCTTTTCTCTGAGACTTCAAAACATTGAATAAGTCACCCAGTATCTGTGAGTCCATATTCTTCTGGACTGTGTCTGTAGGACACAGTGTCCTACAACTGTCTGTAGGAATAATAACACTGATTTGAGGGTTGTGTGAGGAACTAAATGAGATAGTGTATTAAAAATGCCAAGAGCAGCAACTGCCACAGACTACTTACTCAGTTAGCATGGTTCTTTCTGTTGACACACCCCTATTTCAATTTCTTAATTATTTTGCACTCAAATATAGACTATATGACTTCATATGTTCATAGAGAAAAGAATATTAATTAGGTTGTTGACCATAAACATCATTCAGGAGTTCATGGGTTTTATATCTTTGGAGATCAATTAGCTTCTCCTAACTTTCATAGTTAGGAGTTATGGACTTAAGTCACACAAATGTATACAAGTCAGAAGCAGAAAAAATTGGTGAGCAAAATGGTGTAGTGACATGGTGTCAACCCACAGTCATGAAACAGCTCTTGAATGCTGGTGAGCAAATATCATCACAGCCTGTTGATTCTGTGTGTGTATAGCAGTGAAATTTCCCCTTGAATCTGCTGAGCTCAAGTAAGGGACATGCCAAGGCCCCGTTCATTTACTGGAAGTAAGTGGTGGCCTGTTGTGTCTGCTCTTTGCAAACTAGGGCTTTTGTACCAGGACCTCAAGGTCCCACAATTGACAAAACACCGCTGTTTCTCAGTCTTTTATTCCTCTTCAATGTAAAGTCATTTGACTTGTTCTTCAATTAGCAGTGGGTAATTATAGCTCTTGGGAAGTATCAAAGGAAAAATGTTTCCACGCTGGGTTTGTATAAAAGTGTAGTTGTCATGGCCCTTGGGAGAAAGGGGCTGGAATTTGCTGGACACAGGGCAGAACCTTTCTGTAGCCCTTGGGAGGAGTCTATTGTGAAGAGACACAGGGATAATTCTCTCCTCCAGGAGCTGACTGCACATATGAGGGAACTGGAAATGGGTAGATTTCTTCTCAAAAACTAACTTCTAGGCCAAAAATGTGGTAATCTCAGAGCCCTGGCACAGAAAGCCTAGTAAGTCAGAGACCAATAACCAAATCACAAATGCAATAACATACTGATAATTTGAAACACTGAATCGCTGTAGCCAAACAAAGGGATCTGTTGAAAAAGACAAGGTGATGAGCAGAAGAAGTCCTGCATTTAGAGTCAGAGAAACCTTGACTAAGCTCCTGATTTTGTGACCTGGAATAAGTTATCCATCTTCTCTCTGTGTGGGCTTATTTTTCTATAAGAAGGGATAGTAATGTCCACCTCAGTAGACTTTTGTGAGGATTAAGTGAGATAATGTACACACAAAATCCACCGACTGATTTCTGGCATGGAGCATGGACAAATGCATGGTCACACTGTTTCATTCTTGAGTCCTCAGGAGGTATAGGGGATTCTTTCAGAGTGTTGCAGGTTTTAAAGTTTGTCCTCTGTCTTCCATGTTTAAAAGGAAGGCTCAGACTTAGGCCCTTTGTTGAACATTTACTACATGCTGGCCTGAAATTATGTGATTGACATGTATTTAACATTAAGTGGTACCTTTTATCATCACCTCCTTTCAACAGAGTGAGAGACTAAGCTCTAGCTTTAAGTAACTGCCTTGGTGACCTAGTTAGAAAGGAGCAGAATCAGGATGGAATCCAGGTCTACCAGGAGACAAAACACTCAAAAACTGTACTTTTCAGCTACACTGAAGTCTTGGCTGCTTGACCTCATTTATCCCTATGCTTTTTTCCCCCTCTCTTCCTGACCTCTTTTCAGTATCTTTTCTACAGTGAAGTCTTAATTCATTGGGGATTTGTAATCATTCTGATGCTGAGGCTACCAATGTATTGTTCAGGAGCCACTTGCTTCACATGCAGCATAAATGAGTGGTGTTCTGGGTATGTTTACACTACTTCAGGAAGTGAAAGGTCAAATGCAACCATAGACTTAGTGTTACTATTCTTCTTTCCTCAGTAAATCAAGTCACCTCAACTGGGCAAACATTTATCCTTCCTAACTCATTTCCTATCTGTCTATGCTGTTGCTGTTGTTTAGTCGCTTAGTTGTGTCTGCCTTTTTATGACCACATGGATTGCAGCACACCAGGCTTCTCTGTCCTTCACTATCTCCCAGAGTAGTTCAAAGTCATGTCCATTGATTCAATGATGCCATCCAACCATCTCATCCTCTGTTGCCCCCTTCTTCTTCTATGACACTGAGCTGAAGTAGTTTTTAAGTTTACCTTGTTTATCTCTTTCATTTTCTACCAAAGACCCTGGGCCCCTAGAGGTTAGTATTAATAATAGCAGTACGGTAGTAGTAGTCAAAGCAGTAGCAATAGCCACAGTCAGAGTGGTGTAGCAGCAGCATTGAATGCTTACTATGAACTGGACAGAATGCTATGTGCTTTATTTGCAATTTTGAAGTTAGGTTTTACAAATAACTGTGAAGAACAAACATTATTTCTATCTTCACTTATAGGTAAAGAAACAGCAATTATATAGTTCATTCAGGGTCTGCTAGTTAAGTAATGACACTGAAGTATTTGCACTTTATCAGTAATATAAAATAGCAAGTCCAACTTAAAGGCATTGTCACATTAGATTCCCTTATACCACCCTACATCACCCCACATGAGTTTGGTAGATGACTGTTTTCTGAAATGCACAAAACCATGTAAGTGAAGAAGATAAAATTAGAAGGTATAGAAATGCAGAGACTAACTGTGAATGAGACTGTTAGACCTTTTGTAAAGAATTAGAACAGGGATCAGAAACCTATGACCTGTGGGCCAAATCCACTCCAGCACTGGTTTCTGTAAGTGAAGTTGTATTGAGATACAATCAAGTCCAACCATTTATATGTTGTCTGTGGCTCCTTTCAGGCGACAATGGCACAGATGAGTCGTTGCAACAATGACTTTATGGCCTGCAAAAGTGAAAACATCTACTATTTGTCTTTTGACAGAAAAAGTCTTCTGACCCCTGGCCTGGCTTAGAACATCTCTGGTTCTAAAGATGTCCTACAGTCCTCCCAGATTACTTGTCAGCCTCCCACTGCTCCTCAAAGGTAATGTCTAGTCAAAATTTTGGGTGAGCCATTATCTGGCTTACTAAGAAAGAAAGTTTAACACATATGTATTCACCTGCAATATTTTATTTTGTTTTGCTTGCTTTTGTTGAAGAAAACTTTTAATTGAAGTATACATAGAGAGGTACACAAACCATAAGTTTGCAGCATACTGAATGTTTATAGAATAAAGGCAGCACTAGTAATAGTCAGTGGTGACAGGGTTATTACCCCTGTTGATGTACAGAACATCACCAGGACCTCAAAACACACTCTCATGCACCTCCCCAATTAGTATCCCTTCCTGAAAGTGAGAACAATTATGACATCTTTTACCATCCATTAGTTTTGCCTCTTTATTATGAAAATGAAACTGTTGATGTGTAAGCTTGTGTTTGGCTTCTTTGCTAATCTTTGCTAAATATTGTGTCTGTGAGATTCATCCATTTTATTGCATAAAGCAGTAATTTGTCAATTTTCATTACTCTAGTATACCATTATATGACTATTCTACAGTATTCCTCAGTATTTTATTTATTATTCAGTTGTATCTTTAATTTCCATTATGATTTTTTTCTAGTCTCAAGATAAAAAAATTTAAAGGTTTTTAAGTTTCCTTTACTGTTAATTA
Source organism: Cervus canadensis (assembly GCF_019320065.1). Taxonomy (NCBI): domain Eukaryota; kingdom Metazoa; phylum Chordata; class Mammalia; order Artiodactyla; family Cervidae; genus Cervus; species Cervus canadensis. Next base: position 36,709,294 of record NC_057389.1, read on the forward strand.
TTTCCTTAAATCTATCCCTTTACAAAAGTTATTTCTAAATGCATTGTGATCGTATAATGTGTTCTAATAATGTACATATCCTAAAATTTATCAATGTTTGCTCTATGACCTAGCCTAGTACTAGGTCTGTTTTGTGAAAGTTCCATAGGTGCTTCAAAAAATGTGTTCTATAGTTGTTTAAGGCAGAGTTCTCTGTACGTTATTATATCATGTAAATTATTACGTATATATTATATCATGCTTATTATGTGTATTCAAATTTCTATATCCTACTAATTTTCCATCTGCTTATCTTAAAATTGAGAAAGATATATTGAAAATTTCTAATAATGTACATATCCTAAAATTTATCAATGTTTGCTCTATGACCTAGCCTAGTACTAGGTTTGTTTTGTGAAAGTTCCATAGGTGCTTCAAAAAATGTGTTCTATAGTTGTTTAAGGCAGAGTTCTCTGTACGTTATTATATCACGTATATATTATATCACACTTATTATTTGTGTATTCAAATTTCTATATCCTACTAATTTTCCATCTGCTTATCTTAAAATTGAGAAAGATATATTGAAAATTTCCACCACAATGATGGATCTTTCAATGTGCCCATGTAGTTCCATCATAGGTTATATCTATATGTATGTCTTTGTTGTCATTCATTCGCTAAGTCATGTCCAACTCTTTGCGACCCCATGGACTGCAGCACACCAGGCTTCCCTGCCCTTCACTGTCCACTGGAATTTGCTCAAACTTATCTCCATTGAATTGGTGATATTGTCTAGCCAACTCATCCTCTTTTGCCCCCTTCTCCTCATACTATAACATTTTATTAGATACCTATAATTTTAGAATTATTATGTCTTCCTTATAATTAAACCTATTGTTATATCATCATTTAATAATGATTTACTTTATCACTATTCATACTCTTTTTCTTAAAGTACAGTTTGCCTTATTACCCAGCTATATATTGCTCGGTATTTGCCTGCTGTGCCTGTTTCCATCATTTTTCTTTCCATCTTCTCATTAATATTTTAAATGTGTCTTTTAAATATCATAGAGTTGGATTTTAAAAAATTTAATCTGGTAGTCTCTGTCTCCCAGTTAACAGGCATAGTTCATCATAATTGTTATTGTTGCAGAAAGGAGAGTGAAGTACAAGAGGATAGGTCACATCCCAGGTCATGTCTGAGACCCTGGAATGGTTGCCTAGTGTGGGTTCTTGGCTTCATGCAGGAATTAAATGAGGAGGGAGCCATAGTACAGTGAAAGAAAGTATATTCAGGGAAGAAACTCCATAGACAGAGTGTGGGCCATCTTGGAAAACAAGAGAGACACCAGGCTATGAGGCTGTCAGTTTTTATAGGAGTGGGTAATTTTATAGGCTAGTGAGTGGGAGGAGTATTCCAGCTATTTTGGAGAAAGGGTGGGCTTTCCAGGAATCAGGCTGCTGCCCACTCTTTGACCTTTATGATTGGCCTTGAAACCGTCATAGCACCTGAAGGTGTGTCATTTAGCTTCCTAATATGTTACAATGAGTGTGTACTGAGGCTCAAGGCCTAGTGGAAGTTGATTATGCCACCATCTTGAATTTATTTGGTTCTGATCATTTTATGCTGTGTCCTCAGGCTGTGTCATTCTTTTAAAGGTTGTGTCCTGCTTCTTTCTTGTCACATTCCAGTTCCGTCAGTCACTCAGGTGTGTCCAACTCTTTGCCACCCCATGGACTGTAGCACACCAGGCTTCCCTGTCCATCACCAACTCCTGGAGTTTACTCAAACTCATGTCCATCAAGTCGGTGATGCCATCCAACCATCTCATCCTCTGTTGTCCCCTTCTCCTCCCACTTTCAATCTTTCCCAGCATCAGGGTATTTTTCAATGAGTCAGTTCTTCACATCAGGTGACCAAAATATTGGAGTTTCAGCTTCAGCATCAGTCCTTCCAATGAATATTCAGGACTGATCTCCTTTAGGATGGACTGGTTTGATCTCCTTGCAGTTCAAGGGACTCTCAAGAGTCTTTTCCAACACCACAGCTCAATAGCATCAATTCTTCGGGGCTCAGCTTTCTTTATGGTCCAACTCTCACATCCTTACATGACAATTGGAAAAACCATAGCTTTGACTAGATGAACCTTTGTCGGCAAAGTAATGTCTCTGCTTTGTAATATGCTGTCTAGGTTGGTCATAGCTTTTCTTCCAAGGAGCAAGCGTGTTTGAATTTCATGGCTGCAGTCACCATCTGCAGTGATTTTGGAGCCCAAAAAATAAAGTCTGACACTGTTTCCACTGTCTCCCCATCTATTTCCCATGAGGTAATGGGACCAGATGCCATGACCTTAGTTTTCTGAATCTTGAGTTTTAAGCCAACTTTCTCACTCTCCTCTTTCACTTTTATCAAGAGGCTCTTTAGTTCTTCTTCACTTTCTGCCATAAGGGTGGTGTCATCTGCATATCTGTGGTTTTGATATTTCTCCCAGCAATCTTGATTCCAGCTTGTGATTCATCCACTCCAACATTTCTCATGATGTATTCTGCATATAAGTTAAATAAGCATGGTGACAATATACAGTCTTGATGTACTCCTTTCCCAATTTGGAACCAATCTGTTGTTCCATGTCCAGTTCTAACTGTTGCTTCTTGACCTGCATATAGATTTCTCAGGAGGTAGGTCAGGTGGTCTGGTATTCCCATCTCTTTAAGAATTTTCCAGTTTGTTGTGATCCACACAGTCAAAGGCTTTGGCATAGTCAGTAAAGCAGAAGTAGATGTTTTTCTGGAACTCTCTTGCTTTTTGGATGATCCAACGGATATTGGCAATTCGATCTCTGGTTCCTCTGCCCTTTCTAAATCCAGCTTGAACATCTGGAAGCTCTTGGTTCACATATTATTGAAGCCTGTCTTGGAGAATTTTGAGCATTACTTTGCTAGCCAGTGAGATAAGTGCAAATGTGCAGTAGTTTGAACATTCTGTGGCATTGCCTTTCTTTGGGATTGGAATGAAAACTGACCTTTTCCAGTCCTGTGGCCATTGCTGAGTTTTCCAAATTTGCTGGCATATTGAGTGCAGCACTTTCACAGCATCATCTTTTAGGATTTGAAATAGCTCAACTGGAACTCCCTCACCTCCACTAGCTTTGTTCATAGTGATGCTTCCTAAGGCCCACTTGACTTTGCATTCCAGGATGTCCGGCTCTAGGTGAGTGATCACACCATTGTGATTATCTGGGTCGTGAAGATCTTTTTTTGTATAGTTCTGTGTATCCTTGCCACCTCTTCTTAATATCTTCTGCTTCTGTTAGGTCCATACCATTTCTATCCTTTATTGTGCCCATCTTTGCATGATATGTGCCCATCTTTCCCTTGGTATCTCTAATTTTCTTGAAGAGAACTCTAGTCTTTCCCATTCTATTATTTTCCTCTATTTCTTTGCATTGATCACTGAGGAAGGCTTTTTATCTCTCCTTGCTATTCTTTGGAACTCTGCATTCAAATGGGTATATTTTTCCTTTTCTCTTTGTCTCATTATTACTAATATATTTGCACTGTTTTCTAGCATTTACTTTATGCTCTTTTCCCCCCTTCATTTTTCTATAATTTTTATGCTAGCAATCTTCTTTTTTTTTTTTTTTAATTTTTTTATTAGTTGGAGGCTAATTACTTCACAACATTTCAGTGGGTTTTGTCATACATTGATATGAATCAGCCCTAGATTTACACTTATTCCCCATCCCGATCCCCCCTCCCACCTCCCTCTCCACCCGATTCCTCTGGGTCTTCCCAGTGTACCAGGCCCGAGCACTTGTCTCATGCATCCCACCTGGGCTGGTGATCTGTTTCACCATAGATAGTATACATGCTGTTCTTTTGAAACATCCCCAGAATGAAACTAGAACACTTTCTAACACCATACACAAAAATAAACTCAAAATGGATTAAAGATCTAAATGTAAGACCAGAAACTATAAAACTCCTAGAGGAGAACATAGGCAAAACACTCTCCGACATAAATCACAGCAAGATCCTCTATGACCCACCTCCCAGAATATTGGAAATAAAAGCAAAACTAAACAAATGGGACCTAATGAAACTTAAAAGCTTTTGCACTACAAAGGAAACTATAAGTAAGGTGAAAAGACAGCCGTCAGATTGGGAGAAAATAATAGCAAATGAAGAAACAGACAAAGGATTAATCTCAAAAATATACAAGCAACTCCTGCAGCTCAATTCCAGAAAAATAAATGACCCAATCAAAAAATGGGCCAGAGAACTAAACAGACATTTCTCCAAAGAAGACATACAGATGGCTAACAAACACATGAAAAGGTGCTCAACATCACTCATTATTAGAGAAATGCAAATCAAAACCACAATGAGGTACCATTACACACCAGTCAGGATGGCTGCTATCCAAAAGTCTACAAGCAATAAATGCTGGAGAGGGTGTGGAGAAAAGGGAACCCTCTTACACTGTTGGTGGGAATGCAAACTAGTACAGCCACTATGGAAAACAGTGTGGAGATTCCTTAAAAAACTGGAAATAGAACTGCAATCTTCTCTTTGATTGACTAAGATAGCTTTCCAAATATGTTTCTCTTCTTCCACTCTTTTGGTAGTAATATACTCTTATTTCTACTCTCTTACCCTTAATATTTTACCATGACAACTTAACCTAGCATTTAATCAGCAGAACAGTAAAACCCCTTCAAGCTACCAAAATCCACCCCCTTTAAAAAGCCATTGCATTATAAATTATTATTTTTTTCTGATATACAGTAATAATATTTTTGAGTCTAAAACTTCCAACTGTGTTCATTTTCAGAACCCAGTAGTAATAGGGACCCAGGAATTTATATTCCTTCCTTTTCTTTTTCCTCTTAAAATTTTCTAAAGAGCTATTGGAACTTAAAGGCATACTTTGATAAGGTAAAAATTAGTAACCATCTTCTAAACAGCCTATGAAGATTTCAGAGTATAAGTTAGACTCAAACAAGACCACATTAGGCTTATATTTGGAAAACAACAGAGGCAACCACAAATGATTAAACACAGCTTCCTGACTGACCTGTGTGATTCTGATGCTACCATTGGCAGCTCTAGTCCTGATAATCCTCCCAACTCATAGATAAAATGCATTAAGATACACAGTCACTGCTTCTTGAGAGCTTCCAATAGACAACCAGCCCCAGCTTTCTTAATCTCTCCAGAGAATCATCCAGCACAAGCCTAAGTCCTATGAAAAGCCCTTCCTAGCTTCCTTCTCCCTTACAGAGATATTCCCATGATTTCTCTGGAAGGCATTTTCCTTTGCTGCAGTGAGGTAAATCAACCAATTTTTCTGGGTATTCCTGTTGGCTTTTAGTCAGTGGGCTTCAACAACTTTGATCTCTAGTTTTAAAGATACCAAGTAAATTGCTAAGTAATGATGAGATCATGTTGATATTCCTTTTATTCCAACTTAACAGACTTTCTAGTGCTGCAGCCAGCGCAGCAGGTAGGGATCAAAAATGGTCGATGCACAGTTTGGAAAAAGGAAACTAGAGACAGAATTAAAGTTTTAAAGATGGAACTGGGGGACTCAAGACCTATAAAATCAAGAGCTCTGTTCCTCAGAGCCACATCACTTTTATTTAGTGTCTTGGCACACAGAAAGTATCTGTTGTGCTATGATAAAATCAGCCTCCTGTGTCCCCAGTCATGTCTCCAATTTTATTGATTACTTTGGACTATCTTTGTTATTTTCTTGTACAAAGGGTATCACCCAGCTGGAGGCCATAAACCTGCATATACTTTTGGAAAACATCTTGGTGTGTGCACAAGAAGCATTCTGGACTTGTGCTGACCTGGCATTCCAAGGTCCACGCTATGTTTTTCCTTAGCTCAGCAGGGCATGATGACCCCAACTAATCAACTCGATGTACTTTTGTTTAGATTATACTGTATTGCTATTTTTTGCTTTTATTTTTTTCCCATGGTGTTTTTCTCATGGCTTAGCCAGAGCAACAGGCAACTGATTATTAACCCCTGCTTTCTAAAATAACATATATGGCAAAATCAAGTGGTTTTAATAAAACTGGGTTTTGGTGATAGGTTTGAAAAAGCATGTTTGTAGTATATGTAGTCTAATTTTTGAAAATCTTACTTTAAGTATTACTAATATAAGGGGCAAAGGGGCAGCATAGAAAAGGCATCAGAAGAGCAAATTGTAGGGTAAACATCTTAATTATTCCTCCTAGGTGACTTACCTGTCCTGAATCTTGTTGTCTCCATTTGTAATATCGGCTTATTAATAACCTACCCACTGATGTCCTAGTTTTACTGAGAAGAGAACATAGGCAGAGGACTTAAAGTTTATTTACAGAAATCTAACAATATTTTCAGTGAAATCATGCAATAGCAGCAGTTTTCACTTTGTAGTAAATATAATCTGATGAACTTTTAATAAAATGCCATCATCCATATCAATTTCATCAGAATTCACAGGGTGAGACCTGACCCAGAATAGCCAAAACAATGTTGAAAGAGAAGAACAAAGTTGGAGAACTCAACCCCAAAGTTTAAGACTTATTTTAAAGCTACAGTAATCATACACACCAAGGAAACCTGATCTGAAAGAGACACGTGTACCCCAATGTTCATCGCAGCACTGTTTATAATTGCCAGGACATGGAAGGAACCTAGATGTCCATCAGCAGATGAATGGATAAGGAAGCTGTGGTACATATACACCATGGAATATTACTCAGCCATTAAAAAGAATTCATTTGAATCAGTTCTAATGAGATGGATGAAACTGGAGCCCATTATACAGAGTGAAGTAAGCCAGAAAGATAAAGACCAATACAGTATACTAACGCATATATATGGGATTTAAAAAGATGGTAATGATAACCCTATATACAAAACAGAAAAAGAGACATAGATGTACAGAACAGACTTTTGGACTCTGTGGGAGAAGGCGAGGGTGGGATGTTCTGAGAGAGTAGCATTGAAACAAGTATACTATCAAGGGTGAAACAGATCACCAGCCCAGGTTGGATGCATGAGAGAAGTGCTCAGGGCTGGTGCACTGGGAAGACCCAGAAGGATCGGATGGGGAGGGAGGCAGGAGGGGGGATCAGGATGGGGAATACATGTAAATCCATGGCTGATTCATGTCAATGTATGGCAAAAACCACTACAATATTGTACAATAATTAGCCTCCAACTAATAAAAACAAATGGGGGAAAAAAAAAGAAATAAAGACCAAAATAAATAAATAAATAAATAAAGCTACAGTAATCAATATAGTGTGGTAATGGCAGAAAGAATTTTTTTAATTAATATTTTTGAAAATACCTCAGATGCTTCCAATGTGCAGCCAACTTTGAGAACTAATGGGTTAGAGCAGCACTTTTCAAACCTTTTGTTCATATGAATGTTTGATTTTGTTGAAATGCAAACTCTGATCCAGGAGGTCTGTGGTGGGGCCTGAAATTTTACATTTTTAACAAGCTTCCAGGTGATGCTGGTGTTGCTTATCCATGGACCATCTGTGACTTATGGAATAGAAATGCTAAAAAATGTGTTTAAAAGACTAAAGCAAAATAAAAATGGCAAATACCTTCATAACTCTAGTTGATAGCAAAAACTAATATAACATCTTGGCACCTGAGATAGTCACTACCAAAGAAACTGGCAAGAAAATTTTATTTGTGTACAAAAATGTTTTTTGGTTGTAATTTCTCCCTTCCCATCTCCTCATCTTCCCCTTGGATTAAGAGAGAAATAGGCTGGAAAAGTTAAGATCACAATGAGAGAGAAAACCAGAAAAGGCAAAATAATGAACATCTTAATGAATTTGTTTTATTAGGAATTAAGAAGGGAATTAACTGCTGATAAAAGTTATTTCCACTTTGGCACAATGAAAAGACTAATATGTATGCTTACATGCTATTTGTGCAATACTTTTTATAAATAATAAATAAATACTTTTAAATAAATGAACCATTTATATGTTAATGCACTATGAAATTTTGAGTGTACCACAAGTAGATGCTTCAGTAGGTGGGAAATCATATAAGAAGCTGGAAAGACTCTAAACATGAATGAATATTCAGCATCCAGTGAGGATAAGTAAATCTGTATTTAGGAAGTTCCACAGCTCTAACCAACACTGCCTCTCACCAATGAATTGGTTTGAATTGCTGGCCAGAAAAAAACAAAAGGTTATGTCCAACTATAATCTCCCAAAATAGATATTCTGCAGGTAAAATTTCAAACTTGAGTACCTACTATAATACTATTATATAGTAGTACCTACTATATAATGCTTCTCAGGTGGCGCAGTGGTAAAGAATCCACTTGCCAATGCAGGAGACAAAAGAGATGCATCATTGAGTTAGGAAGATCCTCTGAAGGAGAAAATGGCAACCTACTCCAGTATTCTTGCCTGGAGAATTCCATGGATAGAGGATTCTGGCAGCCTAAAGTCCAAGGGATCACAAAGAGTTGGACACAACTGAGCAACTGAGCAAGCCCTATGTATAATACCTTGTCAAACGATACAAATAAGCCCTGATCCCTATCCTTAAGTAACCCATAAATCTAGAAAGGATGTTATAGTATCAGTGCTGGACATGATGATTTAAATTTCTCCTATGAGCTGGAAGTTTGGCCTTGGGCTTCCTGTTTATTTTCTAACTACCTCCGAGTTTTGCTGATTGTAGGAAGACCTCTTTTAATCCCACTTATGCAATACCCTTTGAGGATAAAGGGAGTGAAAATATTAGAATAGGAAACCCTTCTTTTTCTTTTTGTCTCAGTCTGCCCAGCTTATAAAGTATTTCAGTCAGAGCAAGACTCACTGTTGAGATATTGGCAGACAAGCTAACTTGAAGCTTTGCAATTTTCAAGAGATTGCCAACTGGGCTGCAGATTCACAATGAGAAAAGATTTGTTATCCCAAGAAAGTAGTGGAATGAGGCCGAGAATGGACAGCAGTGGAGCTGAAGTTGTGTTATACCTGAATACTCCCATGCTTCCACCTGAACACTGCGTTCTCAAAGGTGTTGTTAGGAATTCCTGCATGAAGAAATCAGCCTGACGTGACAGACTGCTGGGAGAGAATAAACAATTGTGAAGTTTAGCAAGAAAGAGACTAGGCCTCAGCAGCCGGGTCTTGATGAGCTCTTGCTAATTATAAGTCTTTTAATAGGTGCCCTCTAACGATGTGAGCATTCCTGTCATCATCTTCAGAAAAGTTGGAAAATCCTCATTGTCTTCTCTGGAGAATCTGATGTGCTTAAAATGCCAGGAGGCAACTAATATCTTCCTTTGAGGCAAAAGATTTATTCTAGACATACTCTGTTAGGCCATGGTTGCTGCTGTGAATATGGCCAAGTTACATAGGTTTCACGATTAAATTTTATATTCAAGTTACTATTACTCTGTCCCACAGTCACAGACAAAACACTCTGTACAAGTGATCACAAGGGTTCTGAATAGGAGACAGTTGTTTTCATTTAAATTCCATGGATAAGACACGTAATTTTATCCTTATTAAAGATGTAAAGATCAGATCAGAGATATTGTCTTTGTGCAGGTTTGGACTGTGGCTTTTTTTTTTTTTTTTTAATCAGTTTGGCTCTGTTGTGTTAGGTGTGAATATCTTTGTATTTATCCTACTTGGGATTCATTTAACATCTCAGGTCTGTAGATTTATGATTTTCATCAAATTAAGGACATTTCTCCATGATTTCTTTGAATCCTTTTCTGTTTCTTTCTCTCTTTCCTTTCTTATGACACATTCTGCATGTCTGTTCATACTCATGATATTTTCTGTGAAGTTCTATTCATTTTTCTTTGAAATTATTTTTCTCTGTTTTTTAGACTTAATGATTTTTGTTGATCTATCTTCAAGTTCATCTGATTCATCTGCCAGTTTAAGTATTTTGTTGATCTGTCTAGTTACTTTTTCATTTCAGTTACTGTACTTTCTAAATTCAGGCTTTCATTTTTCCAGGTTCTTTTTTATAATTTCTGTTCTCTTATTGAAAAATCTATTTTATTCATTGTTGGTATCATTTCACTAATTTTTAAAACATGTTTTCCTTCAGTGTTTTGGCTATGTATGTAATAGCTGGTTTGAAATCTTTGTTAAATCCCGTATCTGGGAACAGTTTCTATTCACTTTATTGAATGCTTTTTGTTTTTTCTTGAATATGATTCATACTTTCTTATTTATTTCCACATCTTATAACTTTTTTTAAACCAGATATTTTAGATAACATATTCTATCTCTTTTGGATTCTAATTCTTCATAGCTCCTCCCCCCGCCCAAAATTTTGCTCTTGCTGATTTTGTTTAATTGTTTTGTAACTTTACAGGCTAAATCTGTGAAATCTGCCTCTTCTGGAGTGTACAACCTCTGTTCTCAGAGATTTTTGTTTTCTCTCTCTCTCTCTCTCTTTCCTTCTTTCTTCCTCTCTCTCTTTTTTTCATTTCTTGAAAATAATTCTTGTTTTCATCTTGAAGCCTGGTTTCCCAAGGATTACTCTTGGGTCTGCCTAACTTAATAGTCAGACAATCACTGAACACCTTTAGCCAGCGAGGCTCCTGTCCTCTGCCAATTTATCTGTATATCTATATGAATGAGAAAGTGCATTATAAATTCAGATTGCTTTAAAATCTGCCTCAGTTTTTACTTTCTGCTCAGTCTTTCTAGTCTTTACTGTACATGTGTGCTGCCTCAGCGAAGAGTATGTATTTTTGCAGCCACATTTGCCAACTCCAGCTCCATTAGCCATGCATTCCCTGATATCTGTCACTTCCTCTATAAACATCAGTGAACTTTGCAACTTTTCCAAATCTAGTGATCCTCCTTCAATTGTGACAGTCACGCTTCTGGTTTACAGTCTTCCCTGCTCTGGAAGAAACCCTATGTTAATGGAAGAAATGGGAATTTTCTCAAGCAAGAATACCACAGATGCCTACTGTTCTTAACCAAAGTTCACCAGTTTTCAGACATAAGTGCTTTTCTGATTCCTATATGAATTTATTTGATTCCCAGAGAGCTAAAATGGTTGTTTTTGTCAGTTTTATCTAGTTTTACAGTTGCTATCATATTGATAAAGTCTATGAATTCTTCCCTTTGATTCAATTCATAACACCATTTACTTGCAATTGATCTTTTCCTGTTTTTGAGCCCATGGGTATGGGCTCTTTTGATTACTTTTGTTATACTGCAAACTATTATACATTCTACTGGGTTTTTGAATGATAATCCTACCCCTCACCCTCCAAGTTCTGAACCAAGTGAGAAATAGATATAGGAGGCATGTGAAAGTGAAAGTGAAAGTGAAGTCGTGTCCAACTCTTTGTGACCCCGTGGACTGTAGCCTACAGGCTCCTCCGTCCACGGCATTCTCCAGACAAGAATACTTGAGTGGGTTGACATTTCCTTCTCCAGGGGATCTTCCCGACCCAGGGATTGAACCTGGGTCTCCTGCATTGGAGGCAGACGCTTTAACCTCTGAGCCACCAGGGAAGCCCATAGAGGGATCTAAAAATCAGTTTTCCCCCCTTGCCTTGTGGGTATAATGTGGATTAGAATTTGAAGCTTTGATCTGAGGTTAAAAAGGGTTCCCCACTCGCTCTGTATTGAGCTGAACTTTCCCACTGGGTCTTCATGGACTAGACTCCTGCAAACCTCACCCTTGAGAACTTTGCTTTTCTCCATGTGTGCGCTTCAGGAGAAGCAGAGAGAGAGAGCAAACGGGTGAAGTGGCCAATGGTCCAGAGTGTGAGAGACATACATACTCAAGAAAGGGTAGTGCTAATATCTGATAAAAATTTCCCCCTCACCCTCTTCCTAATATATTACCAACTGGACAAGTCACTCTTTGCTCTGTGCATATGCTAGGAGTGGTCCTTTAATCACTGGTTTCTGTTTTGGAGAAAATAAGGATGATCTCTACACTACTGGAATTAAAAGAATAAGTGTTCCTTTTTGTATAAAGAAAGTGCCTGGTAAACATCAATCCAATCTTATGATTTCAATATTTATATGTAGAAAACAAGTTTGTCCCTCTTTGCAACATCAGAAAGTCTATTCATGTTGTTAGGGTGTTTAATTGAAATTATTTCTATATGGTCACACCTAATGGGCTTCCCTTGTGGCTCAGCTGGTAAAGAATCTGCCTGCAATGCAGGAAACCTGGGTTCGATCCCTGGGTTGGGAAGATCCCTTGGAAAAGGGAAAGGCTACCCACTCCAGTATTCTGGCCTGAAGAATTCCATGGACCGTATAGTCCATGGGGTTGCAAAGAGTCGGATATGACTGAGCGACTTTCACTTTCACTTTCAATGATAAGAAATCCCCTTATTTTGAAAAGAACAGTCCCCAGAGAACCTTGATCTATCTGTAGTGAATTCAGTTCTGAAAGAGACTGCATGTGAATATCACATCTGAACGGAAGGCTTCACTATGACTGAACTACCACAGCTAAGCCTAGATGGTGCAAAAGAATCAGTTCGCATCTGTGACAAATGGCATAGAATGGCTAGTGAAAGTGTGTGTGTGTGTCTTTCTGCCTAGCCATTGCCTAAGTCAGTTATTTACAAAAGTATTTTTTGCAGTACAATCCCATTTCTCAATGAAATCTTAGGTGTAACTCCAAAAAAAAAAAAGTTGAACTGCTTTTGTTGAAGCCGCAGTATACACCAAGTGGCATGCAGTATGCATCTCTGCTCATTCTGCCTTGGACCCCAGGGAGCAAGTGACCTACCAGCAGAAATACAAAGAAATTGGTCTTCTAGTCTAGGGCTCTCTCCACCTGATTTCATTATCAGCTGAAAAATGTAGAGATTAGATTTCCAGCCTTATCTTCATCAACATAGAGATAGTACAGATGTCTGAAAATTTCATAGTCTTTGTGCCTTTCCCTGAGGAATAATAAAATCTAGAGTCTTGAGTTCTGATCTTGGCTTGAGCCCTAACTAGCAAGTTTTTAAACTTCATCATATACCAGTTTTCTCATCTATAAAATGGGAATAAAAATAAAACAATATCATGTGAAGTAGATAACTTTTCTAATTGTTCAATAAATTATGATTATGGTAGTGATAATTATCATTGTTATTGCTGTAAACCAGCACAATTCAAGTTTAAGACACTGGTATCAATTATAGGTGGTTTTATTGGTTAAATTGTATTCCCCCATAAGGTATGTTGAAGCTCTAAACCCAGCATCTGTGACCTCTGACTCATTTGGAAATAGAGTCTTTACATATGTAATAAATTTGAGTTCATAATGGCATATCAAAAGAGCAACAAGATATCATCTCACACCTTTTAGGATCGTTATTGCAAAACAAAAGATGAGGGAATTCCTTGGTGGTTAAGACTCTGTGCTCTTACTGCTGAGGGCCTGGGTTTGACTCCTGGTTGGGGAGCTAGGATCTCACAGGCCATGTGGCACAGCTAAAAAAAAAAGATAAGTGTTGATGAGGATGTGAAGAAACTGAACCCTTCTATAATGTTGCTGGGGATGTAAAATAGTAATAGTGTAGCCACTACAGAAAACAGTATGGCAGTTTCTCAAAAACTTAAAAATAGAATTACTATGTGATCTAGTAATTCCACTTCTGGATATTTATTGAAAAGAACTGAAATCAAGATCTCAAAGAGATCAACTTTCATATGTCCATTGCAGAATTATTTGTAATAGTCAAGACATGGAAGCAGCATAAATGCTCATTGACAGGTGAACAGATAAAGAAAAAGTGGTATATACATACAAGAGAATATCATTCAGTCTTTAAAAAGAATGAAATCCTGCCATAGGTGACACTGTAGATGAACCAGAAAGACAATATTCTAAGTGAAATAAGCTGGTCACAGAAGGACAAATACTGTATTATTCCACTAGCGTGGGTATTTAAAACAATCAGATTCAAAGAAACAGAGAAGAATGGTGATTGTCGAGGTCTGAGGGGGGAATAAAGAAGATCTGCTGTTCAATGAGTATAAAGTTTCATACTTGTATATTAGTTATACAAGAATAAATTCTAAAGATATGCAGTGTAACATTGTGCCTAAAGTTAGTCATACTGTTTTGTGCACTTTAGAAATTTAAGAAGGTAAGGCTCATGTTAAATACTCTTACCACAATAGAAGAAAATGATGTAACACTGAGTTAGAGTGAGCCCTAATCCAGTGTCCAGTGTCCTTGGAAGAAGGGTATTCAAACACAGAGACACATAGGAAGCATGCTACTGAAGGAAAAACTTGAGTGATATGTCTACAATTCAAGAAACACAAAGGGTTATCAGCAACTGTCAAAGCTAGAAAGAAGCAAGGATGGATCCTTCCCTGGAGATTTTGGAGAGAGCATGGCCCTGCTGATGCTTTGATTTTGGATTTCTATTACCCAGGACTGTAAAAGAATACATTTGTATTGTTTTAATCTTCTCCATTTGTGGTGATATTATGGCCATCCTTTTCATACTGTTCATGGGGTTCTCAAGGCAAGAATACTGAAGTGGTTTGCCATTCCCTTCTCCAGTGGACCACTTTGTCAACAAAGGTCCGTCTAGTCAAGGCTATGGTTTCTCCAGTAGTCATGTATGGATGTGAGAGTTGGACTATAAAGAAAGCTGAGCACCGAAGAATTGATGCTTTTGAACTGTGGTGTTGAAGAAGACTCTTGAGAGTCCCTTGGACTGCAAGGAGACCCAACCAGTCCATCCTAAAGGAGATCAGTCCTGGGTGTTCATTGGAAGGACTGATGCTGAAGCTGAAACTCCAATACTTTGGCCACCTGATGTGAAGAGCTGACTTATTTGAAAAGACCCTGATGCTGGGAAAGATTGAGGGCAGGAAGAGAAGGGGACGACAGAGGATGAGATGGTTGGATGGCATCACCGACTTAATGGACATGAATTTGGGTAAACTCCAAGAGCTGGTGATGGACAGAGGCCTGGTGTGCTGCGGTTCATGGGGTTGCAAAGAGTTGGACATGACTGGGTGGCTGAACTGAACTGAAACTGAACTATGGCCATAGTTGGATATCAAATATAGTTGAATATCAAAATCACCTGTGAGCATCTTAGAAGCAGGCATATTTGGGGCTCATCCAAAAAAATTTTTGTCCATGAGATCTAAGAGAAGTTGGAAAATCTATATTCTCCTAGAGCTCATCAGGTAATTCTTGTGCACAACCAGAATTGAGAACTAGTGGTATATTATACCAACTGGCATTTATATAAGAGTATGAAGTCTAAAACTGACAATGAGCTGTTTCATAATGGGAAAGCATCTTGTTCTCTTTTCTCACTTCTAATGACCATGGTGTAGCATATAGTGATACATAGTGCATATTAAAAGAAACATCTATTAATCTGAGAGCTATGTTTAGTCTCAGGACTTCTGCTAAATAGTTTACACAGGCTAACTCATTTAATCATAGTAACAACCTTATAAATTAGATTATATTATTCTATAATTATTTCCCATTTTAGGACATCAAGATTCAGATATGAGAAGTAATTTTCCCCAGGTCACACAGCCTAGTAAATGGGCAGGGTGGGAATTTTAACCCAAATGATCAAACTCAAGAAAAGACTCACTGGAACACTATTTCAATATTTCCGGAAATATAGGATATACTTGTAAAATTTACACATGATTATTTTAGATCTATGAAGGCATGGGTTAAGTAACAGCAACATAGTTATTCTCTTTGTATTCTCTTCCATTCTTTCTTATTCCCTGAAAAAGAAAGACTTAATTTAGTGATGGCATGTCTCTAACTCCACTATAATAATAGCTAGACCATATTTAACAAAGAAATATATCTGATCTTCAGAGCCTTCATCAGACAAAAGTTCCCAGCAATATTAATTTATGTTAATTACTTATATTTTAATAAGTTATAATTTATTATATTTAAGTTAATAAATTAAATATGTATTTGTATTTGTATAAAGTAATATAATAAAAAATGCTTATGATAAATTAATAGATTATATTTATATTATATAATATCATATATTATTATAAATATTATATATATTATATTTATTTGTTTTCACTATGCTTTTTTAAAAATTTGTTTATTTTTTATTGAAGGATAATTGCTTTACAGAATTTTGCTGTTTTCTGTCAAACCCCAACATGAATCAGCCATAGATATACATATATCCCCTCTCTTTTGAAACTCCCTCCCACCTCCCTCCCCATCCCACCCCTCTAGGTTGATACAGAACCCCTGTTTGAGATTCCTGGGCCATACAGCAAATTCCCATTGGCTATCTATTTTACATTTGGTAATGTAAGTTTCCATATCACTCTTTCCATACATCTCACCCTCTGCTCCCCTCTCCCCATGTCCACAAGTTTATTCTCTATGTCTGTTTCTCCATTGTTGCCCTGTAAATAAAAATTCTTCAGTACCATGTTTCTAGATTCCATTTATATGTGTTAGAATATGGTATTTATCTTCCTCTTTCTGACTCACTTCACTCTGTATAATAGGTTCTAGGTTCATCCACCTCATTAGAACTGACTCAAATGCATTCCTTTTTATGGCTGAGTAATATTCCATTGTGAATATATACCACAACTTCTTTATCCATTCATCTGTCGATGGACCTCTAGGTTGCTTCCATGTTCTAGCTGTTGTAAGTAATGCTGCAGTGAACAATGGGATGCATGTGTCTCTTTCAATTTTGGTTTCCTCAGGGTATATACCTAGGAGTGGAATTGCTGGGTCATATAGTGGTTTTATTCCTAGTTTTTTAAGGAATCTCCATACTGTCTTCCATAGTGGCTATTATATTTATATTTTACTTAATAAATTATATTTTCTGATTTTCACTATGCTTTTTTCATAGTTTCCGTTCGTTCATCACAGTTAATACTGGTTTTTCATTTGTGTCACTTTTTTTTCAGAGACTACTTTTTTTTTATAGCACTTCACAGCAAAACTGAAAGGAAGGTACAGAGATTTCCCTATGTCCACTTCCATCAGACAGCTTCCCCATTGTCAATTTCATGAGCAGGGCACCTTCGTCACAATTAATGGAACTACGCTGACACGTTATTAACATATTATATTATGGTTCATTCCCTAGTGGCTCAGTTGGTAAAGAATCTGCCTACAATCCGAGAGACCTGGGTTCGATCCCCAGGTTGGGAAGATCCCCTAGAAAAGAAAATGGCAACCCACTCCAGTTCTCTTGCCTGGAGAATTCCATGGACAGAGGAGCCAGGCAGGCTATAGTCCATGGGATCATAAAGAGTCAGACACAACTGTGTGACTAACTTTCACTTTCACTTTGATGTGGTAAAATTATGTTTAGTCTTACAAGCAACTACCAAACTGTCTTCCATGGTGACTGAACAATTTTGCGTTCCCACCAACAGTTAATGAGTGTTCCTGTTGCTCTACTTTCTCACCAGGATTTGTTGTTGTCAGTTTTCCAGATTTTGGCTATTCTAACTGGTGTGTAGTGGTATCCCATTGTCTTAGTTTCCACTTCCCTAATCACATATGATGGGAAGCATCTTTTCATGTGCTTATTTGCCATCTGTGTGGCTTTTTAGTGAGATTGTTCAGGATTTAAGTTCACTTTTAATTGGGTTGTTTTCTTACTAGAGTTTTAAGTGTTCTTTGTGTATTTTGGATAACGGTATTTTATAGGATGTATCTTTTGAAAGACACATATGTTCTCCCAATCTGTTGCTTTCCTTCTCATTCTCTTGAATTTGTCTTTTGCAAAAAAAGTTAATTTCAGTGAAATTTAGCTTATCAGTTACTTCTTTCATGGATAGTGCCTTTGGTATTGCATCTAAAAAGCCATCACAATACCCAAGGTCATCTGGATTTTTCTCTATATTGCTATCTAGGTGTTTTATAGTTTTGCACTTTACATTTATGTCTGTGATCCATGTTGGATTAATTTTTGTGAAGGGTATAAGGTCTGTGTCTATACACACTTTTTTGTTTTTTTCACACATGCATGTCCAGTTGTCTCGGGACCATTAGTTGAGAAAACCATCTTTGCTCAATTGCATTGCCTTTGCTCCTTTGTCAAAGGTCAGTTGCTTACATTTATAGGAGTCTATCTGAGCTCTCTGTCCTGTCCCACTGAACTGTTTGCCTAGTCTTTCACCATTATTACAGTGTCTTGACTACTATGACTACTTGACTACTGTGTCTCTACAGTAAGTCCTGAAATCAGGTATGTGTCAGCCCTCCAACTTTTTCCACATTATGCTGACTCTTCTGCATTCCTTGCCTCTCCACAAACTATAGAATAAGTTTATCTACAAAATAACTTATGGAATTTTGATTGGGATTGCATTGAAGCTATAAATCAAGTTGGGCAGAACTGATCTCTTGAAGTATTAAGTCTTCCTACCCAGGAATATGGAATATCTCTCCATTTATTTAGGTCTTTAATTTCAGTTATCAGAGTTTTGTAGCTTTTCTTATATATATTTTATACATATTTTGTCAGGTTTGTACCTAAGTATTTCATTTTGAGGTGGTACTAACGTAAATGGTATTGTGTTTCTAATTTCAAACTCCATTTTTTCATTGCTGGTATATCAAAAAGCAATTGACTTTTTTATATTCATCTGTACCAGAAACATTGCTATCATTGTTTATTAGTTGAATTTTTTTAATTCAATTCCTTCATATTTTCTACATAGACATCATGTCATCTGCAAACAAAGACAGTTATCTTTTAAATCTATATGTCTTTTGTTTCCTTTTCTTATCTGAGATTGGACTTTTAAGTATGATGCTGAAAATAAGTAAATGAGGGATGAGAGGGGACATCCTCTCCTTATTCCCAGTCTTAGAACATTCTAGTTTCTCACTGTTAACTATGATGTTAGTTGTCAGTTTTTTGTAGATTTTTTAAATTATGTTGAAGAATTTCCTCTCTTTTCTGAGTTTACTAAGAGATTTTATCATGTGTTGGTGTTGAATTTTGTCAGATGTTTTTTCTCCATCTGTTGATATGATCATGTGATTTTTCTTCTGTAGCCTCTTGATGTGAGAATTACATTAATCGATTGTAGAATGTTGATCCAGCCTTAAATACCTGAAATTTCACACTTGGATGTTGTAAAAATTTTTTTGTATGCTGTTGGGTTTGATTTGCTAATATTTCCATGACAGAGATCTTTCTATAATTCTCTGCTTTGTAATGTCATTTTCTGGTTTGGTACTAGGTATTGCCAGTGTTCTTGCCTGGAGAATCCCAGGGACGGGGGAGCCTGGCGGGCTGCCGTCTATGGGGCCACACAGAGTCAGACACGACTGAGACGATTTAGCAGCAGTAGCAGCAATGCTGGCTTCACAGCAAGAGTTAGGAAGTAATCCCTTTTGCTTTTTTCTTCTATGAGAAATTATGTAGAATTGGAGTACAACTGCAATTATATTCCTTACAATTAGTGCAAGGAATTAATTACTTCTTTAAATGTTTGGTAGAGTTCACTCAGTGAAGTCATCTGGGCCTGGTGCTTTGTTTTGTAAAGTTATTAATTATTGACTTAATTTCTTTAATAAATATATGCTTATTCAGATTGTCTCTTTCTCTGCTGGTCTTGGCAAATTGTGCCTTTACAAGAATTGGTCCATTTCATTGAGGATATCAAATTTGTAGGCATAGAGTAATTCATGGTATTCTTTATTATCTTATGTAGATCCAGGTTTCTAACCTAAATTATTTTATTTCTGTCTAAAAAAACTGATTTTAACTTTTCTTACAAGGCAGGTATACTGGCAAATTTCTTCAATATTCATTTGTTTGAGAAAGTCTATTTCTCCGTCACTTTTGAAGGTACAGAATTCTAGGATGGTGAATTTGTTTGTTTGTTTTTCTCAACACATTAAATTTTTCACTTCCCTCCCACTTGCATGGTTTCTTGCACAGTCATGGATTTGTGTGATACCTCCTCTTTCATTTCTGACATTAGTAATTTGTTTCCTCTCTATTTATTAGCCTGACTAGATACTTATTGATTTTACTGATTTTTCAAAATACAAGTTTGGTTTTATTGATTTTCTCTGTTGATATCCTATTTTATATTTTATTAAATTATATGCTAATTCTTATTATTTATTTCTTCTGCTTATTTGTATTTAAATTGCTCTTCTAGTTTCTGGTAATGGAAACTTAGATTAATGACTAACATTTTCTTTTTTTAATGTATATGCATTAAATGCTACATACTTGCCTCTAAGTGATTCTTTATCTGCATCCCATAAAATTTAATAAGTTGTGTTGTTATTTTCCTTTAGTTCAAAATATTTTCAATTTATCTTAAGATTTCTTCTTTGACCATGTGTTATTTAGAAGTATGTTGTTTCATCTCCACATATTTGGGGATTTTCCAGCTATCTCTGTGTTGCTGATCCCTGCTTTAATTCCATTGTGGTCTAAAAGCAGATATTGTATGATTTCTATTCTTTTTAATTTGTTGAGTTGTATTTTCTGGCCCAGAATGTGGTATATTTTCTGAATGTTCCATGTGATCTTGACATGAATGTTTGCCCTGCTATTGTTGAATCAAATATTCTATAGATTCATTATATCCAGTTGCTTGATGGTGTCAGGCTTTACCATTATGTAATACCCTTCTTTATTCCTGATAATTTTCCTGAAGTCTGCTTTGTCTAAAATTAATATAAATAGTCTTACTTTCTTTGATTAGCATTAGCATAGATATAGTTTTCTCTATCTACTTTTAATCTATAGGTGTCTTTATATATTTAAAGTGGGTTTCTTGTGAACAATATATGGTTCAGTCTTGTCTTTTGACCCACTCTGACAATCTCTGTCTTTTAATTCATTTATTTAGACTACTGACATTCAAATTAATTATTAACATAGGTGGATTAATATCTATCATATTTGCTACTATTTTCTATTTGTTGCCCTTGGTCTTATTTTTGTCTTTGCTTTTTCTGCCTTTTGTGGATTTAACTGAACATTTGATATAATTACATTTTCTCTCTTTATCAATTAGTTCTTTTTTTTTTACTTTATTTAGTGGTTCTCCTAGAGTTTGCAAAATCCATTTAAAACTAATCCAAGTATACTTTTAAATAATACTATACCATTCAAAGGTAGTTTAGGCACATCATAACAACAGCTGTGCTGTGCTTAATCACTCAGTCCTGTCCGACTCTTTGTGACCCCGTGGACTGTGGCCCACCAGACTCCTCTGTCCATGGGGATTCTCCAGGCAAGAATACGAGTGGGTTGTCATGCCCTTCTCCAGGGGATCTTCCAACTTGGGGAACAGGCAGGCTACAGCCCATGGTGTTGCAAAAGAGTCAGACATGACTTAGTGACTAAAACAACAGCAAGGAATACAGTAAGGTATAGTGTATACATAATAAAATACATTGTTGCTATTATTATTTTGAACATGCTGTTTGAGCAGTTAAGAGTAAGAGAAATAAAAGTATTTATTTCAGTTCAGTTTAGTCGCTCAGTCATGTCCAACTCTTTGTGACCCCATGAATCACGTATTTATTTGTGTTCACTTATTTCTTCTTCAGTGCTCTTCTTTTCTTATGTAGATCCAGGTTTCTGACCTAAATTATTTTATTTCTCTCTAAGAAAACTGATTTTGACTTTTCATGTGAGGCAGCACATTAAATATTTCTCTTAGCATGTTAAATATTTCACTTCACTCTCTTCTTGCTTGCATGTTTTCTGGGAAGTTAGATGTAGCTGTTATCTTTATTTCTCTCTAGGTCAGGTGTTCTTTTCTTCTGGCTTCTTTTAGAGTTTTTATATTTGATTTTATGTAGTTTGAAAATAATATGCCTAGGTGTACTTTCACATTTATTCTCCTCAGTGTTCTCTGACCTTCCTTGATCTGTGATTTGGTACTGGGCATTAATTTGGATGAAATTCTCAGTCATTATCGTTTCAAATATTTCTTCCACCCCTTTCTCTCTTTCTTCTTCCTCTGGTCTCCCCAGTATTCCCATTATCCATGTGTGACACATTTTGGAGTTTTCTTACAGTCCTTGCATATTCTGTTCCATTATTTTTCTGTTATTTTCTGTTTTTGTTCTCTCTGCTTTTCAGTTTTGGAGGTATCTATTGACAAATCCTCAATGAGTCTTTCCTCAGCTGTGACATGTTTATAAATGAGTGTACTAAAGGCGGTCTTCATTTCTGTTAAAAGTTTTGCTGTTCTTTAGCATTTCTTTTTGTTTCTTCTTTAGGATTTCCATCTTCCTGCTTACATTGCCCATCTGTTCTTACATGTGTCTACTTTGTCAATTAAAGCTCTTACATGAATCAGAGTTGTTTAAATTTTCACTCTGGTAATTCCAACATCCCTGCTGTATCTGGTACTGATACTTGCTCTGTTTGTTCAAATTGTGTTGTTTTCCTTTTAGTGTGCCTTGTAATATTTCCTGATAGCCAGACATGAAGTACCAGGTAAAAGGAATTGCTGTAAATAGGCCTTTATTAATGTAGTCAGTCTTTCAGTGAGTCTGAACCCCCAGACTGGGATCATCACATGTGTTTTAGTTTTCCTCCCCTCTTAGTTGGAACAAGATGACTAGAGAGGACTGGAGTTAGGTATTCCCTCCTTCCACAAGGTGATAGTGGACAGGAGCTGAGTTTTCCCCTTCTCTCACATGAAAGGTTAAAACTGACTGGAGCTGGGTGTTTCTATTCCCCTAAGTCAGGCAGGTTCTCATAATACTTCAGCAGGTTAGGTTCTGGTTGACTAGTTTCTCCTGAGGGTAGCCCTTGTTAAGAATAACAGAGTGCTCTGGTGTAACTGAAAATGGTTTCTTTTTTCTCCCACTGCTAGAATCAAGAGGGGATTTCCCCCCTGATATTTATTATGAGAACTTAATGGAGCTTCAGGAGGTAAAATCCACATTTATGTGTTTAAAAACACACCCCAACCCCTCCCTCAGCCATGATTTGGTCACCTGGTATTTTTAACCCTTAGAATTGGCCACACTGAACCTTCAGATGTTTGTCAATTACAGTTCAGGTTTTCCTACCCTGACACTGGTTGCCAAGACAATTTCCACTCATGACTCTGCTCTCCCTATATTCACCTGTCTCTCTCTCTAATCTTGAGGGCAATAGTTTGTTCTTTGCCCTCACCTTATGGATCCAAGAAGAGTTGCTGACTTCTGTCTCTTCAGCTTTTTACTTATGAGGAGGGAGTGGGGACTTCTAAGACCCTCACAAGCTGACCCAGAATCCAGAAATCCTGATAGTTACTTTTTTAAATAAGTACATTTATATTTTAAAGAAATTTATTTGAAGAAAAATATAAAGTAAATATTAGTATTGAGAGTATGTGGAAATGGTCCCAAATCCAAAAATTTATAATGAATGACTCATGTCTGGAAAAATGTTGCTTTACGCAACATGTATACATAGGCACACCTCATTTTATTATACTTCACTTTATTGCATTTCATAGATATTATGTGTTTGTTTGTTTGTTTGTTTTTTAAAATTGAAGGTTTGTGGCAACCCTGCATTAAGCAAGTCTATCAGTGCCATTTTTCCAACATTTGCTCACTTTGTGCCTCTGTGTCATGTTTTTTGGCAATTTTTGCAATATTTCAAACTTTTTTACTCATATTTGTTATGGCGATCTGTAATCAGTAGTCTTTACTGTTTCTGTTGCAAAAAGATTGACTTGTGAAGGTTCGGAGGATGGTTAGCATGTTTTAGCAATAAAGTATTTTTTAATTAAGGTATGTACACTGTGGTTTTAGACATAATGCTACCATATATTTACCAAACTACAGTATAGTATAAGCATAACTTTTATATTCACTGGAAACCAAAAAACTTGTGTGACTTTATTGTGATGATATTCAGATATTCACTTTATTGAGGCTGTCTGGAACTTGAACTTGCAATATCTCAGAGGTATTGGATTCCTTCCTAACTGCTGCACTACTCTGCCTCTGGACCAGCACCCCAATCCAGCTCCTGGGGAGAATGTTTAACTGATAGAGGTTGACTCTGCCTTGGGTGCCAATTTCCTGTGCTTCCTAAAGAAGGACTAGAGGAGAGTGAATAATGGAGGCTGCTGCAGGGATCAGTATTGTGCTAACGAGCACGTAAAACGCTTTAGGAGGCTGATACACTCCACAGGCTAGAAGCAGAGAGCAGTATCATTTGAGGATCCAGAAATAAGGAAGGCAGGCTTTTAAATAAAGCATTACTGAGGATTTTTCTCAGAACTGCTCATCCCCCTATGACACATACACTGTAGTGGATGCTGGAAGCCCTATTTGTATTATGTGAACCTTTCTCCTTGGCTATTTTTTTTTCTCTGTAGCAGGAGTTGAAAAGCAACTCAAGCTGAGCCCAATTTAAAAATTTATCCCATGGAAATTTAGAATTAAAACAAGAAATTATTCAGTTTCCATCATCTCTTGACTTAGAAGGACACATAAACTAAGGAGCTGTGCTATGACCAATTTATTCTATCTGCAGTCCATGAGGTTGTAAAGAATTGGACATGACTGAGCAATTAACACTTCACTGAAAAAACAACCATGTCATTACATCCCATGATGTTAAGGGTGGGGATTGGGGCAGGGCTTAGATGGGTCTCCCACTTCCTGTCATTGTCCAAAGTTACTAACTGATATTCAGCTGGCAGACAGACTGGTCAAGAGGGCCCATGGTATCTCCACTTACATGCTTAGTCTCATGGTAAGGTTGGCGGGAAGCCTGGACTCAGCTGGAAATGTCTTCCTGTGACCGCTTTAGCATGGCAGTCTCCGATTATTCAGAGCTGTTTCAGAGATCTCGGGATTCCTCTAGAAAGTGTTCCAAGAGAGAGGAAGTGGAAGCCAATAATCTCTCAAGGTCCCAGACTGGAAACTGGCATTGCATTCTCTTCTGTTCCAATTTTATTAGTCAGGCAGTTCGCTAAGTCCAGTTTAGATTCAAGGGGTAGGAGAATTAGACTTGATCTCTTAATGAAAATATTATTAAATGAAGTCATATGGACCCTGCTTGGGCCCTAGTCCTGCCTAGGCTTTCTGAATGGTGGGGAGGGTTCTTTTTTTCCGTTAGTTTTGAGTAGGCAAATAACAAAACTGAAGTTGACATGGATACAACACTAGCTTTATTCAGAGGCCAAACAATAGAGTAGCAGAACTAAGTTTACAGATCAGCTTCTAGCCCAACTGGTGAGAGGGATTTAGTTTTAAAGAGTAAAGACAAAAGGAGGAGGAGTGAGGCCAATGATGGGGAGACATATGCTTTAATCAGCTTGGGAAGGGGCAGGGGTTTTTTTTTGTTTTTTTTTTTCTTTGAGATAGCGGACTGCCACCCTCTTTTTATCTTCTTTGGTCCTTAATGTCTGGTCATGGCCACTGGTAGGTATATCATGTAATATGCTCATGTTGTAAAATTAGCCTATATGAGACTCAGGTCTGGTGGAGGTCAGATTCCTAGTGATCTTGGCCCCAGCTGGTTCTACCTGGGTTTTGTTGTTGTTTGTAACTTCCTTTCTTATCTTTGAACCCTTTAATTTAAAGATTCATATGAACTTCTGCCAAAGGTGGAGGTTGGTAGGTTTTGAACAGGACACTTCTGCTAAAGATGGGAAATGGAGGGTATTAAGCAAAGGACCTCGGGTAGCTCTGGCAACAAAAAATTACAAAGGAATTTGCGCCATCCTTAATTCTGCATGACGGTTGGCTGCACTTGGGTTCCCTGAGGGTGTTGCGTGCCTCCACAGAAAATGGCCCATCTGGTGTAGGCCAGTTTGAACTACTTTTAGCTATTCGTAGTTGTCATATCAATGAATAAGTTATAAGGACAATGCTTTGTATATGATTGGCCCTCAAGAACTTTTTAAATGTGAAAACTGAATGAAAAACTGGAGATTTAGTAGAAAATGGGTTTATAAGTTTAGTCTTTGCCACAAGAAAGTCCAAGATTCACATGTTGACTTTACAACTTTCTGGTTTTGTGACCTCAGACAAGTTACTTTGCTTCTCTAAGCTTCAGCTTCCTTGTGTGCAAAGCAGTAGGTAACATTGCCTATCTATTTCGTTGATGTTAAGGAGTCAAGTAATATCAGAAACATGAAATTCTTAGCACAGTGCCCAGCACATAGTAAGTACCCAATGAATGTTGCTATTAATCCTTTCATTAATTGTTGTTGTTAATAGTTTCAAGTCAAAGCAATATGAGAGAAAGTTTATATACTCAAGAAATATACAAGTTAGCTGGAAGACAGGATATTTCTTTTAGCAGAGAAATAACATTATAGCTAGCTAGCATTAAATTAAAATGAGAGAATGATAGAGAGTGTAAGTTCGTATAGGTTATTAGAGAAGAAGAAAATATTAAACTGAAAATGTTCCAAAGCAGAGGTCAGGTGTGAGGCAGACTTTAAAGCAATAGTCCCCAACATTTTGGCATCATGGAAGATAATTTTTCCATGGACCAGGGGACAGGGAGAGTGGTTTCAGGATGATTCAAATGCATTTCATTTATTGTGCACTTTATCTCTATTATTGTTATATCAGTTCCACTTCAGATCATCGGGCATTTGATCCCTGAGGCTGGGGACCCCTGCTTTAAAAAGATACACTAGAATTGGCAAAGGTAGAGATGAAGGGAAATAATTTTAGGCAGATGGAATAGTAGGAACAAATAGTCCAGTAAAACATGTGCTTTAAGTTTTCAAGAACACTGAAATCCAGCTGCAAATGTTGTGGGAGGAAAGATGTAAAGAAGGTGGATAGTCGATGGAGGGAGAACCTTTAATGCCAAGTTAAAAAATTTGAGATTTCCTGGAAATCTGGAAAGTTCTTTGGAAAGTTTGAAAATAGTGTTTAGTAACAATGTATTCATCTCCTAAGAGAATATGAAGAGAGATAAATTTTTTAATGGAGATTGTTTTTAAATTTTGAACTCTGGACATATTATAAAGATGAGCAATAATGGAGTAGCTCAATGGGATCTCAGGAAGTGAATGGAAGGTGGGCCCATAAAAGATATCATATGGGTCGGTCACACTGACAGGGCTGACAGAGCTTTTGACTGACGAGATGTGAGGAAAGTGGAGGGGAAAATGATGTCACCTGGGTATCAGTTCTGAAAAAGACAAACAACAAGTGCCCCATTGACAGAGATGTCAGACAGAGAAGGTGGCTAATTTGGAGCAAGAGGGGAGCTCGGAAGGAAAGAGAGAGAAGCCTTGGATGGAAGGACAAAGGGAAACTAAGAGGACAGAAGAAATTAATAAGATAAAAGACATCATCGTCTCTTCAACCTTCAAAGGAGAAAATACGTATTAGAAGCCATGAATCATTCAGCCTAGAAGCATGGGCATTAACACACTTGAGTGAGAGATTTTGAAATATTGGCTCATGTGGGAAAATTTATAAACCCTAATCCCAGAGACCTTCTGTTGTACTTTTCAGAAACTTAATCAGAAGCTAGGCATTAAACTCACAAGTCGAGGTATAAAATAAAAGCTTTCCCCTCAGCCTTCTCCCCAAATTTATTCACACACAAGCACTGAGATCAGTTGCTATGAGAGGACACATAAATTCTGACACATAAATTCATCTATTGCAGTTATATGTTACTAGGTCCTCTCAACATTCTCTATGTGAGTGTGTGTTTGTGTGTGTGTATGTGATTAATATTCTCCAAGGGATTCATTTCATCCTTCATAGGCAAGTGTCCCAAGACACAGTGGGTCTCAGTGTGATTACCTTAATCCAGGGGTAGTATCTCCAGACACAAGCCAGCGTATCTACCTTTGTGCGCCCAAATATGCTTGCCTGAGAGCAAGCAGAGAGCTACTTACTTCACTCAGCATCCCTTACAATCTTATCAGTTAGGCAGGAAATCACTCCATAACCTACAGACAGCTGGAAAGAATTTCCTGGAGTCCAAGCCCACAGATGCAATCTGAGGGTCATTGTTTTTGATGACCACTGGTATCAGAGGCAACTATTAACATTTACTCTAAGGCAGAGATGGTTCCTAATTTGTCTTCCTGTCTCCAATTTATTTAATGTCTTTGAGCTGCTATAACAAAACACGGTACCCTGGCTATCTTACAAGCAAGAGAAATGTATTGTGCTCAGTTCAGGAGGCTGGGAAGTCCAAGAATAAGACACTGGCCTGGGGGCTTCCTGGTTCTGAGCCAGCACCTTCTATCTGTGTCCTTAAATGATGAAAGGTACAAGAGATCTCTGGGGAAAGGGGATGTTACTGGGCAATCAGCTGTATGAGAATTAAGAGCCCCCTTAGACACCTCAAAGAAAGAGAAAACACAGAGCTTTGCTTATGGGCTTCCCGAGCTCTCAGAAGAGGAAGCTGGAGGAAGAGCATCGGCGGTCAGGGGAAGCTCTTCTCTGTTCTCTCTCTATTCCGGCCTGGCTCCTGCTGAGTCTGCAGAACCCCAGGGCAAATGTGCAGGCGAGCCACAGTTATTTGGAAGTAACTATGGCTTTGCACATATTTTTGGTTGTTGTTCTGAAGGCATCTTTGTCAAGGGCAAAGAACAGAACATATTTCATGTAACTAGTTTGATTTATAACTCGTACATATTTAAACACATAGTATATAGGCTTCCATTTGTACACTTGCTCTGGCACCACAGACATTCTGGGTAGCCTATCTGTCTTTCTCCAGCTTTATCTTCAGGTTTCTCCCTGGTTCTGTGAGCCCCACATGTCTTTTCAACAATGGCTTTTTGCAGTTGGGTCAAAATTAGCTTCTGTGTTTGAAGCTGTGGGCACTTCCCAGAAGGTTTGCCTGCATTTGGGCTAGTAAATCTGTATGCCTTATTTCTCTTTCTTTTGTTCCCTAATGGTTTTGGAGGGGTGTGTGTGTGTATTTGTGTGTGTTTTAAATACAAAAAATAAAAAGAAGAAAAAGCAACCCAAAATTCAATTGACATGTTTGTACAGTCTTTTTCAATATTTCACTTTTGGCAGAACTGGTATTAGTCACATGGTTTTATATCTATCTTTTTCACTTAGCATAATCATTTTCCCATGACTAAAAATTCTTAGGGGCAATATTTTTAATGACAGAATCCCATTGTGTGGATATTTCATAACTTACCTGACAAATCCTTGAGTTTTTAATTTATATAAACAATGCTGAGGTTCAGATTTTTGATCACAAATTTTTTTCTATATTTCTTATTATTTGTTTAAAAATAGATTCCTAAAGGAAGGAGTGTAAATTTTTAAGTGAAAAAGTGGAAGTGTTATTCATTCAGTCATGTCCGACTCTTTGTAACCCCATGGACTATAATGAATTTTCCAATGTCTACTTAGATTTGATGGTCTGGGAATACCAGACCACCTTACCTGCCTCATGAGAAATCTGTATGCAGGTCAAGAAGCAACAGTTAGAACTGGACATGGAACAACAGACTGGGTCCAAATTGGGAAAAGAGTATGTCAAGGTTGTATATTGTCACCCTGCTTATTTAACTTATATGCAGAGTACATCATGCAAAATGCCAGGCTGGATGAAGCACAAGCTGAAACCAAGACTGCTAGGAGAAATATCAGTAACCTCAGATAGGCAGATGATACCACCCTTATAGCAGAAAGCAAAGAAGAACTAAAGAGCCTCCTGATGAAAGTAAAAGAGGAGAGTGAAAAAGTTGGCTTAAATCTCAACTTTCAGAAAACTAAGATCATGGCATCCAGTCCCATTACTTCATGGCAAATAGATGGGAAAACAATGGAAACAGTGACAGACTTTCTTTTGGGGGACTCCAAAATCACTGCAGATGGTGACTGCAGGCATAAAATTAAAAGACGCTTGCTCCTTGGAGGACAGAGAAGGCAATGGCACCCAACTCCAGTACTCTTGCCTGGAAAATCCCATGGACGGAGGAGGCTGGTAGGCTGCAGTCCATGCGGTCGCTAAGAGTCGGGCACGACTAAGCGACTTCACTTTCACTTTTCACTTTCATGCATTGGAGAAGGAAATGGCAACCCACTCCAGTGTTCTTGCCTGAGGAATCCCAGGGACGGGGGAGCCTGGTGGGCTGCCATCTATGGGGTTGCACAAAGTCGGACACAACTGAAGTGACTTAGCAGCAGCTCCTTGGAAGAAAAGCTATGACCAACCTAGACAACATATTAAAAAGCAGAGACATTACTTTGCCGACAAACATCCGTCTAGCAAAGCTATGGTTTTTCCAGTAGTCATGTATGGTGAGAGCTGGACTATAAAGAAAGCTGGGCACCGAAGAATTGATGCTTTTGAATTGTGGTGTTGGAGAACACTCTTGAGAGTCCCTTGGACAGCAAGGAGATCCAACCAGTCCATCCTAAAGGAAATCAGCCCTGAATATTCATTGGAAGGACTGATGCTGAAACTCCAATACTTTGACCACCTGATGCAAAGAATTGACTCATTGGAAAAGACCCTGATGATGGGAAAGATTGAAGGTGGGAGGAGAAGGGGACAACAGAGGACAAGATGGTGGGATGGCAACACCGACTCAATGGAGATGAGTTTGGGTAAACTCCAGGAGTTGGTGATGGACAGGGACGTCTGGCATGCTGCAGTCCATGGGGTTGCAAAGAGTCAGACACAACTGAGAGACTGAACTGAACTGATAGGTATTGAACAATGATGGTTGGATTACGTGGTTACGTCTCTTCCATTATTATCAGCATCACACATTTTTCTCACCAGTTCCTCTGTCCATGGAATTCTCGAGGCAAAAATACTAGAGTGGGTAGCCATTCCCTTCTCTAAGAGATCTTCTCAACCCAGGGATTGAACCTGGGTCTCCTGCATTGCAGGCGGATTCTTTACCATCTGAGCCATCAGGGAAGCCTGTAGATTTTTAAGATGATTGGTAAGTTTGAACAGAATACCTGCAAGCAAAATTCAACCAGTTTGCCTTCCAGCCAACGGAGTTTGAAAATGCCCAATCTCCACACACCTTCCCTCCCACCTCTTTTTCATCAAATGCCCTTAAGGTCATTATTAGCTGCACATTAAACACCAAGGGAGAGCCTTCTAACACACACAAACACACACATGCACGCACTCCACAACACCTCACTTCATCAGGGTAAAGGAGGTGCCATGATAAGGTTTAAGAACAAAATGGATGGGACAGAGGAGATAAATAGATTATGAATTGAAATAAAAGTGGGTTGGAATTCTCTCTTGGTCTTTCTCCCTTTTGGTCCTATGAAAGTGATTTGGCTCCTCCTCCTTGAAATCTAAATGACGTCTTCTCTTAACTTGGAAGGCCAACAGGAAATAGATAATCCTGAAGGGAACACTAAGGTCAGACACTAATCTAGGAAAAGGATACTTTAGTGGGTCACACTTGTTTTAGGCCCGTTTAGCAGATATACATGATATAAAGAAGATGGAACAAGACCCTGAAAAGTATTAGATTGACCAAAAAGTTTATATGGGTTTTTCTGTTAGATGTTCCAAAAAACCTATATGAATATTTTTGGCTAACCCAGTATTAATAAAGAGTAATTGCCTGAACTAACTTCTTTATGGATGAGGGAGATTGGGTGTCAAGATTAGTAGGGGCTGTGCTTGACATGTGCTAGTCATGTGTTTGGTGATATCATATCTCACCATCAAAGACCTAGCACTATTTTATTTCAGATTTGTTTCTGACAGACATTTGCCACAACATAAATTAGTCAGATGATTATCTGGTTAACTGGTAGAAAATGGAATGAAATGATGCCTCCCACAGAAACCTCAGCAAGAACAAAGGGACGCTAACCAAATCTGCTGACACAGCTGGAAGCATCTCAGAGGCTGGGGTCAGAATGAACCACGTGGTTTCCCAGAATGGCCTATTGTAGGAAAAGTCAGAGGTCAAGTATAGGTTGTATGGAAAATAGGAACAACCTGGGAAAATCAAATCTGCCTAACTTAAGTGGTTGGAAATGGGAGAGAATTTCCATGTGGATGAAGACAAAGTGAGAAGCTACAGGAAGGCACAGAAGTGAAGAGAGGGTCCCCATGAAAATAACCACTGAGGTTCCCATTTTTATGGAGCATGGACAAACAGCACACCCTATAATGTAGCACTCTCCCTCCATCCCCAGG